>NC_080093.1:86634192-86942942 GCF_950005125.1 Chionomys nivalis
TCTCCTTCTACTTTGATTTAGAGGTAGGGTCTTGCTTCATGTAGCTGCTGCAATGCATACTCCAGGCTGATTGGCTCCCCCGTCTCAGCCACCATGTTACAGTCATGTGCTGTGATTGTAAAGGAGTGCCATGGCATCTGGCTTTTTATCTAGTTTTTGGGGATCAAACCCAGTCTTCTGGCTTACGTGACAAGCACTTTTACTCACAGTTTTTTTATTCTTTAGAAATTTTCCAACTTTGATTTGTTAGTTCCTGTACTTTGTCAATTACAAAGTAAATTTCACTTTAAATATTGAAACTCATTTAAAAAACTGAATAAATTATTGCTATTTTTTGATGTAAATTTTAAACTGTTATTGCCTTATGCTATCCTTGCATAAATTAGGTATATTATTCCGTATATGAACAGCATGACTTAGATAACTGATATACTGTGTGATTGTAACTCTAATAGTAGCAAAAAGAAAGATGTCAAAAGTGATCTGTCTTAATTTCTAAGAAGTTTGTTATGATAGTCTCTTTACTGATGATACACATGAAAAGCACTTCATACCATTTCTAAGGTAGAATAACTTTGAGCATGTAACATTAAGGTTAATAACTAATAGTTATAAATAATTGGAGGAAGTCATAAAGACTAGATGATTGGTGGTAGTGTATTATTTTACAAATAAGTAAACTGAGACTTAGGTGGTTTACATAATTTCAGTGAAGTCTTAACAGGTAGGATGCAGCACAGCTAGTATCCAATTTCAGTCTTTTGTTTATTAGTTTCAGTCAAGATACAGTGTTCTGGATGTGACTTTTTAAAAATTTTTTTCATACAGGGTTTCTCTGCATAACAGCCCTGACTGGCCTAGAACTTGCTCTGTAGACCAGGATGTTCTTGAACTCACAGAGATCTGCCTGCCTCTGCCTTCCTAGTGCTGGGATTGATTATAGGCATGTGCTACCACTACCCAGTTAGAAGTGACATTTTAAAACTGTGGTAGTATTTGTGTTCTAGTGGAAAAATAGAATCTGAAAGATAACTGCTCAAGATGAAAAAGAGGTTTATTTAGCCCATGACTTTGAAAATTGAACGTCCAAACAGAGTAGCTGTCTCTGTAGTGTGGGGTGCAATGGTGGAGCCCGTGCAGGAGGAAGCCATAGGTGCAGAGTGAGTGATACCAGGCCCTCTGTTTTTATAACGACTCTCCCATAAGAACTACCAGGGGTCCTATGAGAAATAACTCTTTCCTCCAGTGACCTTCATAAAGATTATTCTTTCCTACTTCTTAAAAATTTTACCCCTACCTTTCAGACCCGGTCTTGTTAGTAGTAAATCCTTCCCTGCTTTTGTTTGGAGATGATGAGCTTTAATTTGGATAGATTTAAAAATAAAAATATGAAAATAAACTGAACCAAACATAATAACTGCTTTTCCAGTTCTGGGATATTTTTGTCTTTTTTCGTGCTTTTTAGGTATGCACAAAGCCACAGACAGTCGTATAAATAAAGTTGAAAGTTAATTTTAGTAACTGTATTTCAAAGAACATTAGAGAATTGTTTTTTAGGGGGTATTCTATGGCTAACAATCTATGTAGAATTATAGCAACAAATATTTTTATTGGCTAGGTCTTGCACATCAGGAAAATAGCATTGTTTTGGCACTAGCTCCTTTTAAAGATGCCTTGTCTCTGAAGTTTATCTTTTATGCTGTTAGTCAGAAAATTCATGGTAATAGTCACAGAAAGCCTTTAGCGAGGCATTTGTAGTGTATCTCATTTTCTTTGAGGATTAAAATGTTTGAAAAAAATTGTGCTTTGAAAAGTAAGCATTCAAATTTTCTAAATTTGAACTTTTAAAGAAATTAATTCAGTTATTTAAATTATTCACCAGTGATTTGATTGTCTAATATGAATTTTGTGTTCTGTAAGTTTGCATTGGAGAAAAGAGAAGTAAAATTCATTTTCAGTATTCTGAAGATATAACATAGGAGAGGTAGACCGGTGTGCAATGCTCCTTGAGGGCAGAGGAGCAAGTTATAAAATGCCATCTAAATGTGTGCATTTAAATATTGTTGGCAGGGAACCGAGTGAAGAAAGAATAGAAGCAAATTTTATTTTCTCTCCTTATTTTGAAGAAATATTCATGACAGGAGAATGAGAGCTTACTAGAATTAGAGTTAACTAAGGTTTGGAGTTATGATTTCTTTATCAAAGAAGATATAGTATAGTATAACATATATATGTTTTTGCATGTAGTTATAAAGAGCTATCTGTGCAAGTTATTATTTAGAATAAAAATATGTGGATAATACGACCAACAAAGAGGTTTGGAAATACGTGAAACAACTGTAAAAAATTACAAAATATAATCTAGTTTCATCTAAACCATGTGTGTTAAGGGTGGATAAATGTAATATTAAAGGCAATAGAGTTTTTGATGTGAAATACATGTGGAAGGATACTTGATCCTGTTAGAATCAGGACATAGGAATTTTGGTGTACAATGAGAAGCCATGGCTTTACAACATAGTAAGGACTATAAAAAGAATTTTAAAAGTTATATTTAAAGCAAAACAATTGTATATATCTGGATAGAAAGTAGTAGTGGTAGTCATAGTTTTTTTTTTTCCCCTCCTTTTTTTCCCTTTGAAGTAATGAAACCACATGCAGGGAATCTAATGATGTCTAGGAGGCGCATCTAAGTAGTTAATTCTTTCTCTTACTATCTGTGAAGAAGAGAATGTAGTCCGTCCTTGTGATCAACTTCTCACATGCTAAGTCATTTACTTACTCTGTGCTAGAATTTCAGTTACTTGTAGTTCTACTTAAGGAGCATTGTTAATTATTTATGAGAGAGAATATATGTTTTCTCTTGTCAGCCGTTTCAGTACTGCTCTCAGAATCTGCTTTAGACAAAGCTTTGTTGCCATGTTGGATACAGCTGAACGTGATGCTTTGAAACCTTAGAATAGAAAGATGCAGAACTACATAGGCCTAGCCCACTATAAATTTATGTTGCTTGCAATCAGCCTTCTCATTCTGACGTGCCCATCACTTCATCTTTTAGGCCCTTCTGCACTTGCACAGGCCCCGTTCTTTTCTGTGCTCTTTCATTGAATCTGACCTAAAGGTAAAATCTGAAAGTTGTAATGGCTTGCCATGGCTATTTTTTCTTTTTACATACATTAAGGATAATAAATGGGCTAAGTAGGAGCACACTTTTTCATCTTCAAAATGAAGTCTGTAGGTTATTTTGGAAATCATCAGTTCATCTGGTGGAAATCTAAGAGAATGCAGGGAAGATAATAAAAGTGTGTTTAGGGATATACTTAAAGGCAATGTGTATATCACTTGAACTTACATGCTATTAGTCAGATATCAGTCATATACCATTAGCTATAGTAAAGGATAACAGCTAAAACCTAGATGTGTGCTTTGGAAAAGAGAATAAATTTAATGAACACTTTTTCTTTGCTATAGTGTTTTTGCAGATTCTAAACATCTCTCTATTATTATTCTACTTGATCACTTTAATTATTTGACTAATTAAGACAAGTCTGTTATCCAGGTTAGACTGGCCTTAACTTAACTGTGTAGCCCAAGTTGGTCTGGGACTTACAGTTCTCCTTACTTGACCGTCCAAGAATCCTGGAATTATAGCCATATACCAGCTTAACTACATTTTATTTTTCTTTTTAAAATTGCATTTATTTATTTACCATGCATGCCTCTGTGTGTTTGTATGTGGGGGGAGACAGACAGAGAGACAGAGAGACAGAGAGACAGAAAGACAAATGAAGAGAAGAGACAGAGGAGAGGGTTGTGCACATAGGGAGAGTGGAGGACAACGTGAAAGAGTTAAGTTCTTTTTCCACCATGTGGATCCCAGGGATTAAAGTCAGGTCAGCAGTTTACCACCCACCTTTGATTTTTAAATGTCACTAATTTATTCTTTGTGGTATACTGTTTTTGTGTTATATCTTGTATAATAAACTATTAAATGTAATTAAAATATTTTCCTGAGTTCTGTGAATTGTCCTAGCAAATGATCGAACCTGAGGCAGAATTGCAGGAACTCTTAAATTTGTGGACAGATTTTTTTTTCTTAGTTTTAGCTCTACTTACTTGGTTTCTGATGTGGGATGTACTGTATGCAGTGAATATGTTTTATTGCCATTAGTTGTAGCACGAATATTAAAAACCCAGAGACAGATATTGGGGTTCAACCTGAAGATCAGAAAAGCAAAACAGCCAACCACTAGAGACACCTTTTACCTCTACCAAATCTTCAGACCAAAAGAGTGAGATCCTGTCTCCACAAATCCTCAAACTCCACACTCTATTGAGCTCCTGTCTCCTCCCCTTTATATTCCTCTCTCTGCCAGCCATATCATCCTTGTCTCCACCTCCCTAGTGCTTGGATTAAAGGCATGGGATCCCAAGTGCTGGAATCACCTTTGTGTGAGCTGTTTCTCTTTTAGACAGATTCAATCTTGTGTGGCCCAGGGTGGCCTTGAAGTCAAAGAGATCCTGTAAGACTGACTAGTATGACTGCTTTGCCCTCTGTTCTTCAGGCAAGCTTTATTTATTAAAACACAAATAATATACCACTGTATTAGTTAATAAAGAAGCTTATTTGGCCAACAGCCAGGAAGAATGGAGCCAGGGAGGAAATCCAAGCAAAGGTAAAGGAAAAAGTACTTGATTCCTAGTCATGCTTTTGCCTATTGCTTTCTTCATATCACCATTCCCTGTAACTTAATTGTATCTAATACATATCTCAGCAAGAGTTAATTAATATTTTGGTTTAGCTAGTAGTAGGTTTACAATGTGAATGAGTTTGGTGATAGACTGAAAACTTGAATCAAAGGTAGCTCTTACCTAATTTTACTTACAGTATCTTTCCCTAATTTTAAAACTGAAATTAGAATAACTAATTAAGTCAGAATGTTTTCTCATAGTAAATGGGATTGGAAAAGATGCATAAACTGGGGGTTATTCTGAACAGATTGCAACAGTTACTTAAGTACACTGTTATATTGTATACATGTGTATGCCATACATAGTAGATTAGAAATTATGCAAATCCATCAGTAGAAAGTGGTTTAGTTTCTACTATGTCCAATAGCCATTCATCGGATTATAACACTACTGTTATGAAGGGGAAGCTACAGCATAAGATCCACAGATAGATACAAGTCTAGGACAAGAAGCTGACATCACTATCATTAGGGAAATGAAATAAAAACCATTGTAGATTGTGGCCATGACTACTATTAAGTTGTTGTTGTTATTGCCATGACTACTATTAAGTTGTTATTATTTTTGTTGCTATTATTATTATTATTTTTGTTATTATTATTATATTATGTGCCTATGTGTGGCTATGTGTACATGAGGGCAGATGCCCTTGGAGGCTGGAGATGTCAGATCTTCTGAAGCCGGAGTTATATGTGATTGTGCTAGGAACTGAACTCGAGTCCTCAGAGAGCACGCTTAACAGCTGAGCCACCTTTCAAGCCCCCATGGCTACTATTAAAACAACAGAAGATAAGTATCATCTTAGGGGGAATTGAAATCCCTGTGCACTGTTGGTGGGAATGTAAGATGATGCTAATGTTGTGGAAAACGGCTTAGCAGTTCTTCAGTAGAGTAAAATTACTCTGTGACCCAGCAGTTTCATTTCTAGGTATATTCAAAAAAAACTTAAAGTAAGGAATCAGGTATTTGTACTCACATGTCCATAGCAGTGTTGTTCACGATAGCTGAATGTGAAAGGGACATAAGTGCCAGAGACAGATGGACAAATGAACGTTTACTAGTGCATTCAATGGAATGTGTTCAGTTACAAAAATGAAAGAAATATTGATAAAAGTGTCAGTTGGCCTTGGAAACATTATGTAGTGGGAAACAAGTGAGCCACTAAGAGACAAATACTCTATAATTTCATTTACAGATAGCATTTAGAGTAGCCAAATTTATACAAACAGAAAGTAAAATGAAGGTGTTCAGTAGGTAGGAAAAGGTCAAAAAACATAAATTGTTTGCGGTCAGAGATTTTCATCTAGGCAAGATTGAAAAAGAGTTCTGAAAATTGCTTGCCCAATAATGTGGACGTACCTACCACTACTAAACTATAAATGTAAAAATGGCTCAGGCAGTTGGTTTTATGTTACATGTTTTACTAGTTACTTTAAAAAAATGTATGATGTGAACTTTTTTGTATAGACCTAAGATAATGTCAAACACAGTATAAGGAATTGGAGACATAAACCTTCAAATAGTATATAGCTTTCTTCGTTAGGGTTTCTATTGCTGTGAAGAGACACCATGACCCTGGCGACTCCTATAAAGGAAAACATTTAATTATGGATGGCTTACAGTTCAGAGGTTTAGTCCATTATCATCATGGCAGAAAGCATGGTGGCATGCAGGCAGGCATATTGCTGGAGAAGGAGCTGAGAGTTCTACATCTTGTCTCCACAGGCAGCAGGAAGAGACTGAGGTCCACTAGGCCTGGCTTGGCTTCTAAGACCTCAAAGCCCACCCCCAGTGGCACATTGCCTCCAACATGATCACACTCCAACAAGGCTACACTTCTTAATAATGCTACTCCCTATGATCCTATGGGGGTCATTTTCTTTCAAAACAGTTTGTAAAGGAGAGAACAGCTGTTTATTTTATCTTGTTTCAAGACACATTGTAAAGCTTCATAATCAATGGGTTATGTTGATTCTGTGATATTGGTTTAGGGATAGACATGTGTTAATAGGTCGGGGAACAGTGTAAATCAGTTTCAACAGAGTTTCCAGGAATAATGTGGTTATGGAAGAGATGGCACAGATAAATGCTAGTACAACTGATTGTTCATCTGAACAATTAATCTTGATCTATTTTTATACTATATAGAGAAATCAATTTAAAATCCATCATAGACCCAGGGTAAAAGCCAGAGACATAACTTTACAAACAAACTATAAACATCTTTGTGACCTTTAAAACGTTAGGTCAGGATTTTTAAAGTAGAGCATCTAAAACATGGCAATGATATTTCTCAGGTGTTTTTGAAAACTCTTGAAAAATATTGTATACAATATGGTGGTTAATGAGATAAGATGAAGCCTTATTTTGCTTTGTAAGTTTTTCTTGGTCCTATAAATTCTCTGGATACTGCTTGTACCTTCTGTATTTTGCCATCTACCTTTAGTGAGAAGGGGGCACCAGAAGCAAAAGGGGATATAGAATACCATTTCAGCAGCTCTCTAAGAACGCAGAGCCGAGTTTTTTTTTTTTTTTTCCAGATCTTCTGCAAGTTGGAATTTTGGCTGCATCACTGCTGTAGATGATGGCAACTTAGGTGTTAAAAGCATATGTGAAATACCTTGTAATATGAAAGAAAGCACTCTGGCAATTTATATATCTGTTATACTGTGTTTGTGTATATACACATAGACATTGTTTGCTTACAAGAGGCACTGGCTGTTAAGAGAGACTATGGACTCTAGTTCATATACACTAATTCCAGAGGTATCTGCCTAATGACATTTCTATACTTCTTAGCCCCCCTCTTCACTGCCCCTTTATTATTTGTCTGGTAAAGTTCTTTGGTCCAGACATCCTGTTCACTGTGTGCAATATTCTTTTTTTGGTTGGGGTTTGTATTGTTATTTGAAGATTCATATGTAACCTTTTTAGTTATTGATATTGAAGCTTATAGTTATTTGCTAATAAGGTGGACTGACTTAAGTACTTAGAATGACTTACAAATATGTTGGTTTTTTAAAAAAGAAGTATTTGGTGGCCTCTAGTGGTGGCACTTAAATGTCTGTGAAAAGTCACTGATACCAATATATGGATTTCCTAGGGAGGAGCACTAAAGTGGCAGAATAAGCTGGGCACACATATACATTTATTGGAACAAATTTTTGTTTTTGAAAACTTAAAATTAAAATGAGTCAATTACAAATTTGTCAGTGGTGTGGCTGTATCATTAATTAATGATCATTACTGGATTCCTTTTCAAGGAAAGGCATGGAATTTCCTTCTTTCCCTTCCTGTTTCCCTTATCTTCTTCCCATTCTTCCGTAAGATTTTGCTTTATATTCTAGACTGGCTTTAACTTTAAGTCCTCCTGCTTTAGCTTACCCAGAATTGGATTTCCGGTATGTACTAGCCTGCTGGGCTGCACATGCATCTTAACTGGGAAATATTTCTCTGTAGATTGTACTTCATGTTTAGTGTTTATTACATTGCATTTCAATGATGGGATTGATGGGAGAATTTCTGATACTTTAAATATAATGCATGCTACAAAGAGAAGTAATATTTTACATATTAATTATAAAAAAATAAGCAGTCCTTGGTAGAGTTTACACCCTTAAATGACTAATTGTGGCTAACTTAAAGATATTCTAAGTTAGTCTAAGAATATCTGAAATCTGAGCCTTATTTAGCAAGTTAGATATATGATGCCAAAAATTGAGAAATCCACATAAAGTCATTATTTGGAAAACTAAGGAAAACAGACACTTTTAGTACAGTTAAATGTGAAATTAATTTCTGTTCATTCTAAAAATTAGCCATTGAAATCTAGAGAGATTTAATAGCTTGTCCTGTGCCACATAGCTTTTTCTTAGTTGCTAAGATAATAAACTGTGATCTTTTGACTCTGTTAAAACTAAAATATTCAAGCAAGGTAGTGGTGGCCCACATCTTTAATCCTATCAGGAGGCAGAGGCAGGTGTACTCTGTGAATTTCAGGACAGCCAAGTCTATACAGAGAAACCCTGTCTCAAAAAAAAAAAAAAAACAACGTAAATAAGTAAACAAACAAAAAGCAAAACAATAGACAAACAAAGATTCAACCAGCCAAAAACCAAAATAAAACCTAACAAAACCCTAAAATATTCTGTGTGGGCTTAGACTGTTGCTCAGCAGCAGCACATTTTCCCCGCACACACATTGCTTAGTTTGGTGTGGGTGTTGGGAGATGCTCATTATACTAGAGAGAGCAAACTGATTTTTAATTATTTTTTGTTAAAAATAGGACTAATCTTAGATTCTAATTAGGGAGGGTTAATTAAGTAACATTAGAAAGACAGTAGTGGGGCTGGGGAAATGGCTCAGTGGTTAAGATCACTGGCTCTTCTCCAGAGAACCTGTGTTTGGGTCCCACAGCACATGGTGGCTCACAGCTGCTGTAACTTCAGTGTCAGAGCATCTGCCACCCTCTTGTGGCTTCTGTGGGCACCAGATACACACATGATATACAGACATGCATCTAGACAATATACTCATGCACATAAAATAACAAATAACTTAATAAAAAGTCAAAAGACAGTAGTAGGAAAGCATTTTATTATTAAAATTTAAAGACTAATGATGTATTTTATTTTATTATTATTTTTCATTTTATTTGTCCAAAGATAGCCCTCATTTACAAGAAACATCCATGGGGTTTTGGACTGGGGAATTACGGCACCAATGGGGCTCTAATGAAAAAAGTTTGCTTTTGCAGTTGAGGTTATAACTGAATGAAAGATACCGTTAAGGCTATCTTCTGCAGTTTAGAGCTATGAACTTAGTTTAAAATGAGAAATAGCCTGTCAAAAAACCTGAGTGAGGAATGCTGTTCGTTTTTTAGGCAAGCACAGCTTTTATTAAGTATATTTTGTTTATATTTTCCCATCCCCAAATTTCTCCCAGAGCCTACTCACCTTCCCTCTCACCTAACTTTATGTTCTGTCTCTCTCTTTCAAAAAAAAAAAAAAAAAACCACACAAAAATAAGGATAAAAGCACATACCCAGTAACGTATCCCACCCCACCTCCAAACCAAATAAAGCAAAAAGCCCCCCCCCCCCCGCAAAAAAAAAAAAACATGGAGTTTGTTTTGTGTTGACCATCTACTCCTGGGCATAGGGCCTGCACTGGTGGTGATTGATAGAGCCGGTGACACGCCATTGGAGACAACTAATTTTTCTTTTGCCAGCAGGCATCAATTGCAAATAGCTTCTTGGTAAGGGTGGGACTTGTTTTTTTTTTTTTTTAAATATAGTCAATTAGCATGCTTCCTTTTTTTGTTTCATAAATATGGATCTCTGATATTTGCTGTGTAAATGTTTACATTTGTTAGATTTTTGTTATTGTTGGATTGTTGCCCTCCTTATTTCTTCTGACTAGCTTTGGTTTGAAGTCCACTTTATCAGATTCAAGAATAGCTTATATGTGCTTGCTTATGGCTTCCGTCTACTTGATAGTTGGTTTTTATCTGTCAATACTTACGGGTTCTTTTGGCATCTTTGGTAGCTTAATGTTTTTCTTAAAGATAATACATAGTTTTTATTTCTTCAGAAAACATTTTTTTATGTTCTGAGAGTGTCATCTAATATATTTTGATAATATTCATCCTGAATCTTTGCCTTAACTCCTCTCAGATCTACTCCGCTTTCTTTCTGCCCAAACTTAGTATACCTTGAAAAAAGTTAATAACCCACTGACTTCAGTTTGTGCTATCTATATACTTCTGGATGTGGGGCCATCCAATGGAGCATGGTTAACTTACCAGGAACTGTATATGTAAGGAACCCTTAACGAAAATTGGTTCTCCCTTTTCCAGAAGCCATCAGCTGTTTGGAGCTTCTCAGTTAGGGACAGGAGTCCATGAAGCCCTCCCCACTCAGTGCTAGAATGTTTATTGAACTGGTCTCGTCCAGGTCTGGTGGAGTCAACCACAGCTGCTGTGAGCCGTGAGAGCAGCAGCCCTGTCATGTCCAGAGGACAGCACTTCCGTCAGGTCTGCCCTCAACCTCTGTCTCCTCTCATCCCCTGAGCCTTGAGGATGCGGTGAGATATAGATGTCCCGTTTGTGGCTAAGTACTCCATAGTCACTTATTCTCTGTGTTTGCACTAGTTCTGAGTTTCTGTGTTAACTCTATCCACTGCCCAAGAAAACTTATCTGATGAAGACCAAGAGTTACACTGATCCACTGGTAGAGACATATGTCTTTAGAGGGCATGTTAATACTTTATCCGTTTAGCAAAATAATAAATAGGTAGTAAATTTATCCTTGAGTTCTGTGAGATCCTCAGCCATGACTGGGTTCTTGGCCAGGCTTATAGTATTAGACAAGTGTTTCCTCCTGTGGAGTTGGCCTTAAATACAGGGTTATAATGATCCTCTGTCTCCGTTAGGGTTTCGTTTTTTGTGAAGAAAGACCATGACCATAGCAGTTCTTATAAAGAAAAACATTTAATTGCGTGGCTTGCAGTTTCAGAGGTTTATCCACCATCATCATGGTGTAACATGGTGGCATGCAGCCAGACATGCTGCTGGAGAAGGAGCTGAGAGTCCTACATCTTGACTCACAGACAACAGGAAATAGGGTCTGAGTGTCACACTTGAATGAAGCTTGAGGAAAAGAGATCTCAAAGGCTGCTCCAACATTAACACACTTCCTCCAATAAGGTCACATCTCCCAATGAGCTTATGGGGGTCAATTACTTTTAAACTACCACTTCCTTGTAACATTCATGCCACTGTTGGACCCATAGGCAAATCTTAGCAGGCTAGTCATTATTGCAGTTCACAGTTGAGAAAACCTGTTGATCTTTCTTTTCTTTTAACTAAAAGAATAAAAAGCTGATTGGTAAGTTATGATGCAGCCAATTATTTTTAGGTCCTTTCTATAATAGAGTGCACCCTGTCCTGGGGGGAGGAAAAAACAACAACAAAAACAGACAAAACGATGTGTCAGGGCTGGGGAGATGGGTCAGCAGTTAAGAGTATAGGTACTCTTCCAGAAGACCTGGGTTCAATTCCCAGCACCTGTGTGATGGTTAATTGCCATCTGTAATTCTAATTACATGGGATCTGATGCTCTCTTTCGGCCCTCTATGGTTCTAGACATGCACAGATGCAAGCAAAACACCCATACGTATAAAAATAAGATAATAAAATAATAGTAATTTTAAAAACAGATGTGCTGTGCCCTTGTCGATTGTTCTAGTAGGTGCTTCTTAAGTGGCAACGAGTTGTTTGTATGTTCAGTTTGTAGTCACACTTGCTGCCCTTCAGCAACCTTTGAATGATCACGAATTTCTTAGCATTAACTGTACTAAAAGTCTAGTTGTTGGTGTGCTTAAATGTACTATGAAATCCTTTTCCAAACGCTGATTTGAAAAGTTAGAATTTAAAAATATATATAAATATCTTCTAGTGTACATAATGTATTGTGTGAAGCAGGGGTACATGTGTGAAAATGGGAGGACAATCTTTGGGAGTTAGTCCACCTTGTTTTTGAGGCAGGATCTTGTGCTGGGTACTCCAGGCTATTAGACTCATGATCATCCATACGATTTTTCCTGCCTCTGTTTACCACTCTGCTGTAGGAGTGTTGATACGACACATGTACCACTGCATCTGACCCTTTTTATTTTAAATCCAGTGTGGGCTCTATCTAACTCAGGTTATCAAGCCTTTGAAGCATGTATTTTTACCTACTTAGACATCTCCCTATTCCTTTAGCAAATATTTATTACCAAGAGCTACAGGTCTTGAATGTTTGTATGTGCCATTGGGTTTTCTGAAACTTATACAAGGCAGAGTGTGGAATATTAATATTCCCATAAAGCATGTTTGTGGTGGTTTGAATGACAATGGCCACGATAGGCTTATGCACTGGAATGCTTGCTCCACAGTTGGTGGAACTATTTGGGAAGATGTCTTAGTGTTTTTATTGGTGTGATGAAACACCATGACTAAAGCAACTTGGGGAGGAAAAAGTTTATTTGGTTTACATATCTTAAATCATAGTCTCTTGAAGGAAGAAAAGGCCAGAACTCAAACTGGGTGGAAACCTGGAGGTAAGAGTTGATGCAGAGGCCATGGAGAGGCTGCTTACTGGCTTGCTCAGCCTGCTTCCTTTGGCACCCAGGGCCACCAGCCCAGGGATGGCACTACCCACAATGGACTGGGCCCTCCCCATCAATCACTAATTTAAAAAAAATGCTCTGCAGGCTTGTCTACAGCCTCATCTTAAGAGAGCTATTTCTCAATTGAGGTTCCCTCTTCTAAGACAACTCCAGATCCTCCACCACTGTTTCTTTAAGATTCTGTAATCTCTATATTGTTTCTCTTGCTGGTATTACATAAATCCTACAAAGGTTTTTGTTTCTTTTCATACATATTTCTTACTCAAATGTTTTGTTTTAAAGTTTATAGATTGTTTCTGTTGATCCCATTGAGTGTTGCATTTTCATTTCAGTTGTTTATTCTTTTTTTTTCTTTTTTTTTAAATTTTTTTTATTTTTTTTATTCTTTTTTAATTAATATTTCCACCTGCTCCCCCTTTCCCGTTTCCCTCCCCTCCTCCCAAATATTGCCCCTCCCCCCACTCCCCTCCCCCTATCCCCACTCTTCTTCTCCACCCCCCACACCCTTCCCCCTCCCTCTCAATACTGAAGAGCAGTCCAAGTTCTCTGCCCTGCGGAAAGACGAAGGTCTTCTATCTATGTCCAGGGAGGTGAGCGAGCGTCTAAACAGGCTAAGCTCCCACAAAGCCAGTTCATGTATTAGGATCGAAACCTAGTGCCAATGTCCTTGGCTTCTCATCAGCCTTCATTGTCCGCCATGCTCAGAGAGTCCAGTTTCAACCCATGCTTATTCAGTCCCAGACGAGCTGGCCTTCGTGGGCTCCCAATAAGTCAGTTCCACTGTCATAGTGGGTGGGTGCATCCCTCGTGGTCCCGATTTCCTTGCTCATGTTCTCCCTCCTTCTGCTCCTCATTTGGACCTTAAGAGCTCAGACCGTTGCTCCAAATTGAGTCTCTGTCTCTACCTTGATCCATCGCCAGATGAAGGTTCTAAGGTGATATGTAAGATATTCATCAGTATAGGATAGGGTCATTTCAGGTTCCCTCTCCTCAGTTGCCCAAGGTACCAGCTGGGGACATCTCCCTGGACACCTGCGAACCCCTCTAGAGTCAAGTCTCTTTCCAACCCTAGGATGGCTCTCTTAGTTAGGATATATACTTCGCTGCTCCCGTATCCTCCCTTCCTATATCCCAACCATCCCAATCCCCCGAGCTCCTCCCATCCTCCCCTTCTCATGTTTCTCATCCCATTTCCCCTTTGCCCCATGCCACCTCACCCGCAAGTTCCCAGTTTTTGCCCTGCAATCTTGTCTACTTCCCCTCTCCAGGCGGATGACTATACGATTTTCTTTGTGTTCACTTTCTTATTTAGCTTCTCTAGGATCACAAATTATATACTCAATGTCCTTTATTTATGGCTAGAAACCGATTATGAGTGAGTACATCCCATGTTCCTCTTTTTGGGTCTGGGATACCTCACTCAGGATAGTGTTTTCTATTTCCATCCATTTGCACGCAAAATTCGAGAAGTCATTGTTTTTTACCACTGAGTAGTACTCTAATATGTATATATTCCACACTTTCTTCATCCATTCTTCCATTGAAGGGCATCTAGGTTGTTTCCAGGTTTTGGCTATTACAAATAATGCTGCTATGAACATAGTTGAACAGATACTTTTGTCATTTGATGGGGCATCTCTTGGGTATATTCCCAATAGTGGTATTACTAGATCTTGGGGTAGGTTGATCCCAAATTTCCTGAGAAATCGCCACACTGATTTCCAAAGTGGTTGCACAAGTTTGCATTCCCACCAGCAATGAATGAGTGTGCCCCTTTCTCCACAACCTCTCCAGCAAAGGCTATCATTGGTGTTTTTTATTTTAGCCATTCTGACAGGTGTAAGATGGTATCTCAAAGTTGTTTTAATTTGCATTTCCCTTATCGCTAAGGAGGTTGAGCATGACCTTAAGTGTCTTTTGGCCATTTGAATTTCTTCTGTTGAGAATTCTCTGTTCAGTTCAGTGCCCCATTTTTTTTATTGGGTTAATTAGCATTTTAAAGTCTAGTTTCTTGAGTTCTTTATATATTTTGGAGATCAGACCTTTGTCTGTTGCAGGGTTGGTGAAGATCTTACAAGGGTCGTACCTAAGTATAATAAAAGCTATTTATAGCAAGCCGTCAGCTAACATCAAATTAAATGGAGAGAAACTCAAAGCTATTCCACTAAAATCAGGAACACGACAAGGTTGTCCACTCTCTCCATACCTCTTTAATATAGTGCTTGAAATTCTAGCAATAGCAATAAGACAACATAAAGGGATCAAAGGGATTCAAATTGGAAAGGAAGAAGTTAAACTTTCATTATTTGCAGATGATATGATAGTGTACATAAGCTACCCCAAAAACTCCAGCAAAGAACTCCTTCAGCTGATAAACACCTTTAGTAGCATTGCAGGATACAAGATCAATTCCAAAAAATCAGTTGCCCTCCTATACACAAAGGATAAGGAAGCAGAGATGGAAATCAGAGAAGCATCACCCTTCACGATAGCCACAAATAGCATAAAATATCTTGGGGTAACTCTAACCAACGAAGTGAAGGATATATTTGACAAGAACTTTAAGTCTATGAAGAAAGAAATTGAGGAGGATACCAGAAAATGGAAGGATCTCCCTTGCTCTTGGATTGGGAGGATCAACATAGTAAAAATGGCAATTCTACCAAGGGCAATTTATAGATTCAATGCAATCCCCATTAAAATCCCATCAAAATTCTTCACAGATCTTGAGAGGACAATAATCAACTTTATATGGAGAAACAAAAAACCCAGGATAGCCAAAACAATCTTATATAATAAAGGATCGTCTGGAGGCATTACCATCCCTGACCTCAAACTCTATTACAGAGCCTCAGTATTGAAAACAGCTTGGTATTGGCATAAAAACAGAGAAGTCGATCAATGGAACCGAGTAGAAGACCCTGATTTTAACCCACAAACATATGAACACCTAATTTTTGATAAAGGAGCTAAAAGTATTCAATGGAAAAAAGAGAGCATCTTCAACAAATGGTGCTGGCAGAACTGGTTGTCAACCTGTAGAAGAATGAAAATAGATCCATATCTATCGCCATGCACAAAACTCAAGTCCAAATGGATTAAAGACCTCAATATTAGTCTGAACACACTGAACCTGATAGAAGAAAAAGTGGGAAGTACTCTACAACATATGGGTACAGGAGATCACTTCCTACGTTTATCCCCAGCAGCACAGACATTAAGGACAACATTGAATAAATGGGACCTCCTGAAACTGAGTAGCTTCTGTAAAGCAAAGGACACTGTCACTAAGACAAAAAGGCAACCCACTGACTGGGAGAAGATCTTCACCAACTCAGTTGTTTATTCTTTAACATTTTCAGGGAGTGAGAGGCAGTCTCACCAGGAATCTCAGTGTAGTTGTGATTTACATTTTCCCACTGGCTAAGGATGTTGAACATTTTTCTTGGACTTATGGGTTGTTTTCACTATTTCTTTTGAGAGTGTCTGTTCAGTTCGTTTGCCCATTTGTTGATTGGATTACTTTTTCTTTGTTTAAGGTCTTTATTAAGGATAACTGACAAGGTCTCCTCCCATTCTGTTGTCTCTTCACTCTCATAACAGTGGATCATAGACTTATATGAGAATCTAAAAGTATACTTTATTTTTTTTTCTCTGTGTGGTTTATTTATCTTTACAATAAATCGTGCTGTGTTTTCATTGATTTTTCTGTTTCTTTTATATATCATTTTTTATTGTTTCTAATCTCAATTTTCCTACTTCTGATTATATAGAGTTAATTTGTTCTCATATTCCAGCTTTTTTTGGGGGGGGGGTGGAAGCAGGAGTAATTGAGACCTTTGTTCATTTGTGTAAAGGTGTCTAGACAATACAAGCTAATCTTCAAGCACAGTTTTAATTCCACCGTTCAAGATTTAGGAAGTTGTTTTCATTTTAGTCTACTAAAATGTTTATAAATCTGTAGTTTGAATTATTTTTTTCTCATGTATTATTTAGAATTGTGTTTCAAAGCTCTTTAAACTTTCATAGAGTCTTTTCTTTCATAGGTTTTTTATTTAATTTCATTGTGATCAGAGAATGCAGTGTGTGATTATTTTTTTAAATAAAATTAATGTGATTAAATTATTTCTTTGCTGTGTTGCTGGAGATTCCTTAAAAAAAATTTTAGACCTCTTCCTTGTGGCTAGAATATGGTCTGTCTTGGGCAGTGTTGTTTTTATTTTGGTGATTACAACTTCCATCAAGTGTTTTTGTTATTGTTTTTCTGGTTACTGTCTGTCTGTCTGTCTATTTATCTGTCTATCTATCTTTCTATTTATTTCAGTTTTTTGAGACAGGAATTTTTTTTTTTTGTGTGTGTGTATCCCTGGCTGTCCTGGAACTTACTCTGTAGACCAGGCTGGCCTTGAACTCACAGAGATCCGCCTGCCTCTGCCTCCTGAGTGCTGGGATTAAAGGCGTGCGCCACCATTGCCTAGCAAATTTATTATTTTTAATACATTTCAATTAAAAATAATAACATCGCCTTTTCCTTTCCTTTTCCTCCTTCTTTCTAATCTCTCTGATAACCCCACCCCCAACTCTCAAATTTATAGGCTCTTTTTCTTTGATTATTATTGTTACACATATACACAAATATAAAAAATATATAAAAGAACAATTTGTTGAGTTTCTTTTTGTTATTTGTATTTATGGTTTTAGAGCTAACCACTTTGTATTGCATAACTAATGAGAGGACTCATCTCTGGAGAGGGTATTTCACCTTCTCTGTTCAGTCATTAATTGTAATTCCTCAGGGGGTAAGACCCAGTGAGATTTTTCTCCCTTCTACAGTAGTGTGTCTATTGATATTGCCATTATTCAGGTCTTGTTTATACAGGCATTTTTCAGAGTAAGTCTCATAGCAGATATTCTGGTATTCTGGATTTTACACACACACACACACACACACACACACACACACACACACACACACACACACACACAGTCTCTCCATGACATCTTTCGGTTTAGCATTGCTTTCCTTTCACTGATACCAGTTATTCCCAAACCAGTCAGGTTCTACCACCTTTTCCTAAAGCTCAAGTGAAGTTTCATTCTTTGCAAAATTCCTTCTCTACCATAGCATCAAAGACTGTCATTACTAAGGTCCAAGTTCTCTTTTCTCAGAAACGCCAGCTTGTATTATCTGAACAGTCTGTTTTCCTCTATGGAGAACTGGTTTGTTTTTCTCCCCAGAATGTATTACAGATTTTTCTGACTTCTGTTTCCTATGAAACAACTCCTTTATCTTGTCATTTCTTTGTGTCCCTTTCAGGAAGAACAAATAAACAAACAAAAACACATTGGCCAATTCTCCTATCTGTGGAACTGTTTTTCATTCCCTCCCTTAGATTCTGCTTAACTGTTCATTATTTATATTTCTTCTTTTTGGCTTTGGTGTCATTTTCATTACTGTATATTTTTCTGTTAAATCATTTTATTACGTATTAGACACTTTCCTCATTTCTCTTTTGTGAGAAATTAGGGCAGTATATTTTCTAATTAGTAAATTTAACATCTATAATCCAGCAATACAGTGTGTGAATAAAGCAAGTGGTTCTGAAATGATAAAGATTTTAATTTTTATTTTATTGTTTAATTTTTCATATTTTAGGCTACATATTCACACACACACACAGAGAGAGAGAGAGAGAGAGCGAGAGAGAGAGAGAGAGAGAGAGCGAGAGAGAGCGCCACAGCATGCATGTAGAAATTAGAGCAACTTGTAGAAATTGGTTCGTTCCTTCCACTATGTGGGTCTCAGAGATTGAACTCAGGACATCAGGCCTGGTGGCACAATACCTTTACCCATAGAGCCATCTCACTGCCTCTTAAGTTATTCTTTAGATTAGAATACATTTAGGATTATAGATTGTTTACAACATTATGGATCAGTCTTACAAGTAGAATAGAACACCTAGCTCAGATTTTACTAAATTTGAAGAGTCAATCAAGGACTGAATTTGACCTGGCTATAAAAAATGAACTGTGGAAAGTTGTTTGAGTGATTTTTCTCAAGTTATGTGCTCTTCATGAAGATGATATGAAATAGTCAACTTAGTATTCCTTAGTTGAAATAAAATTCTGATCCGAAAGCATGCACATAGTGACAATAATGCACTTCACTTTGAAAAGGAGTCCAGAGTTTCTCTAAAGTTAGAAGTTTCTTCTGTGATACATACAACTGTCTTGTCCATGATTTTATTTTTAAAAATTCAGTTTAAATTAAGAAACAGTACCACAAATATCTATGAACATATTTCATTTAAACAACCTAAAAACTCCTCATTATAGCAAAGTTATGTACATGTAGTACATGTATGCTTTTTGATGAAAACATGAAATGTATTTATAATTCTGTGTTATTCTCTGCTTTGCCCACCTTGTTGATTAGCAGCTCTCTGTTGTGTGTTGTGTATAACACCTTACTGTTTGAAAAGATATTTTGGGGTGTGGTATTCCTTTGATTTTTTTTGTTTGTTTGTTTGTTTTGTTTTTTGAGACAAGGTATCTCTGTGTAGTCCTGGCTGCCTTATAACTTGCTTTGTAGACCAGGCTGGCCTCGAGCTTACAGAGATCTGCCGGCCTCTGCCTCCCTAGTGTTGGAATTAAAGGCATGTACCACTATGCCCAGCTCCTTTGACTTATATTAAACTTTCAAGAAAGGGAATTCTAGGTAAAGACACCAATGAATATATGGAATCTAGTGGTCTTTCTACCTAATCAACAGAAAAGGAGATCCAAAGAAGGGGTGATTAAATGAGCAGAGAAGTTGAGGGGTGTTTATATATGCTGAGTCCTTGCGCAACCAGTTTACTTGGGTCATATTACAGACATTTAGAGCACGTACCGATGTCTTCAGATTCCTTTGGGTCCTTGAAAGTTAGGACAATGTATTTAAGAATGTAAAGTTGGTAAATGTGTTTTCCTCTAAGGGAAACAAATGTGATCCTTTTGCATGGAGGGTTGGGAGGAACCCTTTAGTTATGTAGGAGTCTTACAAGAAATGCTGACTGGTGTTTCTGTAATGATTTCACCCCAATTCCAGGAGGTTTAGGTCATGTGTGATGTGATCATTAAGTAATTATTCTAGCTTTGCCTTTGTCCTTACTTGGCCATATAACCTCCCATTTCATGCCTGTTCTTGTTTCTATTTGGCAGTTGACCTTTTCACACAGACTTGCATGCGCAAGGGTGGGGGTGGTCCCCAAAACCCACACACAACAACAAAATGCCTTCATCTAATGTTTGCCCATACTTTAGGAAAACCTTTTAAAGACTTCTTTGAAGTGCTTAAGTTTGAGTTGTTTTACTCAGGTGCATAGCAGGGCATCTATTTTAAGGAAGAGCTAAAACATATGATCATTTGTTTCTAAGTGGTGCATTTCCAGCTGAATATCTCAGGAACTAGCATTTTTCCCATTCAGTAAAATAGATTGAAAGAGTAATGTAAAGAAAATTTATTGAAAGTTAATATAAATATTTTAAAATATAAAGAACATATATTAAAAGGTAAATATAAAATTAATATATTTAAGACAAATTCTTTGAAACATTTAAAAATATTTCAGTCAAAGTTAAATGTTAAATTTGTATTTATATACATTTCTTCCATTAGTTTTCCTTCCCTATAGAAATAATTTTTTTAGTGGGATTGAACCCAGGACCTTCCTGCTTGTTTCTGAGGCTGGATCTCACTGTGTTACTGAAGCTAGTCTCAAGTTCAATTCTCAAGTGTTAAGCTTTCTGAGTGCTGGGACCACAGGTATGTGAATCTGAGGTTTATTTTGAGTTACAGTTTTGAGGCTGAAAAGTTCAAGTTTGGTTTGCCATGGCTAGTGAGGACTTTGGACTGCATCATAGCCTGGGAGGTGGCAGAACACCTGTACACATAGAAGAGGCTACACACATGAGGTGTCTTCACTGTGTAGCCAGATCTCAGAAAAACTAATCTCCTGAGAGGCAACATACTTCTTTGATACAGATTTAATCCTTTCTAGGATTGAATCTTTCCCAGTGACCCAATAGCTGCCCACTGGGCCCACTTCCTTGCAATAGTGCTGTATTGGAGACTAGGCTTCCAACACAAGATTCTTTGGGAGACAAACCCATGAAACCCTAACAGCTCTATCTTCTGTTAGATGAGGCTGTGCTACTTGCTTTAGAAAATGGAATATAGGTAAAAATGATGAACATGACCTCTAGAACCACCTCTGAAACCTCTTTCAAACTTTTTATGCTCTCTTCAGTTATTGTCCATGCGCAAAATAATTAGTAGGGGAGGTGTTGAGGCCTTAAGATAGGAACTTCAAGAATCATTTATTAGGTCATCTCTCCTTTCTGAAATGGATCATGACATTATAAAATAAATTGTTATTTTTTTTTTTAGACAGAAACTTTTGGATTGTTATAGCAGAGAGGGTTAGTTACCCTAGTTAATACAAAAATTGATATTACTGAAATGGGTGTTACTGTGTCTTAGGAACTCTGTTGCTGTGAAGAGACACCATGACCACGACAACTCTTATAAAAGGAAAGCATTTAATTGGGTGGCGTACAGTTCAAAGGCTCAGTCTATTATCATCATAGTAGGACATGGTAGTATGCAGGCAGACATGGTGCTGGTGAAGTAGCTGAGAGTTCTACATCTTGCAAAGGCAACAGGAAGTGAACTGAGAAACTAGGTGTAACTTGAGCATATATGAGACCTCAAAGTCCACCTCCACAGTGACACACTGTTGTTGGTTGTTTTTACTCTTTACTTTTTGGGAGGCACCACGCAGTTCCCAAATAAATGCACATAGAGTCTTATTCTTTCATATGCATGATCGGCCTTAGCCTGGCTTGTTTCTAGCTAGCTTTACTTAACTAATTATCTCATCTACCTTGTGCCTCTGTGCTCTTACTTTTCTCTGCTGTATATCTTACTTTCAGTCTTTTTCCGTGGTTGACTGTAGCTTGGTGGCTGGCCCCTTGCCTCCTCCTCATCCTGTTCTTGCTCCTCCTCTTTTTTTTTCTTTTTCTCCTTCTGTTATTTCTCTCTGCCTGCCAGTCCTATCTATCCAGCCATTCACCTCTTTATTAGACCAATCAGGTATTTTAGACAGGCAAAATAACACAGCTTCACAGAGTTAAACAAATCCAACATAAAAGAATGCAGCACGTCTTGCATCATTAAAAAAAAAATGTTCTGCAGCATAAACAAATGTAACACATCTTATAATATTCCACAACAACACCCCTCTTCCAAAAAGGCTACACCTATTCCAACAAAGCCACAGCTCTTAATAGAGCCACTCCCTTTGGGGGCCGTTTTTCTCTCAAACCACCCCATACTATAATAAAATCCTAAAATAATGTATGACTTGGCTTAATGTGTGGGTGGGCAACCACAGCACACATATCAGATACATGCTATATGATGAACATTTGCTAAAACTCATATTCTTAGTTGGTTTTTTTTTTTTTTCCTGAGACAGGATTTCTCTGTGTAGCTTTGGAGCCTGTCCTAGAACTTGCTCTATAGACCAAGCTGACCTTGAACTCACAAAGATCCACCTGCCACTACCTCCCAAGTGATTGAATTAAAGGCATGTGTCATCACTGCCTGGCCACATTTGTAGAAATTTGACAACCTTATCAGATTTTTCTGAACCTCAAGCTTTAGAAACAGAAGTATTATTATGTGGTGATTGCAACTTTACCAAATGTAGTCAAGAATGATATAGGTTATGATGGAGTTACTAGTTCATAGGTATTGAAAAAAATAGGGTCAGAAATTCAGTGCTTTGCAAAGGTTACAAGAATCTTCACAAAAGTGAGTTTTAAAAGGTTTTGAGCCATAATAGCCGTGATAGTCTTTAATTTTATAAAGCTGTTGTCTTGTGCAGAAATATTATTTTAAGGCAGCTATAAGATTAAATAATAGTATTTGTTTACCATATTGGTTACTTAGCGCTCTTAGTGTTTCTATGGATTATCATTTCAGAGCAGCAGCAGCAGTAACCAATGCTGCTTTTCTTGTTGCTTCATGTGGGTTATACCACAGGGAGTCAGAAGATCTCTGTTGTACTTTTCTTTGACCTCCTTTTTATTTTTTATTTTTATGGGCAAAAATCAACATACTTTATTGACATTGGCAACACCTAATTAAAGACAGAAAAATGGCATCCCAATACAGTTACTGTTTTATGGGTCAATAACACTTACAGTTTGGAGATGCTTTACAAGCCTTCTGACTTTTGACAGAATATTTATCTTTAGGTATATATTCAGTATGTATTTTTTTCCTTTTTATATACTTTATGAAGGCAGCCTGAGTCTCTAGTAATCTCTAAGCATACTTGTATTAGTTACACATTTTGTCACTATATTGTTAGGAAATACGTTTTGTAGACCATTGTTCTTCAGGAGATATTGCTTATGAATATCTAAATGTAAATTCTGAGCATGAACCTTCTTGATACTTTCACTATTGTATTGGTTGAGTATACTCAGCCTACAAGTTTAATATATACTGTTTTGACAATCTGGTTTACAGCATTATGGTTACTTATTTGTATTTATAAATCACAAGTAATAATATATTTAACGAACAGTGATTTCATATCTGCTATATTAGAATCTACTTTCTTTGAGAAATACCAAAACATAACTTTTAGAATTTGAGTAGATAGAAAGTATTTTGAGTCAAGAAAACTAATTTTAAAATGCAAGGATAATCTTAGAATTTGTAATTTCTGTGTTATACAAGAGACTTTCTACTTTGTTCCTTATTTTTTAATTGTGGGAGTAGGCTTTGCATTTGTTTTACATTGTAGGAGGATTTCACTGCCTAATTCCTTTAAATACTAAAAAAGCCAAAACTAAATTCTCTCACATTTCTAGCAGATATGGAAATTGATTTGTGTATAAATCTCAGGTGTGCAGTGAATAATTAATTAACTTTTTCACTGTTTCATGTTTTTAAAATTGCTTATCTAGATTCAGTCTTTTTGCTAAGAGAAATTTCAGAAATAGTATTGTTTATATATGTAACATATGTATAAACAATGATTTCTGTATTTGCTTCTCCAAACTTCACTATTAGCAGTGAAAGAAGTTGAGGCTGAAATCTTGAAGAACTCATGCTTCTAAGGGCAGGTGCAGAGTTGGCAAAGTTTAAGAACTAAAAAGAATGGGCAGCTCTTCCTAGCTGAGTGCTATAGCTAATGTTTCAAGAAGCGAGATTTGGGCGTGGAAACATCATGACATAGTTTCTTTGTGAACGTAAGGTTTGTATAAGGGTCATGGTAACTGTAAGTTTATACTTGAGATGACACGTCTGTCAGGAATCTTATTCAAGAGATGGATAGGTGTGTCACTTTAATTTCATTTTTTCAATGTGTGTGTGGTGGGGGCACATGTGTGCACATGCCATGTAAAGGCCAGAGTGCAACCCTGGATATCTTCAGAAATACCATATACCTCATTTGAGACAAGGGTGTGTTTTGTCCTGGAGCTCGCCAAATAAGCTAAACTGGGCTGGCCGGCAAGACCCAGGGATCCTCCTACCACTTTCTCTCTTGTGCTGGGTATGTAATTAAGTATACTAAATATGTATATTTCAGATGCCACTCATACTATATATATGTTCCACTGACATACACATATATACATTTATATATATTTACAATTATAGCCTACTGACTTGTGACAAACGTGCAAGTATTATCAGTGGATAATAATAGCCTTCCTAGGAAGTGGAGCTAAGATCAAATGGACATCCGTGGACATCCCCTTCATCCCCTCCCCGAGTTGACCCTAAAATGCATAATTTGCATAAAAAATAATTCAGAATAGAGCTTAGATAGATGTTTAAGGACTAAAATTATCTAATATTTAGGAGAAAACAGAACATTTTTAAGAACTAAAACTGGGGAATTCTCAGATGTATAAAACATGTGACCCATAAAAGTAAAAATGGTAAATTTCAATTCATTAAAATAAATAACTTTTGTCCACTGACTATACTGTGATGAGAAAAAAGGGCTGGGATAAAATATTAGCAGATCATATATATACAACAAAAGACTAATAAATAGAATACATCGAAAATGCAGACATCAATCTTGAAAACTGTAACAACAGAGCAATCTATTTAGAAAATTTCTGTCGCCTCATTTACTTATTTATTTTTCCTGGTAAAAGAATTCAAAGTCTTTCCCGAGGCAGGTATTCTCTGGAGTCCAGTGGAGGTATTTGGGCAGCTGGTACACCCAGGTGTAGAGATTGATTTTGTGAGAGAATGAGGTTCATCATGTTTGATGATATGTTTAAATGATTCCTGCATAAGAAGTTAGCAAGTGTTGAAGGGCTCCATGCATCTCTTTGTTAGATAAAATGATGCACTTGTTACTAAAGCGCCCAATAATAAAAGTTGCGAGCAGGCTTTATGATCCAACATCTGCCCCCACCTCTGCTTACCCCCTAGGCCATGCTACACCACCCTCCCTAGGTCTTCAGCTGGGACCTGATTTCTTACTTTCTCTTTTGCCCTTGCAACATCAAAATATCCCCTAAGAGTTTGGAAGGTTACAGCTCTACTGTGGCAATACTACTTAGCAATGAGAAGTAATGTGAAGATATGCTCAGCTGTAGCACGAATAATAAAAATCCAGAGATAGCTATTGGAGTTCAACCTGAAGATTAGAAAAGCAAAACAGCCAACCACTAGAGAGACCTTTTACCTCTACCAAATCTTCAGACAGAAAGGGTGAGATTCTGTTTCCACAAATCCTCTAACTCCACACTCCACTGAGTTCCTGTCTCTTTCCCTTTATATTTCTCTCTCCGCCCAGCCATATTGCCCCTGTCTCATCCTCCCTAGTGCTGGGATTAAAGGCATAGGATCCCAAGTGCTGGAATCACCTTTGTGTGAGCTCTGTTTATCTTTTAGACAAATCAGTCTTGTGTAGCTCAGGGTGGCCTTGAACTGACAGAGATCCAACTGCCTCTGTCTCCCAAATCCTGGGATTAAAGGTGTGTGCAACCACTCCCTGGTTTATAAGACTGACTAGTATGGCTGCTTTGCTCTCTGATCTTCAGGCAAGCTTTGTTTATTAAAACAAATAATATACCACTATACTCAGCAATATGTATTGATCTTAGAGGGCATTTTTAAAATCTCAAAGGAACATTCTGTATGTATCCATTTATAAAGCTTTTCAAAATAATATAGAAGTCATCAACAAATTAATAGTGGCTAGGGAATTGTGTTAATGTGGAGGTGGTTAGATGACACCATAAGTGTGTAGTGCATGGCAGAGCTACAGGATAATGAAGAGTTACATTTTTTAAATTGGTCGTGATCATTATACAAATATATGTAAGCAATAAAGTGACATTCAGGTATATGCACATATTATGTTAGAATCCTTTTTCTGATTATGATATTATATAATAGGTAAAGATTAACCCCTGGGGAGAACTGAGTAAAGAATACAGACTATCTCGTTGTACTATATTTGTTAGCATAATAAGATTATGCAGTTATTTCAAAATATCATTTTACCAGAATTATATTGAAATTTAACTATATCAATTTTTATCTAGCTCCTGCCCTGTAGTATAATTGATTAAAGAAACTATCAGTGGGTTAAAAGATAGCAGGCATGGTTACTGTTCATAAGGTAATTTTTCAAAAAAGCTATTCTGTTATATTTCTCAGAAAATTAGAAACTAAATAACTTTTTTATCTGGGTACAAGTCCTTTTGGAAGTAAAATGATTTCCAATTAGTTACTCAATCAGGAAAATTAAGGAGGATCAAATTAGATTTTGAGCTCCTGTTTTACTCATAATTTAATTTCTTAGTTTTCTACAATATTTAAGTATACTGAGTGACTGTGGTTAATTAAAAGTTGTTGGGTCTTTGGGTGAAAGGAGAGAAATTAAAAGGAAATAACCACCTTTTTTTTTTTTTTAAATCAAAACTTCTAAGAAAATTGTAGCAAAGGAGCAAGACAAAGTATTTCATAGTAAGCAAGACTAGTGTGTAACCGATTTGTTTGGATACTATCTGCTTGTTCAGGTAGTGAGGAATTCCTGTTTTCATAGCTAAATTAAACTAGGTAAGAAAATAAGGAGGAAGAAAAACACTTATTCACACGAAATGATTAGCAACTGTAGTTTGAAAAATAACATTTATTTCCTCTGCCTGTTAAACTGATGAAATGTTTATAACTTTCTAAAGTCACTATCTTAGCATTTTTTCCTACAAACTGAATTTGTAAATAAAACTTTCTTGTTAACATGGTAGGATCTGTAGTCATTTCTATTTTTTATTAAAATTAAAATGGGCAAAAACTATTCTCATTTTCATTCTAAAATCAGTTTGTTTATGAGTTTGACTTTAAAGCTGCAGTTGCATCTCATGCACAGTTGTTAAAGTTTTTAGTCTTAGCATGTGCTCCTGGGGTTAGAATGTAGTATGGAATTGGCAAATTTTGAAGTAGATCCATATTCTGTGGTAACCTTTGTGAAAAAGTTCATCTTTTGTTTTTCATGTTCTGGTTTTTAATGAGAGGAGGGATCCTTTGTTTGTTGTAAACATCGGTGCCAGTTTCTTTAACATTAACTGTGTTGTTAATTTATTGAGTGGGTCTTTGAATGCCAGATTTGTGCACAGTTTCTTCCACATTCAGTGGTATGTCCCTTTTGTGTGGCCATAGAAAGGCTAAATAGACATAGTCCCTGTATTCCTAGGTAGGACTGTTCTATATGAAGTTATCTGGAAACTGGCAAACAAGCAAGTGATATTTAATCATTTTATTTTAGGATATTTTGTACCAGTATACTATATATTTATCAAAATTGAAAATTTCATTTGCTATTTAACTTACTAGAAATTTGCTTAGCACTATTTATACTAAATAGTTCTAGGTATCTCTAATAGTAGTACTGACAGCTGTAGTGTTTTTATTCTCTTTTGCAAGTTGAGACAGCGAGGTTCATATACTTATTCATACTTTTTGGCAGTAGAATTGTTTTTTGTTTGTTTGTTTTTGTCCTGAGTTAGTGATTGTGGAGCTCGAACTCTTGGCCATTTCGTGTTCTCTCTTACATAGCACTGTATTGTTTCATTCAGGGATAAAAAGAAATACAACATAAATTACTATCTCTTAAGGTGATTTTTAACTTAGGTCAGTGGGTAAAGGTTGAATATTTTACTGTTTAATGATGGTAATATATACAATTCCAAAATTTAGTCAAATGATATACTGGTATTGAAAAGCTGGTTGAACAGCAAGTTGAGATAGAATTCTTATGTATCCCTTATCCGTGGCCAAAATTTTAAAACAAAATATAAATTATTAGAATGAAATATAAAAAGAGGTAAAACCTGAACAAATAATAAGGATGCAAAGTTTAAAAAACTGTCAAGCAGGTGGTCAAGGGCAGCCTCTCCTTGTGGGTGGAATGAACTCCCCGATGTATATGATGCAATGAGAAAGTCGCCTATTGCTACTGTCCTTCTACAAACCTATAATGCCAGTCTAGACACATCAAGCAGATCCGAATTTTGAGAGATTCTATGATATTTCTAACCAGAACTGTCCAGTTTATGGAAAACAATAAATATTGAGAAGCTGTCATAGTGTACACTATGTATTTTTGGAATAAAAAACAGACTTTAGTGAGTAAACTGAGGAAATATGTGTAAAATCTGTGGCTTAATAATGTCGTAACCAGTGCTAATGCACTAATCTAGATACATGTACCAGAATATATGAAATAATAACAAATGAGGGGAAACTAGATGAAGGATATTCTGAAACACTGTCCTATGTGCGCAGCATTTCTGTTAAGTCTGCAATTATTCTGAGATAAAAAGGTTTATTTAAATAATTAAGGAAAAATTTGTTGGTGCTCCATTTCAGAAAAGGACAGCAGGGCTCTGTAGGCCTAGACCTGTATATCTTTCTGCAGTGGCTCATAGTAAGCTATCCAACATTTTTTGTTAAAACTCTTTCAAAATACTGAAAATATAGAAAACAACCCAGTTTATTTTGTGATGGTAGTGTTACTATAGTACAGAAAACCTAGTAAAGATAGCAGAAAGATAGATTTAAACTAACCTTTATAAAATACCAGAAAAATGGAATCTGTTAATGAGTTTAATATTCTACATTGTTTTTATTTCTAGATGTATAGCAGGTTTCATTTAAAATGTCTATCACTGTGGTATGGTGTTGTATGACTGTATCCCAACGCTTATTAGGTGAAATCAGGAGGATCAGGAGTTCTTCGCAAGTGAGCTCAAGACTTTATGTAGTTCTTATTGTGTAGTTATAGTTATGTATAATTGAAAATCAAAATCACATATGTAAAATATTCATATAATGATTTAAGAAAACTTAAAAGATTATAGAAAAAATATATTTTCTTTACATTTATGATAGTGAAGAAGAGATGAATTCTCTCAGTTAATAAGAGAGCCCCAAAGGTTTGGGGGGTGTATCCTATCTATTTACAGATCAAATGCTCCATTGACAAATGATTGTTGTATGTGGAAACATGACTTTTATATAAAATATAGGATAAATGAATCAAAAACTCAATTTTTAATTAGCACAGGAACTAGCAAGATGAAACTCAGCCAGATATTAGAACATTTGGAGGCTAGAGACTTGCTCTATCAGGAATGACATTTTTAAAAGGACACCTTAAAAATAAACTTAATTAGAATACAAATCTGGCTGAGAGTCTATAAACTTAAAAGGTTATGTTTTCTTCAGGACAGAGATATATACATTACATCAAACCTTATAATAATCTAGTAAAAAAAGAAATACTAAATAAGAAAGTGAGGCACACTGAAGGCCCAAAGATGGCTCAGCAGTGAAGAGTTCTTCCTATTGTACTGAACCTAGGTTTGTTTCTCAGCATCCATGTGTTGGCTCACAGCCCAACCAACCTTCTGTAATTCTAGCTGCAAGGGAGCCAATACTCTTTTTTCTCTTCAATGGCTATTGTATATAAACTGTTGCACATGTGCACATGCAGACACTAACATGAACACATAAAAAACTTTCTTAAAAAGGGAAGCAGAGTGCAGATAGGTTTACTCGCTTTAAGAAATAAATCCTCTGATGAGTTTGTCAACTTAGTTCCCAAGTATAATGTTGAAAGAATAAAGTATAACTAAGTAACTAAATAAACCAATAGGTATCTATATCAATATACTCAGGCTTTAATAATGAGAATCTAATTAGTAGCAAGTGTATTTAGTGGTGTTTTTATGTTCTTATATTTTGTTTTTATTGAGCTATATATTTTTCTTCACTCCCATCTTCTTCCGTCCTCTTACCCTCTCCCATGGTTCCCATGCTCTAAAATTTACTCAGGAGACCGTGTCATTTTCTATATCCCATGTATCTAGATCCATGTATGTCTCTCTTAGGGTCCTCATTGTTGTCGAGGTTCTCTGGGATTGTGAATTGTAGGCCGGTTTTTCTTCGCTTTATGTCTAAAAGCCACTTATGAGTGAGTACATTTGTCTTTCTGGGTCTGGTTTATCTCACTCAATATGATGTTTTCTAGATCCATCCATCTGCCCACAAGTTTCAATAAGTCATTGTTTTTTCTGCTGTGTAGTACTCCATTGCGTAAATGTACCAGTTTGCATTCCTACCAGCAGTGGAGGAGTATGCCCTTTACCCCACATTCTCTCCAGTATAAGTTGTCATCAGTGTTTCAGAGCTTGGCCATTCTTACAAATGTAAGATAGAATCTCAGAGTTGTTTTGATTTGCATCTCTCTGATGGCTAAATCTTGAACATTTCCTTAAGTGTCTTTCATCCATTTTAGATTCTTCTGTTGAGAGCTCTCTGTTTAGGTCTGTACCCCACTTTTTTATTGGATTATTTGTTCTTTTGCTGATCAATTTCTTGAGTTCTTTGTATATTTTGGAGATCTGACCTCTGTCTGGTATGGGATTGGTGAAGATCTTTTCCTATCCTGTAGGCTGTTGTTTTGTCTTGTTGACCATGTCCTTTGCTTTACAGAAGCTTCTCAGTTTCAGGAGGTCCCATTTATTGTTTCTCTCAGTGTCTGTGCTTCTTCGATTATTTTAGGAAGTGATCTCCTTTGCCAGTGCGTTCAAGTGTACCTCCCACTTTCTCTTCTGTGAGGTTCAGTGTGGTTGGCTTTATGTTGAGGTCTTTGATCCATTTGGACTTGGGTTTTGTGCATGGCGTTAGATGTGGATCTATTTTCATTCTTCTACATGTTGATATCCAGTTATGCCAGCACCATTTGTTGAATAGGCTTTCTTTTTTCCATTTGATATTTCTTCTTTGTCAAGAATCAGGTGTTTGTAGGTATGTGGATTGATATCCGGGCTTTCCTTCGGTCCGGATCCATTGGTCCTCCTGTCTGTTCTTATGCCAATGCCAGGCTGTTTTCAGTACTGTAGCTCTGTAGTAGGGTTTGAAGTCAGGGATTGTGATGCCTTTATTGTACAGGATTGTTTTGGCTATCCTGGGTTTTTGTTTTGTTTTGTTTTTTGTTTTTCGAGACAGGGTTTCTCTGTAGCTTTGGAGCCTTTCCTGGAACTAGCTCTTGTATTCCAGACTGGTCTTGAACTCACAGGGCTCTGCTTGCCTCTGCCTCCTGAGTGCTGGGATTAAAGGTAAGCGCCACAACCGCATGACTTATCCTGGGTTTTTTACTTTTCCACATGAAGGTGAGGATTGTTCTTTCAAGGTCTGTCAAGATTTTAATGGGCGTTGTATTGAATCTGTAGATTGCTTTTGGTAAGATTGCCGTTTTTACTATGTTAATTCTACCTACCCAGGACCATGGGAGATCTATTTTCTGGTGTCTTCTTCAATTTGTTTCTTAAAAGATTTAAAGTTCTTGTCATACAGATCTTCCACTTGCTTAGAGTTACTCTAAGGTATTTTATTCTATTAGTGACTATTGTGAAGGGTGATGTTTCTCTGATTTTGTTCTCAGCCCATTTATTGTCTGTTTAAAGGAGGGCTACTGAATTTTTTTGAGTTAATCTTGTATGTTGCTACATTACTGAAAGTGTTTATGACTTGTAGAAGTTCCTTGGTAGAATTTTTGGCATCGTTTTATAAATTATCATATATCATCAGCCAATAGTGAGAGTTTCACTTCTTTTCCGATTTGTATCCCTTTGATCTCCTTTTGTTGTCTTATGCCTCTAGTTAGAACCTCAAGGACTATATTGAATAGATATAGAGAGAGTGAACAACCTTGTCTTCTTGCTGATTTCAGTAGGATTGCTGGGAGTTTCCATTTAGTTTGATGTTGGCTGTTGACTTGCTATATATTGCCTTTGTTATGTTTAGGTTTGTTCCTTGTATCACTGCTCTCTCTAAGACCTTTATCATGAAGGCTTGTTCTATTTTGTCGAAGGCTTTTTCAGCATCTAATGAGATGATCATGTGGTCCTTTTTTTAAAAATTTGTTTATATGGTGGATTACATTGACAAATTTTCATATGTTGAACCATCCCTGCATCTCTGGGATAAAGTCGAACTTGATGACGGTGGATGATTTTGTTGTAATAAAAGCGGCAGGGCTGCTTCCCCGGCACCCAGCCACCCGCATGGCTACCTTATGCCCCAAAATAATTACACGGAAACTGTATTCTTTTAATCATTGCCTGGCCCATTAGTTCCAACCTCTTATTGGCTAGCTCTTACATATTGATCTAACCCATTTCTAATATTCTGTGTAGCCCATGAGCTGGCTTACCAGGGAAGATCTTAACCCGCGTCTGTCTGGAGAGGGAGAATCATGGCGACTCCTGACTCAGCTTCTTTCTCCCAGCATTCTGTTCTGTCTACTCCACCTACCTAATTTTCTGTCCTATTAAAGGGGCCAAGGCAGTTTCTTTATTACTTAACCAATGAAACAACAGATAGAAAGATGACCCACCTCCATCATTTCCCCTTTTTCTGTTTAAACAAAAAATGGCTTTCACTTTAACATAGTAAGATTACATATAACAAAATAGTTATCAAGCAAGAATTACAGTTACAATATTTATATCTATTTTATCTTTTATCATAATTAAGGAAAACTATAACTATAACTAACCATTCTTCAACTCCATCAAAGACTCCAGAAGGACATAATATTACCTAAGCAAACAAGAAATCCAAAGTTCTAGAAATGACAGAGACATCTCACTGCCTGACAGTCACCCAAAGTTCTTTTGTACCATTGGGGCATCCATCTTCAGCCTACAGGCCATAGTATTCAGCAGACATTTCCATGAAGCAGGAAATTTCAAAGACAGTTCAGTCACTATCTGCTGTGTCCTGCAGAATGTCTCGTAGACTCTTTTATAAATCAGGAACCCCAAAAGATCATCTCACCTTTAGGCAAGTTCAGCAGTCCTCTCTCTGTGGGTTCTCTGTGTCCAGTTTATGCATCAGTCCAGGCAAGAGTAGTTTCTTGCCCAAATGGCTAACCAACTCCATAAGAAGCCTCTTCGATGCCCATCTTCTTCTTGAAGTAGATTGGTGCTGCCAGGAGCAGACATATCTCACTATAACAGTCCTAAGTTATTAAAACATTTAAATGCCATATTCTGTAGCCTTTGAAAGATATGAAGAATGCCTATGTAACTGAAATATATCTATGCTCATCTAGAAAATCTAACTAACACGACTACAAGCTTTACTATTATTGATGATTATCCATTAGCAACCTATATTTCCTAATTATACATTACATTTTTAAATGAACTACACAATCACAATACCTTAATCAAGATCAGAAATACATATACACATAACAAAATTGACCTTATAATCCATACCAATGCAAATTATTTATATCTATATCATATCCCCCTTTAAATGTAAAAGAACATTTATAAACCATATTTGGGAACATGGGCGCAGTTTTTTTCTCCAAACTGCTTCCTGCTGAATGGGGGCGCTGTATTCAGATCTTTCATGGTGTAACCTGTGTGTCAGGGTCATCTCAGTCGGCAGTTGAGTGAAGTAATTTTCTGAAGGTGTTCACAGCAACCTTTCAGGAGGGCGTGGTCTATCGTACCATATTGGGATAAACGCAATCCACAGAGTCTCATCCTCTGTGAAAACAAAAGAAGACCCTCTCCAAAGCATCATATCCTTAGACCCATATTCTGAAATCATAATACCCTTATATCCATTCTGGTTTAGCTTGGCAGCCCATATAATGAAATGTCTCTCTGCACTTAGCTCCTTTACAGTCAAAAATTTTAAAGAAAACACAATAATACAAAGAATCCAGACTCTCTGTGAATTTTCCATTTTTACGTGGCTTATTTTTCTTTATTTCTTTTAATCTATAACTATCTATACTCTGTCTCTTTAAAGACTTTACCCTTTTTTTTAAGACATTAACTTTATTATTTATATATATATATTTCTCTCTCAAGCCTACGTACACTCATCCAACACTGTGGTCTTTTATGTCTGAATCTGTTTTATTGTGAATCTGTAATTTTTTTTACTATCCAGGAGCATTTCTTAAAATATTAAGCATTTCTTAAAAACTTAAGTTGCACCATGTACAGGTAATACGGTACCGCCTGTGTCCTGCCCAGTCTAAACCTTAACTGTGCTATTATTATGGTAATTACGGTAGTTCCTGCCTGAGACCAGCACAGTTCATCATGGCGGAGCTGAGCTGCTCCTGCCTCAGAGCCATTTGGTGCCCCTGAGCCACGTACAGTTCCAGGCACACAGCAGTCCACATTGCCATCAAGCAAGCCGTAGCACTTTACTCCAAATGCTCCATTCAAAAGCTCTGTCTCCCGCAGGAGCCAGACAGAAATCGCAATGGCGGCACAGCCCAGAAAGTCGGCATTTTAAAACAGCCAGTTTTTTTCTGCTGCTGAGTCAGGACAATTTCTTTGCAGCACGCAACCCATAAACAGCAAAAAGCTGTCTTAAATTCTCTCTCTTTCCTTTTTAAGCCCTCTCAGGTTTTACGTGGAGTTCATTAGCACGTTGGGCGCCACTCTGTTGTAATAAAAGCGGCAGGGCTGCTTCCCCGGCACCCAGCCACCCGCATGGCTACCTTATGCCCCAAAATAATTACACGGAAACTGTATTCTTTTAATCATTGCCTGGCCCATTAGTTCCAACCTCTTATTGGCTAGCTCTTACATATTGATCTAACCCATTTCTAATATTCTGTGTAGCCCATGAGCTGGCTTACCAGGGAAGATCTTAACCCGCGTCTGTCTGGAGAGGGAGAATCATGGCGACTCCTGACTCAGCTTCTTTCTCCCAGCATTCTGTTCTGTCTACTCCACCTACCTAATTTTCTGTCCTATTAAAGGGGCCAAGGCAGTTTCTTTATTATTTAACCAATGAAACAACAGATAGAAAGATGACCCACCTCCATCATGATTTTTCTGATCTGTTCTTGAATTCAGTTTGCCAGTATTTTATTGAGTATTTTTGCATCAATATTCATAAATGTTATTGGTCTGTAATTCTCTTTCTTAGTAATGTTTTTCTGTGGTTTGGGTATTAGGGTAGCTTCATAAAAAAAAGTTTGGCAATGTTCCTTCTGTTTCTATTGTGTGGAACAATTTGAGGAGTATAGGTATTAGTTCTTCAAAAATCTTACAGAATTCTGAGCTGAAACAATCTGACCCTGGGCTTATTTTGGTTGGGTGACTTTTGATGACTGTTTCTATTTCTTTAGCAGTTATTGGTCTGTTTAATTTGCTTATCTAGTCTTGATTTAATTTTGGTAAATGATATTTATCCAGAAATTTGTCCATTTCCTTTTAAGTTTTCCAATTTTGTGGAGTACAGGTTTTTGAAATATGACATAATGATTCTCTGATTTTCCTTGGTGTCTGTTCTTATGTCCTCCTTTTCATTTCTGGTTTTGTTAATTTGGTTGTTCCCTCTCTGAGTTTTGGTTAGTTTGGATAAATATTTGTCTATTTGTTGATTTCCTTGAAGAACCAGCTCTTTGTCTCATTGATTCTTTGTGTTATTTTCTTTGTTTCTATTTTGTTGATTTCAGCTCTCAGTTTGATTATTTCCTGCTATCTAGTTCTCTTGGGTGAGTTTGCTTCTTTCTATTCTAGAGCTTTCAAATGTTCTGTTAAATCGCTGGTGTGGGATTTTTCCAGCTTCTTTATGTAGGCATTTAGTGCTATGAACTTTCCTTTTAACACTGCTTTCATTGTGTCCCATAAATCTGGGTATGTTGTGTGGTCATTTTCATTGAATTTAAGAAGTCTTTTAATTTCTTCCTTTATTTCTTCCTTGAACCGTTGCTGATTCAGGTGAGCATGGTTTCATTTTAATGTGTTTGTGGGCTTTCTGGAGTTAGTATTGCTGTTGAATTCTAATTTTAAGGGATGGTGATCTGATAAGATACATGGGGTTGTTCCAGGTTTTTTGTTTTGTTTTGTTTGTATCTGTTGAGATTTGCTTTGTTACCTAGTGTGTGATCAGTTTTTGAGAAGGTTCCATAAGGTGCTGAGAAGAAGGTATATTCTTTTATGTTTGGATGGAATGTTCTACAGATGCCTGCTAAGTCCATTTGAGTCATAATATCTGTTAGTTCCCTTATTTCTTTGTTAATTTTCTGTCAGACAAACCTGTCCAGGTGTGGTTCAGTAGTTGACTGTTCAGTTTCCATGAGTTTGTTGACTTTCTGGGGTAGCATTGTTGTTGAATTCTAACTTTAATCTATGGTGATCTGATAAGACACAGGTGGTTACTAATATTTTTTTGTAACTGTGGAAGTTTGCTTTGTTACCGAGTATATGGTCAATTTTCAAGAAGGTTTCACGAGCTTCAGAGAAGAAGGTATATTCTTTCCTATTTGGGTGGAATGTTCTATAACTGCCTGTTAAATCCATTTGATTCATTACCTCCATTAATTCTCTTATTTTTCTGTTAGATTTCTGTCTGATTGATCTGTCCATTGGTGAGAGAGGAGTGTTGAAGTCTCCTACTATTAGTGTGTGTGGTTTGATGACTGCCTTGATTTTTAGTAATGTTTCTTTTACATAAGTGGGTGCTTTTATATTAGGGGTATAGATATTCAGGATTGAGACTTCATCCTGCTGAATTGTTCCTGTTATGAGTATAAAATATCCCTCTCCATCTCTTCTGATTGATTTTAGTTTGAAGTCAATTTTGTTAGAAATTAGTATGGCCACACCTGCTTTTTTCTTAAGTCCATTTGCTTGATAAGCCTTATCCCAACCCTTTACTCTGAGTAGGTGCCTCTCTTTGTGGTTGAGGTGTGTTTCTTGTAAACAGCAGAATGTTGGATCCTGTTTTCGTATCTCTCTTAGCCTGTGCCTTTTTATAGGTAAGTTGAGATCATTGATATTAAGTGATATTAATGACCAGTGGTTGTTAACTCTGATCATTTTTTTTTTTTTTGGTAGTAGAGTTTGTGTGTTTCCTTTTTTCGAGTTGTGCTGGTGAAGGGTCACTAGATGTCTGAGTTATTGTGGGCATTGTTGGACTCCTTGGTTCGTGATTTTCCTTCTATTACTTTCTGTTAGGCTGGATTTGTGGCTACGTATTGTTTAATTTTGTTTTTATCCTGGAAAATTTTGTTTTCTCCATTTATAGTGAACGACAGCTTGGCTGGGTATAGTAGTCTGGGCTTGCATCCATGGTCTCTTATTTTCTGCAGTACATCTATCCAGGACCTTCTGGCTTTCATGGTTTCCATAGAGAAGTCCGGTGTAAGTCTGATAGGTTTACCTTTATAAGTAACTTGACCTTTTTCCTTTGCAGCTCTTAATATTCTTTCTTTATATTGTATGTTTTGTGTTTTTATTATTATATGGCGAGGGGAATTTTTTTTTTTGATCCAGTCTATTCGGTGTTCTGTATGCTTCTTGAACCTTCATAGGAATATCTTTCATTAGTTTGGGAAAGTTTTCTTCTATAATTTTATTAAATATATTTTCTGGGCCGTTGAGCTGTACTTCTTCCCCCTCTTCTACCCCTATTATTCTTAGGTTTGGTCTTTTTATTGTGTTCCAGATTTCCTGAATGTTTTGTGATGAGAGTTTGTTGTATTTACTGTTTTCTTTGATCAGTGCGTTTATTTTCTCTATGGTATCTTCAGAATCTGAGATTCTTTCTTCTGTCTCTTGTTTTCTGTTGTTTATGCTTGTCTCTGTAGTCTCTATTCGTTTACCTAGATTTTCCATATCCAGCCGACCCTCGGTTTGTGTTTTCTTTCTTGCCTTCATTTCAGTTTTCAAGTCTTGAACTGTTTCCATTATCTGTTTGATTGTTTTTCCTTGGTTTCCTAGGATATCATTTACAGATTTACTCAGTTCTTCAAACTTTTTGTTATTCTTCTCATCCATTTCTTTAAGGGAGTTTTTCACCTCCTGTTTAAGGGCCTCTATCACTTTCATAAAGTCAATTTTTTATACTTCTTTTTTTTTTTTTTTTTAAACAGAACTTGCCTCAAGTTTATTTGTAAAAACAGCATAAGGTCCTGAACATCTGCAAATACTGTGTAGGTGTTCACACCAGTCCATCTGTCTTCACATTTGCAGACTGAGACCTTTTTTATGGGGCCTTCACAGGGGCCTGAGCACCTTTGGGAGCCTGAGCTGCAGCTGAGGCCTCTGCCTTGGCTTGAACCTTGGGCTTTGTTTTTTGGAGCCTACGACCCCTGGCCATGTAGCTTCTAATCCGCTTCCCAAGCTTGGGGTGAGCAATTAAAGCCAGGCGGGTGAGTTTACGGGTGGGGCCCTTTGGCACCTTGGGCTTCACCACCTGGGGCTTCACCAGGGCCTTGATGGCCTCCGCACGTGCGCTCATGGCCTTTGCATTATTTGCCTGCATCTTCTTCAGGCCTTTCTTGTTGTGCTTCTTGGCAAAGCGCATGTTCCTCAGGAACTTGGGGTCAACCCCCTTGAGAGATTCGTATCTTTGTGACCGGGGTTTCTTGATGCCGTTTCTGTGCCATTTCCGGGACTGATTGTGTGTGGTGTGGTTCTTGGACTTGGCCATGGCTGGACTGTAATCGGCGGCTCCCGAAACGCCTGCTATACTTCTTCTTGATTAAGGTGTTCATGTCCTCCTGTTGTAAGTTCACTGGGTTCTGGTGGTTTCATGTCATTTTCCAGATTGTTGGGTGAATTCTTGCATTGGCGCCTGCCCATCTCTTCCTCTGAATGCTCCCCTTTGGATCTTCTTTTACAGGATCAGGTCTCCTTGCCCACTGCTGGCTCATCTGGCACTGAGATCAGATCTCCTTGCAGGCCAGGTAGCTCGCAAACAAGGGGCCTACCTTGCTTGCTGCAGGCAGGCTATTGAGACAAAGGGACTCCCGCCTGCCCGGTTGCCCTCATGATTCGGTCCCAGCGCCCAAACAGGCTGAGCTGGGTGATGTTATGGGCCCAAAGAGGGGAGGGAGGCAGAAGGAAGGGGTTTCTGGATGGAAGCTGGGTGGGGTAGGAAGAGATAGGCAGTAACCGGGGATTATAGCCCCTGCAGGAAGACCAGGAAGTATAGGGGAATGAGGAATGTCTGTGCTCCCTGTCCCGGGGTGCTGCTGCGGGTCAGGAACTCACTCACCCCACTGCTGGCTCTTATGGCACCGAGATTGGATCTCCTTGCAGGCCAGGTAGCTCGCAAACAAAGGACCTACCTTGCTTGCTGCAGGCAGGCTATTGAGACAAAGGGACTCCCGCCCTTCGTTTGCCCTCAGGACTTGGTCCCAGTGCCCAAACAGGCTGAGCTGGGTGCTGTTATGGGCCCGAAGAGGTTTCTTCCAATTTTTTGTTTGTCTTTTCCTCCATTTCTTTGAGGGAATTTTTCATTTCCTCTTTAAGGGCCTCAAACATTCTTCTAAAGTTAACGTTTAAGGCATTTTCTTCTGCTTCATCTATATTTGGTTGTTCAAGTCTTGCTGTTGTAGGGTCACTAGGTTTTATTGGTGTCTTGTTGCTTTTTGTGGTGTTGAGTTGTTCTTACCTTGTCTGTTCATCTTTTTCTCCGATTGGTGTAGTTGGGGCTGTCTGTGTCTCTGGTGATCAGTCTTCCAGGTGCTAGTGGATCCAAGGCTCAGATGGTTGCTTTTCATGGTGCAGTCAGGGCCACGGTTCCAGTGTTTCTGGTGGTTGCTTAGTGCTCCCTGGGCTCGCTCTGCAATACTGGGCGGTCATTCAGGCCTGCTCCCATGGAGGTTGCTTGCTTGGGGCTGCTTCTGCTGAGGTTGCTTCCTTGTACCTCCTCCTGTGGGGGTAGCTGCCTCTGGTGATTCTTATAATAGCAAGCTACTTAAAACTTTAATAGTCTTTATCCATATGCTCATATCTTTGAAGAAGAATGAAATGAAATTATTTAGAAAGCTCTTCAAAAATATGTTAATGAGAGAAAGCAAAATGTAAACAGATAATCCATGCACTCAGGAGGCAGAGCAGGCAGATCTGAGTTGGAGGCCAGCCAGGTCTACACAGAGTTCCAGGACAACAGGAGTTACACAATGAGACCCTGTCTCAAAACAAAATGAAAACTCCATGTACACTTACAGCTATTTTTGAATAATCTAGAAATTTTGGGGTTTTTTGTTTGTTTTGTTTTTCAAGTAAGGATAGTTTATTATAATATTTGTGAGTTTTTTTCAGTTGTTTTTTTCATTTAACTACAAATTATTTCAGTATTTTGAAATAATTTTGAAACCTCTTGAGTGTTTTCCTACTGTTTTCCTACTGAGATACTGTGAAACTGCCAGGTAGGATGAAGTCCTCCAGTCTTTATTTTTGCTATGATTTTCATCTAGAATGTCTCCAAAAGCCCATGTGCTAATACTTTTCTCTCTAGAATGGTGATAATGGGAGGTGGTAGAACCTTTAAGAAGTAGGCCTTGTATGGTGGCTTCTAGTCATTGCCCTTGAAGGAGGCTGTATGTGGGGCCTCTGGTCTCTTCCTCTCTCTCCTTTTTTCTCCCTGATCATGAAAGCAGGTCTTTGCTCTGCTGTGTACTCTCTGTCATGTGTTATTTGACCATGGAACCAAAAGGAGTGGTTCTAACCAATCATGGACTGAAGCTTCTAAAATTGTGAGCAGAAGTAACCCTTTTCTTTATAGGTTGATGATGTTGAGTATTTGATATAATAGCAGAAGATGTCAGACTGAGTAATCTTAAAGAAAAAGATACAAGTCATTATAATATAATTACTACTACTTACTAAGTAAGCTACTTAGAGAAAAGAAAAGGAAATTTTACTCAAGTATATTGTACACATTTATGAGCTGAGCCTCATGTTACCATTCTTACTCTAATTTTTTTTCCATCAGACTCTTCCTTGAGTGTCTCTTTAGAAAATGCACGTTACAGGGATCCATGCTTTTATGGCATCACAACCCTTGATTGATCTTGAATTCAATAGATTTATAACAGGTGAATCCAGCTATTGAAATAGTGAGACCTAGGCAGAGAGGGGTAAAGTCATAGTAATGTGGTGACTCATGACAGAGTTGCTGTGGCAGAAGACAGAAAAAAAGCATAGACAAGGTAGGGGTGTGTGTTTATAACTAGAAAAGCATAGACAAGGTAGGGATGTGTGTTTATAACTAGAAAAGCATAGACAAGGTAGGGATGTGCGTTTATAACTAGAAAAGCATAGACAAGGTAGGGGTGTGTGTTTATAACTAGAAAAGCATACGCTTTACAAGCCGTGCACATTCCCGAGAGTCCATACTAGCAGTTTGTCACCACTGATAGTCATAGTATTCTTTGAGAGTATTAGGTCTCATCATCTGTTCTAACAAGTGATCCTTAAAAAACAGTGTGCGTGTATAGATATAAAGGTAGCTTCCATGTACATGTGTTTGTTGTAGATTCCATTGTCACTTGCATTTGCTAGAATTTTATGCAAGATTTGATAGTATTTGATGATTTAGTGACAGCCAAAGGGTTCTCCTGTGAGGGAAACCAAGTTCCCTTTAAAAAAGATTTGTGATACTTAATTTTATTCTTTTACTGTTTGCTTGTTTACCTAATTTTAACCACCTGGGCTCTTTGCCGCACAATTGAGAGTGCTGAATAAATGAGATGCTAGAAAATTCTTATGACTCAAACACTTAGCCCCTTTTCATGCTTTTTTTTTTTTTTTTGAGTCCCAGCTTCATACTCTAAAATATCAGAGAAATATAGTTTATTCTTCAGGCCTTTATGAAAGTTCTTGGATTATGGAAATACATATTCTTAGAGAACTGTTTGTTGCTTTTTTAAAAAAATTAGATAGGAAACTTGTGGTGAAAGATGAACTATTACTCACACTTAAAACTGACTGTGAGAGACAGGTTTTCCTTCCCTTCTTACTACCATTTGGTGGGACGAAAGAAAACAAAAAAATTTTCCTGATCAAAGCACTGTTGGGGTTTTATAAATACAGTCGGGGAAGTGGGTTTCAGGGCCCTCAAGAACATTTCCATTTTCATGTTAAATCCTTCCTTAAGGACAAATTAGGCTGAATAAATCCTCTTAAAGGAAAGGAGGACTGAGGGATTTCAGAGAAGGAAATAAGTTGAGTCTGAGTAAACCAGGCCAACTTAAAACTGTTCCATGTGTATTTCAAGCATTGCTTCTCTGTGTATATTTTATTCCTGTGATCTGGTTCCTTATCAGTTGGTGGATGATACTTATTTGATGTTGCCTAGCATTATGAAAATAATTTCACTCTATGGAATTAACTATTTGTAGTTTACATGCTGTTTTCAATTTAGACATTAGACTTGAAGTCAGAGAATCTTTTTAATGAAGAAAACAAATAAACAAAAAACCCCTCCAGAAACCTTCAGTGTTGGGGTCTGTAAGGATGCACCTCAATATGAATACTTACACCTGACAATCACTAATGATAAATATACTCACTGCTAAAGACAAGGATACATTGCAAGAGACAAGAGCTACTCAGTCTTTGTTACATAAAGTTTAGAAAACATGCTAAAATTTACCAGAGATTTAGGCAAAGATCACAGATTTATGTAGTAAAGTACATTATTAATACAGCTACTTTAATTTTGAGCCTAAGATTTCTATCTTAAATATGTTAATATGTAAAATCACTCCTCTGTGCTGGCAGGATGTGAACTTGGAGGAGCAGAGTGTTCTTTTTTTAGTAGCCTTTTTTTCCCTGCAGATGTGACTTTAACAAAGGAAGGTGTATGAGGGAGAAGTAATCAGCAGAAGAAATAACAACAATCATTTGTTAAAGTAATTTAGATACAGAAATTGTTTAACTGTTTAAAATATACGGCTTGGCAAGCCAAGGCAGAAAGATCATTAGTTTTGCATTATTTTGAACAGTTATAAAACTTTAAAAAGTCTTTATTTGTGTTCTAGAAATTAAAAATAATTTGTTTAACCATCATTTCTAATTTTATGTAAAATAGACTTTTAGTTTTTCTTCTAAAATGGAAGAAGAAAATTGATGGTGATATTATAAGCAACTACTTACTAAAGACTGGGAGACATTCTTTGTAAGCACTTTTACCTGATACACACATTACAAACATACATTTTTATGATTACAATTCAAGGTTTGATATTAAGGCAGAACTAAGTTTCATTGGTTAGATTATGTTGGAAAATATGTAAATAAGGATTCTTACTTTGTTGAAGAATTTGACTACATGTATGTGGTTGCTTGTAAGTCTTGTCCTGCCTAACTCTTGACTTACTGCATTTTTTTCTTTGTTGTACTTGAGTCCCTGTTGTAATCTGGAATGCCAAAAGAACTGTCAGGAAGGACATAAGTCTTACTTTAAAAATGTACAAATAGGAATAGAGTCATCGGTCAGTGAGTAAGGATAACTGAATTCATAAATGGTCTAATGTCCTGTCCTTTAGTGTAACTAACATTTGCATTCAGTATCTACTGGTTGAGGTGAAGGAAAGGTGAATTCTAATGAATCAGAGCAGGAATTGAAAGAGACTTTGTTTCTTTAATTTGTTTTGTAATAAGATCAGTTGTTTCAGGGGTTAAGCAAGTTGTAGTGACATGAAGAATTGCACGTTGTTTTGTGAGATGAAAATTCTTCTCATTCATCATGGATTCCAGAAAGAGGACTTTTGACCAGAAGTATTGTATTCCTTCCTTCCTCCTGCCTTTTGTTTAAATTAGATACTCCTCATTCGTTAGGAACGTCATAGCTTTACAGCTTTGCTGTAATCCTCAAAAGGAATCATATTGCATGGCTATAGTTCGGGATAAAAGTGTGAATAGTACCGAAACACAGCTTTGTATTTCTAAGAGGTCACCAGTGCCGTCCACTCGTTTCCTTTGAACAGTCACCCTTAATTTATGTTGACACTTTGAGGTTCATAAACTTTCAGTCTACTCAAAAATGTGGAAAGTCGTGAGTTAAAATGCAAAAAACAGAACTGAATAACGGGCCTGTTTGTATTTTAAAGTTCCATTAAGTTGGAAAGCAAAGTAGAGCCTAGGTTTTGGTTCTTACAGTTTGATTTGCCTTGTTCATGTGTCAATACTGTGAAAGCAAAACAGTTTCCAAACTAGACTTTGGACAGCTGAACTACTTTTAACTCTTTGGTTGAGGATTTCATTTAATTTTCTAAGATTGAATCTTCTGTTTTTAAAGCCTCCTTCCTTTCTCCTCCCCTTCTCTGTGGCTCCCTTCTTTGCTGCCTTCTCTCTTCTAGCCTCTTCTTTAGCGTCTCTTTACTCTCCAGTCCTCATTTTTCCTTCTTTCATGCATTCTGTTGAACCCAGGGCCTCGTCAGCCTACTTGGCTTCTCTCACTAAGCTATACTCTAGCCCTAAGACCCTCCTCTTTCTAATAGTTTCTCTCCGCTGGTGGAGAAGAGATGGGTGCTTTCCATACTCCAAAGGCTTTCAAGGTCTGTTAGGGAAAGGAATAGTTCAGAAAGGAACAGGTGCATACTGCTGTAACATAACAGCATGCACCTAGCTCTATTGACAGCATTCACCTAGCTCTATTGACAACGCAGAATGAATTTGAGTGAAACCTGAATTGAGTGAAGGCTGATTAGAATTTTTTTTTTTTTTTGCTATAGAGAGACACTGGCATTGAACAGACCAAAGTAGAGTTGTAAAATGGAAACTTGCTCAAAGGACTAGACTTGACTCAGTCAGGGAGTGGGGGGAGGAGGAGTAGAAATTGCAGTTCTTCAAATTTATGAAGCCAGGTAGTGGAGGGCCATGAAAGTTGGGAGTAGCTACATTTGAAGTAGGAAGCAATAAGAAACCATTGTAAATTGTTTGCTTGGTTTCTCTTCCCTTTCTTCTTTCCTCCTTCCCTCCCTCCCTTCCTCCCTCCCTCCCTCCCTCCCTCCCTCCCTCCCTCCCTCCTTTTTAATTTCATTTTATATTCTAACCACAGTTCTCCTTCCCACCCCTCCTCCTACGCTCCCTCACTTCCCCCATCCCACCCCCATCCACTCCTCCCAAAGGGTAATGCCTCCCATGGGGAGTCAACAAAACCTGGCACATTAAGTTGAAGTAGGACCAGACCCAAGGCTGAACAGGGCATCCTACCATAGGGAATGGGCTTCAAAAAACTAGGTCATACACCAAGGATAGATCCTGGTCCCACTGCCAGAGGCCCCTCAGCCCAAGTTACCCAACCTTTTTCTGTCTGTCCTATCCTTTGTTCTTGTATTTTAGCCATAGGCCTTTGCCAGAATGGTTGCTTCTGGTTCTTGATCCTCTGAATCTTTACCCTGGAGAAGTAAATTTCTCAAAAAAAGCAGGAAAATAAACACAAGAAGTAGAACTAATAATAATAAAGATAATAAGTAATAAAAATAATTAAAGCATAAATTAGTTTAGAATGAGTGTAGGTAAATCACAGATTCAAAGAAAAAAGTAAGAGATATTAAGAACAATGAAGACAGAATGAGAAGCGAGGCTTCAGTTTTTGTCTTATAGTTTGTTTTTTTTTAAAAAAAGAAAAATAAGCACCTTTATTACATGAGCTACAGATGACAACTTATTTGCTTTTCCAGGCTTTGATCTTCCTCAGACAGAACTCTAAAGATCCTTTCCCTCAAGCACGTAGCCTTCTGCTCTACCACACTGGCCCAGGCTTGATGCAGTGCAGGCCACTGCACTGGACTGGTCCTGTTGGAACTGCTTCACCAGATGACCCCCGATGTTGCCATTCTTTTTCCTTTCATCATATTTCTTTTAATTTTGATTGTTTTTTGTTTAAAATCTCTTTCTCCTCAAGAGTCAACTTGGCCTCTTCTTGGCTCAGGGGCAGTGTGAAATGGGATTCTACCATTGCTTGGTGTGCTGTCAGCGAGCACAATGCAGTTCTTCACCAGGGTGTTGGTGCATTGCAGACGGCAGCAATGATCCTTGTTTTTTGAGTGCAACACTCAGAGCCCCAGGAGAAGTTCCCCGCATCCAATCTCAGGGCATGTTATTTTTTATTGCCTCCTCAAACTCAGATTTATGTGATATGGGCCAATCCTAGTGTTGACAACAGGTTGTTCCAGCTCACACTTCTACTTCTTGTGCTGTGGAGGGTCTTTTCTTGTCCCCATTTGTCCCAAGAGATGTTCATCACTTGACACTGCCTGGATAGGGAAAGGACAAAGCTTCCTAGTCTGGTTTTTATAACATTGCCCTCCTCCTGTCTTATAGGAGTTCTCAATCCTGAAATTAGATTGTCTGATAAAAGAGAAAAACTGTGTTTTTCCAAAGCTGGAGAAAAACAGAGACCTCAGGATGTTGATGCATGCGGAGTTCCAAAGATAAATAAAAATACATTGTAATTAGTAATAGCTAATATTTGCTGATTGGTTTTTATGTCCCAAGTGCCCTTACATGTATTACTTCATTTAATTTCTTCTGTAATCTTTTAGAGAAATCACTGCCTTTTTTCCTGTTTCAAAATTGAGTTAACTAAATAATTTATCTAAGTCCTCACAACTAGTATTTAAAGTTTATGTTTTCTCCCAGGGCTTTTAGAATTGAGAACAGGATCTCATGCTTGCTAGGTAAATGTGCTACGATTTAGCTATATCCCCAAGATCTCTTATAAAACACACACACTAAAACACACACACACACACACACACACAGCAAAACAGCTACTACCAACCACAAAAGGAGTTGTATTTTGAAATAGTGTCTGACTGGTCTTGAATTCACTCCATAGCCCAGGTAAGCCTTGAATTTATAGTCTCAATCTCTGGGTCCTGGAATTACAGACCTGTTTCACTAGGCTTGATCTAAAACATTTAAACTTAAACAGTAATCTTGATCAAAGGGATTAAGAATTAAGAGAAAAAGTAACATTAATACTGTGAAGAACATGTGCTAAGATTTTAAAAATTATAGTAGCATCTTTGAACAGAATTTATTCTAGGAATATGAAAAACTTGTGCACAATTTAAAATTTCTGCTTTTCTAGAAATAGAAAAGGAAGTGGAAAAGAACTAGAGCCATTAATGAGGGAGACTCGTTAGTCCTTAAACACTGTGTAGGAGAAGTACTAAGAGACATTTTACTTGGGAACGTCACAGAAACTTTAGTGATTCACCAACATTTCACATTAAGTATTCCAGAAGATGAAACAATTGAATAACTTTTGAGTAACTTACCATGACCATCTGCTTTCCGTGGAGCACCCTACGGAGCGGCTTTCATGAGCACAGCTTGCTTTGCTCTCTCGCTCAGTGCTGCATTGCAGTACTTGAAGTCCCTAGGCCACAGTAGGCTCTCATTAAATACTCGACAAAGAAATAAATAATATTTTAGCTCATGTTTTCAAGTATTTATTAATCATATTCTCTGTTATTTAACCTATCAAAATTCCTATAGTGACATAAGTTTTTTTATGTCACTATAAACTAAAATAAAACTAAATAAAATAAGTTTTTTTAATAATTTGTTTTCTGGTTTAGTTTCTGGAAATATTTATGAGCTTGAAATAAAATACATTAGATTATAAAAGTGTAATGCCTAAGCATGCTGTTAGAACTCGGTCTCACAGAAACTGCAATGCTTTGTAAATGTAAAGATGTAAAGAGAGTTTAGGAGTGGCTGGTGATAGAGTTCAGGTGTTGCGGTGCCTGGCTGGGACATGTGAAGCTCTCGGTTCAGGTCTAGCACTGCCAAATAAAAGCAATAAAATCAACAATAAATTGAAAGGAGAAAAAAATTTTCATTTCTGTTTTCTCTTAATAACTTACAAATTTGATGGTCCCCCTCTTCCCCCCCCCCCGTGTTTCATTTTGTTTTCAACATTCTTAGTAGGCTTTTGTTGTAAGGAATAATCTCATAGTCTTTAAATTTTTTAATTTTATATCATTAAAATAATTTTGCTTTCCTGATACTACCTTTTCTGTTTTTTCTTTTCACTTTTTTTTCTGAGTACTACCCAAATATGTTTTTGCTAATTGATACATGTTAGATTATAGTTATGCTTACCTGTTGGTGAATGGGAGGTTTACCTTCAGGTACATTTTTTATTTTTATTGTTTATGAGTTTAAGTCAAGGAAAAGTGATAATGTGTTTTAGAAATTAGGATTTAATCTTTCCTCTTTTTCTTTTTTTTTTTAAGAATTTATTTGATAGTCTTTTCTCATTTTACATAGCTATCCCCATTCCCACTCCCACCCACCTTTCCACCCCCCACCCACCCATCTACTCCTCAGAAAGGGTAAAGCTTCCCATGGTAAGTCAACAAAGTCTGACGTTTCACTCTGAGGCAAAGACCAAGGTCCTCACTCTTATATCTAGGCTGAGCAAGGACAAGGTACTAGGATTTAATCTTAAGGTATATGGAATGTGACACTTTAGTTCATGGCTAGTCTCATCCAGGTTTTGCTTCTTAAAACTAGAAGCTTTATGCAATTCAGAGTAAGTTTCTGCCATTCAAGTTTAAGATTAAATAAAATTTATAATTGGTTTCTTTTAAATAAATAGTTTTTTTGGCCCTTGATAGAATTTCTCATTTCTTTTAAAATATTTTTAGATTTTTTTAACTTTTTAAGTGTGTGTGTGTGTGTGTGTGTGTGTGTTTGTGGGTATCTGCTGATGCAAGAAGAGGGCCTTCAATCTGCTATAGCCAGACTTACAGGTGGTTTAAGCAGATGGACATGGATGCTGGGCAGTAGACTTGGATCTTCTGTAAAAGCAGTACATACTTTTAACTGGTGAGCCATCTCTACAGTTACTAGAATTTCTTTTCAATTAAATTTTTAAAAGCTTACTACTATGTATATATGTTGTACATATGTGTATGTGATTGCAGGTATCGGTGTAGTGTGATGCATGTGTATAGGTCAGAAGACAAATTTCTGGTAGAATAATTCCTCTTCCTCTTTCCCGTTGGTAGAAATTTTAATAGTGAAAATCATACACCTGAGATAGAGCTCTTTAACTAAATGTTGTTCTTTCTTTGTATAAAGTATAACCAGAACTATATATTTCCACAGAATTATTCTTAGCAAAGCTCAATAGTTTTGGCACAGCAGGAAAAGTTATGCATTGAATATGTATGCATGTGAAAGAAATCATGTCTTGTTCTATCTGTACTGGAGAAGAAACACTGTTTTATGAGTTGAGTACCATACCGTTTTCCTAACGCCAGGACATACTTTCTTGGTTTTTATTCTACTGTTATTGTAGTAACTGGTTTCCAGCATCCATGTCCATCAAGAAATCATCCTCATTCTTTAAATTAAACAGTGATCATTTCTAAAATACCTCCTACCTGGTAATATTTTTCTTTTAGTTTAGAATTTGAATCATTTGAGTAATTTTTATTACTGTGAAATCATTTTTAAAAAATTTAGATTAAAATAGGCTGTTAAATTTAAAATAGTCATTTTTATGCCAGGATAAAATAAATGTAAATTTCTTATTAAGTGACTGAAAACAGTTGTACAAAAATGAAGTCAGTCTAATGTGTTTGTACAAATGTATTTATGCCTCAGTAATTTGCAGTAGTACATGAGTTGCCATTCTTTCTTGGTGGATTAGGCAATTATCATTTAAAATAAAAACTAAAATTAAATCTGTTCATAATTCTTTTTTTTCTCCCTTTTTTGTGCTTTTCAAGACAGGGTTTCTCTGTAGCTTTAGAGGCTGTTCTGGAACTGGCTCTTATAGACCAGACTGGCCTCGAACTCACAGAGATCCACCTGCCTCTGCCTCCTGAGTGCTGGGATTAAAGGCGTGCACCACCACCTCCCGGCTCTGTTCATCATTCTTATAACTAAGTTGTATTTCTGTAACACTTCTGCATAAAAATAACATCTCATCTATTTTCTTGACTTGTCTTCTGTTAAATATTTAGTAGGATCTGTTAAATATTTGAAAGATCTCTGATGGAATGGGCAAAAGAAATGTAAGACCCCAAGGTCTGAAGAGATAACTCAGAGAACTTGTTCTTTCAGAAAATCCAGATTTGATTCCCAGCAGCCATATGGCGGCTCACAACAATCTCCTATCTCCAGTTTTCGGGTATTTGATGCTCTTCTCTGACCTCTGGGTATACCAGACACATAGATATACATGCAGGCAAAAAGTAGTACACACACACACACACACACACACACACAAAGAGAGAGGTAGGCAAAACACTCAAAAATACTCAAACACACAAAGTACATAAATCCTTATATACATATGTTCCCAAAGACCACTTTTGTTTTTTTAAGTTCTTAATATGTTGAAATTGGATTTTGTGATACTAAATTTTAAATATTAAAATGTGTCATTGGCATTTAAAATATTATAAAACTTTAAGATTATAAAATTAGATTTTCTTAAATTTTATTGTCATTAATTTACCATTGTAGATTACTTGTTCTTTGTATATAAAAGTTTACCTTGGATTTTGAAGTCATGCATTGAATTAAAACTGAAGGTAAACTTTTTTCCTTCAGTCTCTATGTACTGTGAAGGTAAATGTTATTTAAAACTATTTCTGTGTGATTAATATGGCTAGTGAACACAGAAGTAAGTAAGTGTGAGGTTGATGAAGTTGATGTTCACCGATAATGTAGAAGAGTGAATAGTTCTTTAGTCTAGTGAGTAACGCCTTAGAGTGGTGGATACTGAGGATCTGTAGGATTTCCTCTTTGCTAATTCTATCCAGTGTTATTTTTAAGTAGAGAAATGTTTTATTTGTCCTCATATTTATAAAATGTATTTGGAAGAAGAAATTCACATCTGGTTCATGGATTTCCTCCATGGAGATGTTCCAAATTCAGTGTCAAGATTAGAGCTGTACTCATAGGGTTTGCAGAATCTTGTGTGGAATTTGAAATATTTTGTTTGGAAGTAGTTGGGAGAAACAATTGATTCAGATGTTTTTGTTGAGTTCTAATTTTAGATGTATTTCTCCCTCATTAAAATTAAAAAACGTTTTGTGCTTCATTGTATAATCAAGGTACATTTATAGTATAATCAAGGCACATGTCAACATTGTTTATATTTAACAAGCTGTTTTAGATGACCATTTTCAATCTTGTTTTTATGAGAGACAAATTGTTAGATTTACTCGAATATGATCCTTGGTAACCATAACTATTACTAGAGACTTACTTCTCATTCATAGTGGGTAGTCTTGATTATTCTGTCATACTTCCTTGATACCATTTCAAAGCAGCAATAGTCACTTTTTAATTGTTATTTTCTTAATGTCTTCCCAAATGAGATGTATTATTTGAATATAATGATTGAACAAAGTGTTTCACTCTCTTACAATGGCTAACAAACATCTTTGTGCCTGAATGGAATTGGTCTCTGGAGTAGTATAAAGTAGAAGCACTTATTGGCTCAGTCCAAGAAGGATGCAAACTAAAAATAATACTGTCAAGCTTTTATGAATTATTTGTCTTATGCATTGAGATTGCCAAACTGAACTGCTAGTCATGGGAGTTAAACCTGATACACTGGAACAAATGGGTGTTGCTTAGTCAATCTCATTAAAGATGGTTGATATTTTTCAAACATTGTATTTTGGTCCTTTAATGTGATATATTTTCCTTGTAATAACACCATAAAGTTTATTAATAGATAAATCTAGATTTATTTGCTTTACTGTGTTTAACTTTAAACTTTCAGTGGAATAGGAAGCATGCATTTTGCATGTGTGTTTAATTTAGTAGTTTCTAAACAATGCAGCAGGAATTTTTGTGTTGAGCAGATTTTCCAGCGCATTATTAAATGCTTACTATTAAGGGCTGGGGAAGAGGGAGTCCTGTGAGAGTTCACACTTTTCTCCACTTTCGCCTTTCTTCTCATATAATAATTGCAAGGTAAACTTTTGTCATGTTAATGAGAATGAAAATGGATACACTGAATTATTTGGTTATATATATGTTAGTTTTTCAGTCTGTTTTGATGTACCATTTTAAAAGTTTCTTGTTGGGTTTTGCTACCTTCCTGGATGGTCTCTCACTTCTTGGTTTTGCCTTTTAACCTCCCTGGTCTACAAGCATCACTTGATGGTTAGCACAGGGAGTAGTGTGAGTTAGTGTTTCTGTGGTCACTGACTGCACTAGCCTTCACCAAGGATCCATGTGGGGACTGTTGGGAAACAAGCATTAAGCTCTCTGACTTGCATTGATTTCCTATTTAGGATAGCCACTGCATGATGGGGGAAAGTCTTCTGTTTTGTGTTGATTTCATTGGTTAAATAAAGAAACTGCCTTGGCCCTTTAATAGGACAGAAAATTAGGTAGGCGGAGTAGACAGACAGAATTCTGGGAGAAAGAAGCCGAGTCAGGCAGTCGCCATGATTCTCCAACCCCAGATGGATGTAGGCTAGAATCCTTCCTAGTAAGACACCATCTCGTGGTGCTACACAGATTATTAGAAATGGGTTAATCGAGATGTGAAAATTAGCCGATAAGAGGCTACAGATAACAGGCCAGGCAGTGTTTAAAAGAATACAGTTTCCATGTGATTATTTCGGGTAAAGCCAGCCGTGCGGGGTGCCAGCAGCTTAGCCCGCCGCTCCTATTACAACACTGTCACCCTGTTAAGTATTGAATGTGCAACTCAGATTGCTCTCTTCTTCCTCAATTCCACCTTTTTTGGGGGAGGGGGACCATCTTGCTATGTAGCCCAGGCTGTCATCCTCCAATTCATGATCTTCTCATCTCAGTGTCTGGAGTGCTGAGGTTGTAGCTCCCTTCTTTTCACTTGTTAAAAACTCTAGTTTTGCTTTTTTTTGTTTGTTTGTTTGTTTTATTTTGTTTTGAGTTTATTTATTTATTTATTTATTTATTTATTTATTTTTCAAGACAGGGTTTCTCTGTGGTTTTGGAGCCTGTCCTGGAACTAGCTCTGTAGACCAGGCTGGTCTCGAACTCAACAGAGATTCGCCTGCCTCTGCCTCCCGAGTGCTGGGATTAAAGGCGTGCGCCACCACCGCCCGGCTTGTTTTGAGTTTAAATTGTATAGGCTTAGTATCATTCATGATTGCATTTTGAAATTTCAAAATGTTGGTTTTCTCATTGCTGGTAACTTTAGTAACTTTTTTGGGGTGACAGTGTTTTATTTTTAAGATAGGTTTCTCTATGTAACCCTGGCTGTCCTGGCACTCACTATGTAGACCAGGCTGTACTCAATCCACTTGCTTCTGCTTCACAAATGCTGGGATTAAAGGCACTCAGCTCACTATAATAACTTTTAATATATGTTCATATCCATGAAGGAAGCTGTCACTACAATCAAGATAATGGAGCAAAAAGTTTCTCATGCCTCTTTGTAATACTGTCTTCTAATCACCCTCTGCCTCTGACAACAACCATTTTGTTTTCTGTCTCTGGAGTTACATAAATTGAATGATATTCCTCAACAGATGTATCTGCCCATAATATATACATGGACTGTATTTGGAAAAGAGAGTCTGAAATGTAATTAAGTATTTAAAGACAGATAATCCTTTATTAGCATGTGTCCTAGTCACTGTTCTATTGCTGTGAAGAGACACCATGACCAAGGCAACTCTTACAAAAGAAAACATTTAATTGGTGATTTGCTTACAGTTTCAGAGTCAGTTTCAGGTCTGATGTCATCATGATGGTAGGGAGCATGGCACCAGGCAGGGTGCTTGAGCAGGTGCTTGGGAATTTTACATCTTGGTCCACAAGTAGCAGGCAGAGACGGGGGGAGGCCCACTGGGCTAGGCATGGGCTTTGGAAACATCAGAGCCCACCCCCAGGGACACCTCCTCCAATAGCTCACCTAATCCAAGTAGGCTGCACCTCCTAATCCTTCCAAGCAGTTCACCAACTGGAGACTAAGCAGGCAAGCATATGAGCCTTTGGGGCCATCTCATTCAAACTGTTAGCATGAGACCTAAATACAGTTAAAAATGTCTTTTGAAGAGAAGAGATAATGTGATTGAACGAGGTAGAGATTAAAGTGATACCACATAAGACAGGGAATTCCAAGAATTGTTGGCAGCCACCAGAATGAAGGTGAGCAGCAAAAAGCTTCCAGGATAAACCATTTATGCCAGCAACCTGATTTTGAACTTTGGCCACTAGAACATTAATAGAATAAATTTCTGCTGTGGTAAATCATTGAATTTGTGCAATTTGTTACAGTAGCACTGCGAGATCAGTTTGTAGCCTAGTGTAGTAGTACACACCTTTAATCCCAGTACCCAGTAAGCCTAATCTCTGATTTCTAGGTTAGCCTTGTCTACAGAGTGATTTCCAGGTTAGCCAGGACTATACAGTGAGGCGTTGTCGCAAAACTTGGTTTTGCTATTTGGTGTGATGATAGCTCAGTGAGTAAAGGTGTCTACTGCCAAGCCTGACAGATCCTTGAGACCCAGGCTGTAGTGTTGGGGGCGGTACTTGTTGTTTCCTGGCTGCTTAGCCCTGAAATAATCACATAGAAACTATATTAATTAAAGCACTGTTTGGCCCATTAGCTCTCACTTCTTATTGGCTCTTACGTCTTAATTTAACCCATTTCCTGTGTATTGCCACATGGCTGTGGCTTACTGGGCAAGATTCCAACTGCCATCTGTCTCTGGCGAGGGTCCATGGCTTCTCTCTGACTCTGCACTTCTTTCTCCCAGCATTAGTTTTCCCCACCTACCTAAGTTCTGTCCTATCAACAGGCCCAAAGCAGCTTCTTTATTAACCGGTGGTATTCACAACATACAGAGGGGAATCCCTCATCACTGTAGAAGGGGAAAACTAACTTCTACAAGTTGTTCTCTGACCTACACATATGAATATGGCACGTGAGCCTACACACACCCAAATAAATAAGTAGAAAAACAAGCAAATAAATAAGCATGCTGAAAAAACTTGAAGGCTAGAGAGCTGGCTCAGCAGTTAAGAGCACTGGCTACTCTTCCTGAAGACCAGAGTTCAGTTTCCTGTTCCCACATTGTGGCTTACAGGTGTCCATAACTCCAGTTCTAGGAAACTAGTGCTGTTTTCTGTTTTCCTTGGGTTCTAGGCACACATGTGCACAAATATTAACACAGGTTTCATGCATACACATAAAATAAAAATGAATCTAAAAAGTTAAAAGCTAATATTATTTTAAGTGTTCTGCAGTTTTTTTTTTTCCTTTAAGGACTAATACACATTAAAAACAATTAGTTAAAAGCCACTATTATTTTAATTTTAGTTTGTGACTTCAGAGTTTATTTTATGCATAATTTAAGAGATTAGGTAGGAACCAGAAAGGTGACTCAGTGAGTAAATTTGCTTGCTATGCAAACTCGATACCCTGAGTTTGATCCCTGGAACTCATGTAAAATAGAAACAGAAAACCAGCTCCACAGACCTGTCCTCTGATCTTCACACATGTGCTTTAGCATGTTTCTGATTTTCCCATAATATACTTACACAGATGTAGGCGGAGGCTGCTTGTTCATTTCCTGGATCCCCAGACCCAAAAAAAAAACCATACAGAAACCGTATTAATTGAAACACTGCTTGGCCTATTAGCTTATGCATATTTCTAGCTATCTCTTATATCTTAAATTAACCCATTTTTTAAATTTATTTATTTATTTATTTATTTATTTATTTATTTATTTATTTATTTATTTATTTATTTATTTATATTTTCGAGACAGGGTTTCTCCGTAGCTTTTGGTTCCTGTCCTGGAACTAGTTCTTGTAGATCAGGCTGGCCTCGAACTCACAGAGATCCGCCTGCCTCTGCCTCCCGAGTTCTGGGATTAAAGGTGTGCGCCACCACCGCCCGGCTAAATTAACCCATTTTTATTAATCTGTGCACCCCACATTCAAAGGAAGATGGTTCATCCTACTAAATAGTTCTTCAAGAGTAATGAGGGTCAGATATATTGGAATTTGAGCAAGTTAATAAAATTCCCTAATTCTTGATTATTTCATCAGAATTTGTTGAAATTTTTCCTACTTTTTTTATTTAGTGATATCTTACTTATATTTGTGGGTTCTGCTTAAATAACGTGTAGTTATAATTATTTTTTTGTTTGTTTTTTGTTTTTTGAGACAGGGTTTCTCTGTAGCTTTGGAGCCTATCCTGGAACTAGCTGTTGTAGACCAGGCTGGTCTCAAACTCACAGAGATCTGCCTTCCTCTGCCTCCTGAGTGCTGGGATTAAAGGCTTACGCCACCACTACCCGGCATCTAGAATATAATTCTATTCTACTGCATGGTTTTAACTGTTTAATCCAGAGTGAGAATGAGTCAGTATGTCAGCTCCTTTAAGCTGAGTAATATATAGAGTAATATATAGTTTATAAAGGATATTTATTTTCTTGTTGGGCAGTGGTGGCACACACCTTTAATCCCAGCACTTGGGAGGCAGAGGCAGACAGATCTCTGTGAGTTTGAGGCCTTCTAGTCTGCAGAGCAAGTTCCAGCACAGCCAGGGCAACACAGATACAACCTATCCTAAAAAATCAGTAATAACAACAACAAAAATTATTTTTCACAAACCAGAAGTCTGGAAAATTCTGTCAAGGCACCAGCAGGATAGTTGTCTGTTGAGGGCATGGATTTAGTTTCCAAGGTGGTACTTGTTACATTGTCTTTCAGAGGGTACACAAACCATTTCCTCTAATGGTGGAAGGGGCCAAAGGGTAAACTTGCTCCCTCTAGCCCTTTTATAGAGTTTTCTAATCCTATTCATAATTGAGCCCTTTCACAGTGACTTAAGCACTCCTTAAACACTAGCTCCACTTGCTAGTGTTATTACACTCATTATTAAAGTTCAGCACATAAATTTGGGGGCAGCAGTCTTTAGACCATCACAGAATAGTCGGGTCTGGAGAGAGCAGAAGCAATCAAATGCTGCAAATGTGCTGGTTTATTTCATCTTTTTTCTTCCTCAAGGCATCTTTATAATAAATACCCAGGGGTGGTTGTGTGTGTGTGTGTGTGTGTGTGTGTGTGTGTGTGTGTGTGTGTGTGTGTGTGTTTTTAAATAGCCTATAGTCCTGTCAGCTCATTTGGTTCTTTATAAAATAGTTTTCTTAGGTGCATGGGATGGCTCAGCTGATGTAAGCACTTGCACTGCAAACCTGATGACCTGAGTTTGATCTGTGGATCTCATGATATGAGGGGAAATAGCTGGCTTCCAAAGATGTCCTCTGATCTCCACATGGGCTTGCCCAAACTCCGCCCTTGCTCATAATAATGATTATTATTACAAAGATAATAACATTTTTAGAAAGTTTAAAATAATTGCTAGGTGATTCAGAAGCTCAGTCTTCCTGTAGATGTTGCACTGTGGAGCTGCCTTTCTATGTGAACAGGAAGGCAGGACTTTTCTTGACTTGCCTTGTGTGTGCTGCTGCGGTTGCTTTGTTCTCGGCCTTGAACAGTTCCATCACTGTGCAGCTTTCTTCTGAGTATCATGGGCTTGTGAGAAATAATGTAATAATAGTATTTTGAAATGCCTTGTGGGATACATAACCAGCGATTTAGATTTAAATAACTGACTCTTGCTAAAGTAATGGCTATAGCTAAGAGGTTTTGGCTTATTTCATTGCTTTGTCTTTTGTTATTTTTAAATCAGAACCTTGACTTATAAAGACAATCTAGTTCAACAACTAAAGATAGGAAAACATCTTATTTTCTTTATATACTACATCTCATATCAGAACTGGAAAATTTGGATTCACCTCAAGTTTTTATTAAGATATGGTTTTAATTCTATACCTTTGATCTGTAAGACTTGGTGGTACATTATCTGGCTTTTAGAAAAATGTAATTTATCTAGATTTTTTTTTAAAAAAATAGTATTTAAAATACTTAAAATGTATGTGGAAGTTATCTTTGTTGTTGAATCAGTGTGGCATGGTTCATAACTCATGGTTCAGTTTACTTTTGAAATAGTTCACTATTTAAAGTAACTTAAGCAATGGTAGATAACACTAAGTTATTTAGGTATTTGCCTTTGGTCTTAGCCTGATACTTTACTTCTCAGATTTTGCATGGTTGTTTTTACTGGGGACATTTTGTTCACCTGTGTAATACTGCTTTCAAGTTTAGATTCAGACAGCAGTAACGTGATTTTCAAACTTTGTGACTGTATGATCTCTTGAGATAAGAATTCACATCCTCTTACATCTTCATGCAGTTGTTTTTTAAACTTTCTTTTGCTTTGTTTTTGTTTTTGAGATAGGGTTTCTTTGTGTAACAGTCCTGGCTGCCCTGGAACTCGCTCTGTAGACCAGGCTGTCCTCAGTCTCACAGAGATCTGCCTGCCTCTGCCTCCCTGAGTGCAGGAATTAAAGGTGTGCGCTACTGTACCCAGCTGTTTATTAAACTTTTTTTAAATTCTTTGTGTTTTTCACACCATGCATCTCCATTGCATCCATTTCCCTATCCCTTTGTATCCACCTTCTGCTTTTGCAACCTCCCCTCCCCCAAATTAAATAAAATTTAAGAGAAAAAAGGAAGAGAGAGAGAGAGAGAGAGAGAGAGAGAGAGAGAGAGAGAGAGAGAGAGGAAGAGAGGAGGAGGAAGACAAAAAAAATCAGTCTTGTCATGGAAGCTACTGTAGTCTAATACAGTAAGTCATGCAGTAAAACCCTCTTTGCTAAAGAGTCATTGGTCTAGTTTGAGGCCTCTGGTTTCTGCCACATTGTTGACAATGGACCCTCACTGGAATGCCTCTTTATTATACTACTGTTGCCCTGTCTTGTGGAAATCCTGCCACTTTTGGTCTGCAGGACCAGTTCCTTCACATGCTCCAGCAGATGACAGTTGGGGTGGATGTTGGAGTGGGCCAACACAACCCTGTTTCTGGGCCTGGGTAATTGCAGAGTTGGTCAGCCCACCAGCTTTCCCTCATCCTCACCACCAGCGTAAGCTCTTCTGCATTGTACTGGCAAGTTTAACCCTTGCAGTTTTGATCAAGGAGCAGGACAGTTCTGCTTTCACGTCCTTAGGGTCAGATCGCTTACACCTACACCTTCAGGGTCAGCTCTACTGCATTGCTCAGGCATGGCATAGGGGCCACTCTCCTGAGTGCTGCAACTGATGAGGGGCAGGGCCAGCTCTCCCACCTGCCTTTGGTGTTGATGGAGGGGATATCTCTTCCCTGTCCATGCTGCTTCTTGACAGACAAGTAATGGCTACAGCTCTCCCTGCTAACAGCTACGGTGCTGCATCACCCACACCTCTGCCAACAGAATTGGCTCTATTGTGCTGCCCAGGCAAGGTGCGGAGCCTGCTCTCCCTAGTGTTGCAGCTGGTGGAGGACACAGGCAGCTCCCTGCCCTTATGACTTCAGGGCCAGCTCCCTCACCCCCCATGCTGCCACATGATAGATGAGTGATGGAGACATATCTCCCATGCTGGCAACTTTGGGGATGGCTCACCATTCACACCTGCCAATGGGGTTTGTTAATTAAAATTTTAATAAATGTTTATTTGCTATGGAATATGACTAATCAAATAGACCATGTGCTTTAATTTTTTTTATTCTGTGCCATTTGATTGGCTGTAACAGCAGTTGTTATCTTAAAAATAAGTTTTTGGACTTGAGTGATATTCCTTTTATTTGGAGTACAAATGTTTAGTCCTGTCATAGTTTGCTTAAAATGGCAAGTTAGGTGTTGATTACCTTTTTAAAAAAACATTGAACTGTGTTTATTTCATGGTGTGTCACATTCTCTGTACACATTTAGCATTCTGATGTGATTGTAAGAATAATCATTTTAGTACTAGAATAGACTAAATTATGTATTTTGTTTCATTTTTAATATTTTCTTGACACTTAAATACAGTAACTTAAAGAAGTTGCTGTTATGCCCCTGAAAAGCTAACCTTGTTGATAAATGGTATTACCCCATATGCCAGTCCCCGTCCTCCCTTCTGAAGCGTCAGGAAATAATGATGTTAATATTCATATACTCATTGATCTGCAAAAATTGTATGCAACCAGTACCTAGAGACTTACTTATAAACAGCCATTATAGGAATTTGGGTTTAATTGTTTAAAATGCATAGCTGTATATTAAAAATTATTTCTAAGTGAAATGAAACTGTAGGGATATAGCCCCACCCATTGGGGGCGTGTTCGCCTTGGGCTAATGTTTACTGATAAATCTGCCGGGCGTGATCGCAGCAGCCCTTTTTTTGCTCTGCTTCTCCTGTTCTCCATGGGAACCTGTGGTCCTGTAAGTCTATTTCCTTATTAAAGCTGTATATATTTTTATAATCTTTCTGCATTCATTTACGCCGCCACATGAAACATTGTGTGTCTAATTTTCAGTAAGAAATTAAAATATTTACAAAAAAGTGCTATTTTTATTTATTACAGTTCACGTGGAGGTAGGTCATAGGACAGCTTGTAGAACTGGTTCTCCTACCACGTGAGCTGTTTTTACTCAATGAGCCATATGACTGGCCCTGTGTATAAGAATTCTTTTTTGATATATGCCAAGGAGTACTTTTAGAAATTCAACCCAAGCACTCTTTTTTGTTTGTTTGTTTGTTTGTTTGTTTGTTTGTTTGTTTTGGTTTGTTTTTTTGCGACAGGGTTTCTCTTTGTAGCTCTGACTCTCCTGGACCTCTGTAGTTCAGGCTGGCCTCAAACTCACAGAGATCCGCCTACCTCTGTCTCCTGAGTGCTGGAATTAAAGGTGTATGCCACCAGCACCTGGCAAGAGTTTTCTTAATTTGTGTGTGTATTCCCTACTGCTTGTAATTTGAAACTTGTGCATGATAACAATTTATAGTATTTACTTTTTCTTCTTTGGTGCATTGTGATTTCACAGTATTACAAATAACAAGAATTCAGCATGGTGGCACATACCTGCAAGGCTGAGGAAGGGAAAATACCAGTTTTAAAACAGCTGTGGCTTCGTATGAGACCCTATTTCCAAGACAAACCACAGAAAGCTACCAATTGTGCCATTTCAATTTTTAAGGAATATTCAGTAATACTTTCAGGGAAATTATGGACATCACAGATATTTGCAGAACATTTTATCCAAATACAAAAGAATATATCTTCTCAGCAGCTCATGGCACTTTCTTCAGAATTGACCACATACTCAGGTATCAAGGAAGTCTCAACAGATATAAGAAAATTGAAGTAGCACCCTGCATCCTATCTGGCCACCACTGATTAAAACTGGGTATCATCAACAATTGAAAGCTTACTACCTGATATTGCTTGGGTGGCCAAGAACCTGAGACTAGATAGCTCAGGGACTTAGGGTAAAACCAAATACTACTGTCCTAAAAAAATTTTTTTTAAATAGCAATAAAATGACTCTTAAGACATTCTCCTATATTCATAAGTCAGAATCTTACTTAGCCATCATCAGAGAAGCTTCCTGTTGCTGCAGATGGGAACAAATACAGAGACCTACAACCAGACATTCTGCAGAGAGTGAGAGATCTTGATCACTCAGCCCTAACTCGAATGTTTCCATCAGATCCCTCCCCTAGGACTCAGGGCACCCCTTGGAGAGCCCAGAGGATAGAGAACACCAAGAAAGCAAGACCCTCTAGATGAACATGGTAGGTGCACACATGAACTCACAGACTGAGCCAGCATGCACAGGGCCTGCAAGGGTCTGCAGCAGATGAGGTCCTAGAGCTGAAAGAAGTGGGTACATTTCCACATTTCTAACCCAGAAGCTATCTCCAATTGATGACCACTTGCAAATAAACATTTAATTTCCTCCAGGTGACTCTCACAGGGGAAACAAACTACCTTTAAGAGCTGGCCTCATACCCTATATTACATGGCCAAGAGAAAATGAACTCAGTGGCATCTTTGGAGGTGCCTTGTCTCATAATATCATGTCAGAGCTTCCCCACCCCACTCCTCTCTCTTTTTAAAATAATTTAATAAAATTTTACTTTATTTTATAACACTGCAAGTCCCGTGTGTGTGTGTGTGCACGTGCGCGTGTGCGTGTGTGTATGTATGTAGCCAATTTTGTGGGGTATTTGTTTTTTTTTTAAACATAGCTCCTTTTATTGATTCTTTGGGAATTTCACATCATGTTTTCCAATCCCACTCATTTTCCAGTCCCTCCACGTCTACTCTCTATCCTCTACTCCTATAGCTTCACCCAAAAATAAAATTCAAAACAAAACATTTCACTCCGCTGTCTTTCCTGCCTCTCCATCACATGTTCCTTTGTTGTAGTGGCCTTGGGAACTGCAGTATATCGTGCAGTGTACCTTTTCGCTCAAACAGCTTTACTTACATATGTTCATTGCAATGAGTTGTTGGTCTGGTTCAAGGGTTTTGGTACATCATCAATACTGAAACTTCTTTTGAATATCCTGCTGTTGTCCCAAGTCACGGAGATCATGTGACTATGGTTCCACAGGACCAGTCTCTTCACATCGTGCAGCAAGTCATAGATGGGGTAGATGTTGGGATATGCCAACTCAAAGTCCTGGATTCAGGCCTGGATAGTAGCTGAGATGTCAGTCTGGGCCTCCACTGGCACTGCCTCCCTCAGGTGAGGGTCAGGGCCAGTTTTCCTGTGCTCACACCATTGGTGCCAGCCGGGGTTGAGAGGGCAGTTCTTCAGCTGAGGTGGTGAGGGGTGGGACCAGTACTCTGGTGCCCAGATCGCCAAGGCCTCCTTTATCATTGTCCTCACTGATAACACAGGCCATGCACATTAACACTGACCCCAGCTGCCACCAACCCACACATGGCTTTTGGCTGCAGCTTGGGATGGACATCACCATGGCCTTGGATGGCAGGGCAGGTCACTCAAGTTAGCTTGGTCTTGGTGTCAGCCTGACCCTCAGACATCAACATGGCCTGAGGTGGTGGCTCAGTCCACAGGCATCCCTATGGTCTTTGATGGCAACATGACATGGACATCAACACAGACCCTGCTACTGTAGCACGGACCCAGTCATGACTCTCAGTGGGAGCAAAGGCCTGGACATCATATGGCCCTAGGTGGTGTGTAGGCCACCTATATCAGCTTGTTCCTCACTGCCTTCTCATCTTCAGTCCTGCTCTCTCCAGTTTACAAACCACTTGGTTTCTTCTTCTCTCCCATTTCTCCACCACATACCTGTTCGTAGTGGCAAACACCTGCCTGGTTTTGTATTATACTAATCCCAAGTGTGCAAGTGAGTGTGCTTCTTTATCTGTATCTGTTTTTGTTTTGGTTTGGTTTTTAGTTTTTTCAAAACAGGGTTTCTCTGTCTGGCTTTGAAGCCTGTCATAGAACTTGCTTTGTAGACTAGGCTGGCCTCGAACTCATGGAAATCCACCTGCCTCTGCCTCCTGAGTACTGGAATTAAAGGTGTGTGCCACCACTGCCTGGCTTTATATTTGTTTTATGTGCTTTTTCTTGGCCTCTTTTCCTTTTGTTTGTTTTAATCTATTCTGACTTTTTTGTCTTACTGTATTTTAACTTTATTTCATTATTGTCCCTTAGATGCCTGTTTTTAAGGAGAGACAGAAAGAGGGTGGACCAGGATGGAAAGGGAGGTGGAAGGAACTCTTCAGTTTCTCTCTTCGATGTTGATAAGTTTTTATCATGAAAGTCTTTTACTTGCTTGTTTAGTGTTACACAATCAAATATTTTATTGTGAATTATTTGTTTTCTTGATTTTTTTCCTCATTTTGTTTGTCCTTTGTATATAGGAGGGCTACTGATTTTTGTGAGTTAATTTTGCATCTAGCTACTTTGCTGAGTTTATCACCTGTAGAGAGTTCCCTGGTAGAGTTTTTAGGGTCACTTACGCATATTATCATATCATCGGCAAATAAAGATACTTTGACGCCTTCCTTTTTAGTTTGTCTTCCCCTGATCTCTTTCAGCTGTCTTATTGTTATAGCTAAGACTTCAAGTTCTGTATTTTTAATGGGTGTGGAAAGAGTGGACAACCTTCTCTTCTTCCTGATTTTACTGGAATTATTACTTTGAGTTTTTCTCTATTTAAGTTGAAGTTGACTATGAGCTTGCTGTAAACTGCCTTTATTATGTTCAGGTATATTACCCCTTGTATTCCTAATCTCTCCAAGACTTTTATCATGAAATGGTGTTGAATTTTGTCAAAAGTCTTTTCTGTATCTAAGGAGATAGATGATCATGTGCCTTTTCATCTTTCAATTTGTTTTTATTTTTATTTTATTTTTACATTAAAAGATTTAGTATTTATATCATTCCTTCATTGTGCTGATGGTTTTACAATAATTATTTTGAAATGTCATTTCTTTTTTGATCTGTCAAAATTATAGTCAACACTTTAGATCTGAAATTTTAAGAGGAGAAAAGTTAGATTTGGTTTAGCATATCTGCCTAATTCCCAGGGTTTAGGTAAGAGGGAATTGTCTTTTGACCATTTTATTATACTAATTTTAGTGGTTTAAAGTGCCTTTTCTTTGTCTTTTTTTCTTCCTTTTTTGAAATTCGTCTCACTATGGTTAGCCTACAAATTATTGTATAGAACAGGCTGCCCTCTAGCTTTTGGCTAACCTCCTTCTCCCTTTTCTCTTAGTGCTGGGATTACAGTTGTGTGTCACCATACCTGACTTCATCTCTTATAGTTTTAATTTTTTATTTTTAAATAATATTGTTTATTCCCTTGTTGGTAAGTGGTTTGGGCCCACTGACTCTTCTTTCACTGTGTGTGTGTGTGTGTATGTGTATTTAAATGTGTACAACATAAAATTTACTAATTAAGTGTATAGTTACATGGCAGTAAGTGAGTGAATGGAATTGGAAACTACTTGGTTTTCTTTTCTTTTTTCTTTTTTTAATTTTTTTGGCCTCTGAGAAGTTTATTTGTCTTTACAATATTATTACTTTTAAAAATCTATGAAACAACTAATAAAATTAATTTCTTTTTTTTTCTTTATTTTATTCTTTTTTACTTAAAATTTTCGCCTCCTCCCCATTTCCCATTTCCCTCCCCCTCCTCCCACACAGCTTTGTATTAAATCTTGGTTTCTCTTGGTTCTGATGTTTGGCTTGAGACATGCCTGTATTGTGGCAGTTGGTCTCTTTCTCATCTGTGAACAACTGATTTTGATGTTGCTGTTTCAAGGGAAGTTTCTTCCTTATATGGTTTATTTTAATAATGTAACATGGAAAAGTGTCTTATCCCAGGCTGTGTTTCAAATGTTGTTACCTCTGAAGATCCAAAGAAACACCCATTTGCTATCTTCCAGATACATTCAGACTGAGCTTTTGGATTAGAACATTTTGTTCTGTTTGTTCTCTCTTTCTTTCTCTTTTTTATTTTTTTTCAAGGGATGAAGACAAACAGCTTTAACTAGATAGCCATCTCTGGTTGTTGCTTCTAACAATAATATTTAGTGGGCAGCCAGTATTCTGCAAATGCCTTTCTCAGAAGGACTGCATTAAGTAAACAAGCAGTAAACATTCTGGTGACTGACAGATGATAGCGTCTAAAGTTATCCCACTGCCCAAATCAAGCTAAAACATTGTTTCTGTTTTGGTAAATAAAACCCATCTTGTTTAGACAGGTCTTATCAAAAACAGTGTTAACATTTCATACCAAACATTGTTATGAAGCTCATGAGAACTAAAACTAACAAATCTGAACTGCTCGAATCATATTTCATTAGTTCTTTTTAGCTGTGTGTTTTGAGTCATTTCCAAATCACAGGTTCTCCAGTGTCCTGTGTTTTGAAGTAACATCTATTGTGTGGTGCTCCAACCAGTCTGCATTTGCAGCAACACTTAATTCAGTTTTACTCTGAAATCTCATCTGTGGCTTGAATTGTACTTGGAAATTTATTTTATTTGCTCTTCGGTGTATGAAGGATAATTTGATGCAGGTGTTTTCCGAGGTTTGTGCGCTTTGTATCTGAGTGAATTCTTTATCAGGTACCAAGGAAGAGAACAGAGGCTAAGAGATGTGACCATTATAAACCCTTGCCCGAGTCCACAGAATAGAAAGATATTATTTATATATATTTCAAGTCCACGTTTTCTTGAATTATTTTTATATTTAAGTTAATAACCATGTTTCATTGAAATCTCCAGAAATACCAGACAGTGAAGTGAAAGGGAAACGCTTCATTTGTCTTAATTGTGTTTTCAGTTCTGAAGACTGCAGGTGGCATATAATAGTTTCTCAATAGAGTAACTGAATCAGTTGCTTTTAACATGAGGGTCACCATCACTTACATTCATACTATTCCTTTCTCTCTCTCTCTCTCTCTCTCTCTCTCTCTCTCTCTCTCTCTCTCTCTCTCTCTCTCTCTGAATCATCCTTTGAAAAATGGTACCTCTGTTCCCTCTCCCATTCAACTGGTTGTGACTCAGGCTCCTCCAAGTTTCGTAGATTCCATTTGTCAACTCCCCCCTGTTCTTTAACGTAATATCGAAACTGTGAAAATGATACTGATTACCTGTAAACTTGAATACCACTGCTGCAGTTTGGCCAGCTCTATAGCATGGTTACTACTTCAGCACTAGCCACTGTACTAATCATTGACATGCATATTATTTAATCCTGATTGTGAAATGAGAGATATTTCGTGTTCAAGAAAAACTGAGGTTCAGAGAAAACAGGAAATTTCACCCAAACAATACTCTAAATTAGGGGTCAAATCAGGACCTACATCTTACCTGTTTTGTGGCAAAAGCCATGAGATAATCACATTTAGCCTTCTTTATGAACTCGTTAATACATCTGTTAAGCTGCCGTAATGTTTACAGTAAGGGAGTTTCACTCTGTGAAGAGACTAGATTGATAGCTCCGTTGTAGAGCACTTGTGCAGCATGTGTGATGTCCTAGGCTCAATCCTCCATTTAAAACAAAGCCACACGGAAAAGCAAACAACCCACAAATCAAAAACAGGAGTCACTGTTCTTTGATGTTTTAGTCTATGTTCTTTTTAAAATTTAAATTAATTGGAAATTCATTTTATTATTTTGTTTTATGTGCATGTGTATTTTGCTTTGATGTGTCTGCACCATGTATATTTCTTGTGTCCAAGAAGGGTATCAAAGCCCTTGGGACTGGAGTTATAGACTACTTTGGGCCACACCATATGGGAGCTGGGAATTGAACCCAATTCCTGTGTCGTAGCAGCAAGTGCTCTTACCCAATGGACCATCTCCTCAGTATCAGTATGTCTTTCTGAAACACAAAGTACTTAAAAAAAAGGGGTGGGGGGAACCCAACCACAATGTCATTATCATACCTAACAGATAAGAGATCATTAAGATTACCAAACATTTAATCTTCACATATCTGTTTGTGGATGTCTGTGAATATTACTCATTTACTGTCTTTCTACAGTGTTTTTATTTGAATTATCATCAAAACAGTGAGGATATGTGCATTTGGAAGATGAGCCTTTTAACTATGTTTTTTTCTTCCTCTTCTTTGTTTTGTTTTAGTTCTTAAAATAGTGGGTTTCTCTTTGCAGCCCTGGCTGTCCTGGAGCTCGCTTTGTAGGCCAGGCTGGGCTGGAATTCAAGATCTTCTTGCCTCTGCTGTCTGGGAGCTTTAAATGTTTCTTAATTTATAGTTTTTCTCTTTTCTCTGATTTTTTTTCCTTGTAAGTCATTTGTTAAAGAGAGTATTTTTTAAATTTTCAATTAATAAATTTAGTACTTTCACTTAAATGTTAAAATATTTCAAATAATTTTAATTCCTCTTAATGAGAAATATAGGAAATACATGTAAATATTTATTAAGCCTACCTTATTTTTCTTTTTTTTTTTTTTTTTTTGGTTTTTCGAGACAGGGTTTCTCTGTGGCTTTGGAGCCTGTCCTGGAACTAGCTCTTGTAGACCAGGCTGGTCTCGAACTCACAGAGATCCGCCTGCCTCTGCCTCCCGAGTGCTGGGATTAAAGGCGTGCGCCACCACCGCCCGGCCTACCTTATTTTTCTTAAGGGGATCTTTATGAGCACTTGTTATGGGAGGCACTCTTGTAAGCTGCAACTGAATAAAGACTTGTTAATGACTGCATACCATGTGTTGTCACAGTTGCTTAGACCTTTTTTATTTCTAAAGTGGCGCTGTGGTTGGAACCTATGACCTTGCATATTTTGGGAAAATACTTTGCCACTAAGCTGCTACATATGTAGTCCTTAGACCATATTGTGTATGTATGTATATATGTAACTCTTAGATCATATTATGGCTCCTTGTGAAGGAGTCAGTTGCCAATATTATACCGATAATTTTTGTTTGAGAATATGGTAATGGAATTATGAGTGGAAAAGCCCCAAGTGATAGCATACTTTCTGTTTGTTATCCAGGAAATGAATAAAATTCCAATGTTTATAGTTTACCAGAAAGGAAGAAGTATTAAAATAGGATGCACCTTATTTCCTCTGTTTAAATAAGAAAAATTTACATTTCCTCAAAAACCAAGGAATTTATATGACTATTGTTAATTTTATATTTTTATTAAAAGTTCTTTTCTAAGACATTATGTATATGTGTTTCTGATTCTTTAAAGGGTATCATTTCAAGAAGTGAAATTTGTTGTTCCTAAAAGACTATAAAATATAATTTTTTAGAATTTTAATTTTCTCTTAAAATATACAAAGTCTTGATGCTCTTATGATTCTTTGAGTCATTGAAACTATAAAAATTTTGTTCTGAGTGACTACAGTTTTAAGAAGTCTCTATCTTACAGAGTTTATGTAAGATATGCAAAATAACTCCATGTTAAAAATCAAAACTAATCCATTATGCCCAGTACTCAGGAGACAGAGGCACACAGATCTTTGTGAGTTCACAATCAGCCTGGTCTACAGAGTGAGTTCCAGGACAGCTGGGATACACAGAAAAACCCTGCCTCAAAAAATAAGACTAAAAACCCAAAATTCAGTATTTTTATGTAATCATATGTTGACAAATTGTGACTTTATGTAGTAGATAAATGTCATTGTACTATTTGAACCTGATTAATTTGGTAATATTTAATTAATTTAATGAACAATACATTCTCCTACATATTTCTATAAATGGAAGCATCAAGATTTACCCAGAAGTCCATAAAGTTTTTTATAGCACAAACTGGCCCTATGACCTTAGCATCCCATAGCCTTAATTTCATTGTAAACTTAGGTTTATGAGTTATGATTAGACAATGATTTTGCAAATATAAAATCTTTGTTTTCAATTCCTTATTTTAATAGCTCTTTAATACATTAGCCACCATTAAATTATCATGTTAATAATTTAATTGTTTATAAGCTTTAAATGAAATAAAAATCAGCAAAAAAGATTGGCTTTAATTTACATACATGCATATTATGGCACCAAAGTGACTACCCCACTCCCTCTGGAGCTCCCTATAATATCCTACTCCCATCTTCATGTCCTTTTTTATGCATAGTGAGTGGTTTTACAAATATGAGGTCTTCTGTATTTCTACTTTAGTTTGTGGAGAGTTGAACTGTTTTACTGAACATGATCTACTTCTAATGTTTGGGTAATGAACAGAGTTAATGTTTGTAATACATCATGCAGAATCCTGGGGTACTGACCACTGAGTACTCCTAACTTGCACCCTTGAGTACCAGTTGCCAAGCTATGCCAAGGTCTTAAAGAAACTTTAGATTAATAAGGAATCTCCTGCTTAGGTATTCCCAGATATATTATAACATATTCATGAGTCTGATTTGTGTGAAGTGGTGAGGTCAAGTCAGAAAGGAGATGGTAAGACCTGTGTATATGTGTGACAAAAGCCGTATTTTTGTCAGTTTATGTGGTATGTTCATTGGTAGTTCTAGACACGCATGTTTTCTCAGTTATTTGAAGGTGGCTAAAACATAAGTCTCAATGTTGTCTGTCAGTTCTAAGCATTTTAAGTTTGCACCTGTGATAGCAGTTGTTTCTCCTGTTTGCCAGTAAAGACACTAGGGAACACAACCCTGAATTTCTTCTATTTGTTTAATGCTTATCATTCTTTTCATTGTCTTTTTGTGACTATCCTGTTCCCAGCTGTCTAAATATTCTTTCACATTCCTGTCAGAAATGTGACTGGAGCCTAGGTTTAAGAGTTGTAATGTCTACTCTCTCCTTGTTTATTAGTTCATCAGCAGACTTTGTGAAGAATTGAAATGACTAAGCCAATTAGCATTATTGTTTTTCAAATCTAGGTCCTAAGGGAAATAACTTCTCATTACATATTAGGGTCATATCCTAATCCCCAAATCCTGTTACTGCTTTTCTGTGATACAGTAAATGTGCATTTGTAATCATAGCTTAAAGCCATTTGTTTTCATGCTTTGAAACATCAGTTTTTATACACTTAGTTGTATAAACTTTATTAACCGGATATTTTCATACTCATGTGTTTCATGAGAGAATATAGATTCATATTTTCCTGTAAAGTTTGAGTCTGATGTTATTTTCTAATACATACTTTGAGATAATTCCTGTGTGTGTTCTAATTTTATATTTGCAATATGGGATCTCACATCTAACCAGTGTATAGGTAACTACTGGCAAACTTTTAGTGAAAAGCTTAGTAAAGCTATCCGACCAGGCTAACCATAAAATGCCGTTGTTTTCTTAACTCTGGTTACATTAAATACAGTTAATATTTAATCAGTTAAGAAATACTTACCTGTTTGAAAAACGATCCTTGGAATTTTCCCAAATTTTGAGGTTAGTACCTTTAATCCCACCATTCCTGTTGTAAACTAGGGCAACGGGGCTGTTAGGGAAGTCTTACGATCGTATCTCTTTGAATGTTTCCTATTTTGCTTTGTTTTGTTTTTGGATTTTTCGAGATAGGTTTCTCTGTGTAGTTTTGGCTGTCCTGGAACTTACTCTTATAGACCAGGCTGGTCTCGAACTTACAGAGATCCACTTACCAAGTACTGGATTTAAAGACATGCACCAACACTGCCCAGCCTTTTCATTTCGTTTTAAAAAATTATTTATTTTTATTTTATTTGTATTGGTGTTTTGCCTGCTTATATGTCTGTGTGAGGGTATCAGATCTTGGAGTTACAGACTGTTAGCTGCCATGTGGTTGCTGGGAATTAAACCCGGGTCCTCTAGAAGAGCAAACAGTGCTCATAACTGCTGAGCCATCTCTCTAGCCTCTTGTAGACTTTTAAAAGGGGTAAATTAAATGTTTGAGTTTAATGATGGCATATACTCCTTTATTAATTACTACAGGTCAGTAATGTATGGTTTTACAGATGTGGATGAAGGCTTCTTACCAGAGATGCTAAATGTGATCATTACCCAAAGATCTTAGTATGCTATCTTTGAAAGATCATTCAGTTTAGTTCAAATAAACTATGGACCTTGTCATTCCGTTAAATTTTTATATTATCTGTATGCATAAAAAATTGAGAAAACTGGACACATATGCTTTTTCTAGTTTCAGGTAGTAAAAAATATCCAAGAACTTATCTAATAGGTCATTTGCTCTAAAAGGATATTTTATTATTCGTGAACTCTTCTATGACAGGTAACTTCAGTTTTATAAGTGAAAAGTTTTGTTTGATAAAGTTAGAACTAAAATATAGTTTTTCCTTTTTGAAACCTCAGTTTCATTTAAAATTCAGTGAAAACAATAGCATTTCTCCTGGGTTATGCAGCTTTTCCAAACCCAACCATCTCCAGATGGACATGTAGTATACCCCATGAGAATATATGATTTGCTTTATGTCACAGGAATAGTTGTCCGACAAGTGGTAACAATAGACCTGGTGATAGGAAATGTGCAGCTTTATTATTTTCAATCAATACCAGCACCTCAGGTCCGATTCTGAGTCAGAAGATGAGGCTGTTATAAAGAAGGATTTTAGAGGGAGAGAGTAATGTTTATATGTATGAAAGTGACTAAAATTCAGCATATACATTTATGAAACCATCAAAGAATAAAAAAATCTAATAATGTATCAAAAATTGAAAGTGAGTAACTGAATTTTGAAAGACACTTCTGAGCTTGTAATAATCTGAATAAACTTCCTGGTTGTCCCACAGGTATACCTTTCTCCTACTCTGTAGTAGAAGCTAAGGTTAGTAACATGCTAACAGCCATTTGCTATAAAACTGAGATTCTCAGGATTTTTTTGGCTCAGTGTTCTATGTGCTCATCAATTGTAAGAACTACAAAAGAGTATTATTCACATAATTTGCTCACATGTTAGAATTTACAATGATTTTTAATGAATCCATTTTATTTTTTAATGTGTGTGTGATATATGCATTCAGGTGTATGTGTGCACTTGTACACGTGAACATGTAAGTTGTGGTGGGTGCAGAGACTAGAGGAGGGTGTGGAATACACCCCTCTATCATTCTTTGTAATATTCCTTTGAGGCAAGGTCTTTCCCTGAATCTGGAACCTGTGTTTTTTGCTAGCAAGCCTCAGTAATTCCTCTTACCTCTCCTTTTAGCAGTGCTGGGGTTACAGGAACGTGGGAGCCATACTTGACTTGTTACAAGGGTGCTGGGGTCTGAATTTTGGTGGTCTGGTTAAACAGCAAGCACTCAGTCATGGAGCCATCTCTGCAATCCCTCACTGACTTTAAAAATTATTGGTTAGCATACAAGGAAGTGGTGTTTCACACATACCCATCATTTCAGTTTATCTTTATTCTTCCCTTACTGTCATTTCTCTTTCCTTTGCACTCCTCTTGCTGGTTGCCTTCCTTCTCGCAAACAATCTCCTTTGTTGCACTTCCTCTCCACCTTGTACCGTGATTTATTCTAATATTTGGAGGAAGAGTTTCTTATTTTGGTGCTATGTTACTACATATGCCAAAAGTAGATAGTCATCTCAGAATGGTTTCTATGGGAAAATTTGATGAATGTTTTCAAAGCTATGAAGCTGTACATGAATTTCGTTTTTATTAGCTGGTGTAGCATACCATATCAAATAGATAAATTTGTGTGTGTGATACATGTGTATATATGCACATCCATACCTGCATTATGAAAGCCAGAGGTCAACAGCATGTACCTTTATTGATTTCTAGCTTATTATTTTTTTTAATCACAGTCTCTCCCTGAATCAGGAGCACACCATTTGGTTAATCTGGCTCATCAGGGAACTCCTAGGATCCTCCTCCTGTCCCCTTTCTAATGTTGAGATGTCAGGCACATGATCACCCTTAGCTTTTTTATATGAGAACTAGGGCTCAAGCTCCGATCCTCATGTGTATGAAACAAGCACCATTTACCCTGTGAACCATTTCCATAGCCCCTCAATTATATAGCTTTAATGACAATGTTATGTTTAATATTTTTATGTATTAAAAATGTTATTTTTTGTTTTAAAATATGATCCCCCCCCCCTTTTTTTTTTTAGTTTTGTCAGCCTGGTGGATGGCATCTGTCCAGAGAACGGAAACAGCCAACATTCTTTGTAGTGGTCCTAACGGATATTGACTCAGATCGACATTACTGCTCATGCCTAACCTTCTACGAGGCAGAGATCAATCTCCAGGTAAAGGAACTACCCTATCCAAGGATGGGGACAGATGGCATTGCAGAATCTTTGAAGTTTCTTATTTGTTTTTGTTAAAATTGAAAATTTCGTGCTCTCTAAAAAGCTTGAGGATGGTATATGTTTAATGTTGGAGAAGGAACAATAAGATAGAAGTTGGCAGGTTAACTGTCCTCACTAAAATAGTGACCGTATTTGAATTATTGTGTCTATGAATTGGTTTCTTTGGTGGTAAACTGTTATTGTTCTCCTGCATGTCTGTCTTCAGGGGATCTTTCACAGGACACAACGGTTGTTATCACAGTGTTTCACATCATTGTTACTCTCTGAAATCCACATGCAAACTCAGGAAACATTTACAGTCCCTTCTCTATAAGAGTAGTGATTAAGTTCCTAGTTTTAGGAAACTACACTAATTTTTCTAATTTAAGCAGAAATATATATGACAAAGTGTTGGGCAATTTATGGAACTTTATGAGGTATGAGCAGGGGTCATATTCTGAGTGTGACCCATCGAAGTGACATTTCTGACCTGTTTTAAAAACCACTGGCATTCGAGGGTGGGGGCTAGATATCAGTCTGTATAACCTCCACCCTAGTTGCCATAGAAAGTTCCATCCCCTTAGTGCTTCCTGACACACACCAGTAACTTCTACTTTGGTGTTCAAAAGGGTTTCTTTGAATTGGTAGAAGACAGAGTCTTATAAAACCCAGTCCTGTAAAGGGAGTCATAAAAATGTAGGGGTTTCCTTGGTGCTGTGCTGGTAGTAACTTGCTGGTTTGTTTTGGTTCTTATTTGATAATACAGAAACTTCACAGAGCTTGGTTTTTGTTGGTGAGCCAATTTATGTTAGTTACTACACTTTTTGCTTTATGTAGAAAAGTATCACCAGTGAGAGGAAAAGATGCTTTTAGAAATGGCCTCACAAATCAGTATTCGCAGTCATAATATATTTCTTAAAAATCTAAATTTTCTGGGTACAGTATCTGGATTTTCAATACAAAGGAGACAAGTTACCTATCATGAAGCAAACTTACATTATTATTCTTTTATAGTGGAAAGTCAAAAGTTCCTGTAGAACAAAATACTTATTGTCTGCATTCCCACAACAAATATAAGTTATCTGCATTTCAGCATATTTTTCTTTGTCATGTCTTTGTGGGAAGCCATATTGACATTTCAAGGCTTTAGGTAGTGGGATCAAACTAAGAAATATTTGCTTTGAAATATTTAATTTAATGACTGTCAGAATATCACTTCTGTTTAAATTCGGAAGTTACATTGTTGATGAGATGGCATAATTTATAAGTCTGTGTCTGTAGTTCCTCTTATCCCAGAAAGTATCTTTATAGTGATGGAAATTGCACGTAAAAGACTGATCAAATTCTTGTTTTGATCATTTCAGTCAAAAACCTGCCAGACTGTTCTGTAATTCAAGTATCACACTATTTTCTTAGTTCACCTTTCATTTTATTTATTTTTTTAATTAATTAATTTATTTATTAAAGATTTCTGCCTCCTCCCCGCCACCCATTTCCCTCCCCCTCCCCCAATCAAGCCCCCCTCCCTCATCAGCCCTAAGAGCAATCAGGGTTCCCTGCCCTGTGGGAAGTCCAAGGACCACCCACCTCCATCCAGGTCTAGTAAGGTGAGCATCCAAACTGCCTAGGCTCCCACCAACAAATTCTCATCACAAAACATTCAGGAAATATGGGACACAATAAAAAGACCAAACCTAAGAATAATAGGGATAGAAGAAGGAGAAGAGTCACAGCTCAAAGGCCCAGAAAATATTTTTAACAAAATTATGGAAGAAAACTTTCCCAACATAAAGAAAGATATTCCTTTGAATATTCAAGAAGCATACAGAACACCAAACAGACTGGATCAAAAAAAAAATCCCCTCACCATATAATAATCAAAACACAAAATATACAGATTAAAGAAAGAATATTAAGAGCTGCAAAGGAAAAAGGGCAAGTAACTTATAAAGGTAAACCTATCAGACTTACACCTGACTTCTCTATGGAAACCATGAAAGCCAGAAGGTCCTGGATAGAGGTACTGCAGAAACTAAGAGACCATGGATGCAAACCCAAGCTACTATACCCAGTCAAGCTATCGTTCACTATCAATGGAGAAAACAAGACATTCCAGGATAAGAACAAATTTAAACAATACATAGTCACCTTTCATTTTAATGATGGTGTTTAGACCTTAAACTAATTCAGAGAATGCAGTATTCTTTATGTCCATTAAAAAAAATGTTTAAAAATGCCTTCATTGACTTCTTTAAAAAAAAAAAAACACTATGTGCATTGGTGTAAATTTGTCAGATCCCCTGGAACTGTAATTATCAACAGTTATGAGCTGCCATGTGAGTGATGGGAATTAAACCTGGGTTCTCTGGAAGAACAGCCAGTGTTCTTAACCATTGAGCCATCTCTACAGACCACTATGTCCATATTCTTTCTTTCTTTTTTTTTTTTTTTTTTTTTTGGATTTTTCTAGACAGGGTTTCTCCGTAGCTTTTTTTGGTGCCTGTCCTGGAACTAGCTCTTGTAGACCAGGCTGGCCTCGAACTCACAGAGATCCGCCTGCCTCTGCCTCCCAAGTGCTGGGATTAAAGGTGTGCGCCACCACCGCCTGGCTATGTCCATATTCTTAATGAATCCCTTGAGTTGTCTAATGGAAACTAAATGCTATTTTGGCTTCTCTCTTCTCTCTTTTTCACATGCATTCAGCCCTCAGATTTGCTGACAGAAAGGTAGTATATTAAGACATCATTGGAGATATTTTAGAAATATGTCTAGAAATTCTTGAACACATATGTCTCATTTTTTGTTTGTACATTGTTTCTTACTTAAAGAGAAATTGCTGACATTACTCATAAACATTCAGATGTCCTTTACCCATATTTATTTAGTGTTAAATAGATAAATTTGCCTCATTGATATATTATCTGATATCTTTTCCCTTTCTCTTCATCTCTCTTCTTTCTTCCTGCTTTTTGTACAATCTCTCTCTCTCTCTCTCTCTTTCTCTCTCTCACACACACACACACACACACACAGAGGGAGGGAGGGAGGGAGGCAGAGAGAGAGAGAGAGAGAGAGAGAGAGAGAGAAAGGAGAGAGAGAGAGATTCATTTTCTCCCCTTCACCCCAAATCATTTGAGAGAAAATTCTTTATTTATACACCTTTCCTTTGATTTCTTTGGTACCCTAGGCTGGACCTGAACCACTGGGCTGAAGTGATTCTCCTACCCCACCTTCAATTGGACATCACTTTAATTACTGTAATAATATTCTTCACTACCCATTCCACTGTTTTCTTCCAGGGCAGGTCCAGCACATAACTGCATATATTTTGTTTAAGTTTTATTTCTCTTTCCCTCTTCATCTTGAATGTTTGCTCAGTCCCTGTCTAATAATGTAGAAATTTTAAAATAATAATATTTCCATATCCATTTTAATAGAATGTTTCTTATTTTATGTTTCCTGGTATATCTTATTAAGTTCAGATTGTGTACAATCAACAGAATGCTGTAGTACTTAAGTAAAACTACATTCAGGGGTATTTGCCTGTAATCCCAGTGTTAGGAAGTCCGAAGCAGAAGAATTGAGAATTTGGAGATATCCTGTGCGACATAGTGAGATTATTTTAAAAATAAAAAGAAGAAGATGAAGGAAAGAAAGAAGGCCAATTAGTCGAAGTCAAAGAAAAAAAAAAGAACAGGAATACTTCCTAAGTATGTTCCTTCCAGTGGTGTCCAAGGCTACACATTTAGATGCATAGGAAATCTATTTGTCCATCACTGCTTGTGTTCATTGTTAGATTGTTATGTTTTTGCAGTATATAGTTGAAGGGTGTTTTTTCAGTTGTAGCTAATGAGTATTCTATAGGAAGGTATTTTAAGTCTACATAGGTGCTGCTGCTTGTCACTCATGCTCCTCTTGATTTACTATTGATTCTTGACTGAATGATTCTGCTTATGATGCTCGCAGCATGATTATCTACCTGTTCCATACTCTTGTCTTATTAGTCAGTAGTTGACTGTTTTGTTTTCTGTTTGTTTGTCTGAGACAGGGTTTTACTTTTTAACATTGGCTATCTCAGAACTCACTATGTAGACCAGATTGGACTTTAACTCACAGAGATCCACTTGCCTTGGTCACCCAAGTGCTGGGATTAAAGGTGTGTGTCACCATACCCAACTAGTTGTTGCCTTTTAAAGTTAATTATTTTTTTTTCATATAGAATATTTTGGTCATTTTCTATTCTCCAACTCCTCTCTGATTCTCCTTAACTACCTAACTTCATGATCTTTCTTTCTCTCCCCCCACCAGCCAAATAACCAGCCCACCAAAATGCAAATCAAAACAAAACCAAAAACCCAATGAGACAAAAAAAAAAAAAATACTTTTAAAACACACACAAAAGCCCAGGCAGTGGTGGCACACGTTTTTAATCCCAGCTCTCTGTAGGCAGAGAAAGCTGGATCTCTGTGAGTTCAAGGCTAGCCTGGTCTACAAAGCGAGTTCCATGACAACCCCAGCAGTTACAGAGAAACCCTGTCCCAAGAAACTAAAAAATAAATAAATATTCAGTCCCAGTCCAGCTGGCCTTTGTGAGCTCCCAATAGATGAGCCCCACTGTCACAGTGGGTGGGTGCACCCCTCGTGGTCCTGACTTCCTTGCTCATGTTCTCCCTCCTTCTGCTCCTCATTTGGACCTTGGGAGCTCAGTCCGGTGCTGATCCTAGTGCATGAACTGGCTTTGTGGGAGCCTAGCCTGTTTGGATGCTCACCTTCCTGGACCTGGATGGAGGGGGGAGGACCTTGGACTTCCCACAGGGTAGGGAATCCGGGACTGCTCTTCAGACTGGAGAGGAAAGGGGGAATGGAGTGGAAGGAGGGGGAGAGGAGTGGGGGAAGGGGGAGAGAAATGGGAGGCAGGGAGGAGGCAGAAATTTTTTCAATTAAAAAATAAATAAATAAATAAATAAATAAAGGAAAGAAAATGAATAAATAAATAAATGAGCAAGCAAGTAAATGAATAAATAAGAGTCCCTTTTATGTTTGCCATCTACTTCCGGGCATTGGGCCTGCCCTGTCGTGTGGTTGATACACCTAGTGACATTCCATTGGAAAAACTCATTTTCCCTTTTTTAGTAGGTATCAATTGCAAACACCTTCTTGATTAGAGGTAGGATTTTGTTTCTGCTTTCTCCTCAGTGCTCAGATTTTGTCTGGTTTGAATTTGTGCAGGTTTGTGCATGTTGTCACAGTCTGCAAATTCACATCTATGTGTATCAGCCGTGTTGTATCTGAAAGACACTGCTTCCTTGGAATCATCCACCGTCTATGCTTGTTTGTTTCCTTGCTTCCTTCCTTCCTTTTTTTTTGGGGGGGGGAGGGGGTTGGTTTATTTCAAGACAAGGTTTCACTATAGCTTTGGAGCCTGTCCTGGAACTAGCTTTGTAGACCAGGGTGGCCTCGAACTCACAGAGATGTACCTGCCTTTGCCTCCCGAATGCTGGGATTAACACCATCTGTGGCTCTTATAATCTTTCTGCTGCCTCTTCCCTATAGATTCCCAATTTTTGAGGTGAAGGGGTTGATGTAGACATCCCATTTAGGGCTTAGTATTCTAAAGTCTCTTGGTTCCGTACATTGTCCAGTTTTGGGTCTCTGCTAAATATCACCAACTCCAAGAAGAAACTTCTCTGAAGAGAGTTAAATGATGTTCTGTGGGAATAGCAGTACACCATTAGGTATCATTTTATTGCTCTGCTCTTTTTAGTAGAGTAATGTAAGTAGCTTTTGCCCTAGAGCCTATGACTTAACTGGTCTCAGATTCTAGGGCGGTGTCAGGTATGGGGTTGTCTCACAGGGTGACCCCTAATGCAATTTTTTTTTTAAAAGAATGGTTGCTCCCATAAATTGTGCCACTGTTACACCATTATATCTTGCAGGCAGGTCACTGTTGTATATCACAGGGTTTGTAGCTGGAGATATTGATGATTATTTTCCTCTTCTCATAGCATGCAAAGTACCTTCCAACAACATAAACTCCAGTCAGTAGGGCTGAAGCTTCTAGTTTGGCACCAGCTTGATTTCACTATGTTCAATGACATAAAATTGTGTCATAAAGAGCAACCAGTAGTCTTGGAAATAACTTGTGATGTTTGTTGGGGGTCTATAGGACCTCTTTGGCCTATGACTCAACAATCCATTCCTAGCACTGGAGATTTTATTTGGTAGCTTAAGATATCTAGTTGGCACATTGTTCCCTCCATTATATGGGGAGTCCATTAAAATTCCTTTCATATATGTTATATTTTAGGAAGTTTCTGCAGTGTCATTCCAACCCTCCTTCCCATTTAATCTTTCTATTCACATTTTCTGTTATCTCTTTATAACACTCCACTCCCCTTCTTTGCATAATCCCCTCTTTCTGGTTTCTTACTAGTTAAGATGGAAAGACCTCCCATGTTCCTATATCAGTAGGATTAAAATTGTGAAAACAGCTAACCTACTAAAACAATCTGTGGATTCAGTGAAATACCCCTCAAAATTCCAACACAATCGTTACAAAAATTGAAAAATCAATCATCAACTCTGTGTGGAAATACAAAAAAAAACCCACAAGATATCTAAAATGAGCCTGAATACTAACAACTACTGATCTTCACACAGAGCCATATTAACAAAAACAACTTGATGTTGGCATAAAAAAATGGCATGTTGAACCTCAAGTTCCAGCCATACTGCTGTTGGGTATATACTTAAAGGATGTTCAATCATATCACAAGGACATGTGCTCAACTATGTTCATAGCAGCATTACTTGCAATAGCCAGAACCTGGAAACAACATAAATGCCCCTCACGTGAAGAATGGATAAAGATAATGTGGTACATTTACACAATGGAGTACTACACAGTGATTAAAAAAAAAAGACATCTTGAAATTAACATGCAAATGGATTAATCTAGAAGAAACCATATTGAATGAGATAACCCACACCCAGAAAGACAAATAGAATATGTACTTACTTATAAGTTGCTTCTAGACATAAAGCAAAGAAAAAAATCTACAGTCCACAACCCCAGACAACCTAGGCAACTAAGAGGACCCAAAGAGAGACCTACATGGATCTGCATAGGAAGGCGAAAAAGACAAGATTTCCTGAGTAAATTAGGAGCATTGGGGGGGGGGGTAAGCACAGGAGAGAGTAGAAGGGGAGAGGGAAGAAGGGAGAGGAGAAGAGAAAATGTATAGCTCAATAAAACAATAAAAAAAACTCAGACATGTTGAACAATGAAATCCAATTGAAGAACCAGACACAAATCAACACACTTGCAGATACTTGTTCTTTTTAACAAAGAAGCCAAAAATGTACACTGGAAAAAAAATTTGCCTCTTCAACAAAAGTTCTGGTCATGCTGGAAGACTGCATGTAGAAGAAATAAAGTACATTCGTGCCTTTTACTCTGCACAAAACTCAGCTAAAAATGGACCAAGTACCCCAACATAAGGCTAGATACACTGAATCTGAGAGAAGAGTATGTATGGAATAGCCTTGAATTCACTGGTGGTGTGGGAGGTCCTTCTGTCTGTGTGTTGCTTTTATTGGTTAATGAATAAAGAAACTGCCTTGGCCAGTTGATAGGGCAGAGCTTAGGTAGGTGGGGAAAACTGGACTGAATGTTGGGAGAAAGAAGGTGGGAGTCAGAGAGAAGCCATGGAGACACCAGAGACGGATGCTGGAAATTTTACCCAGTAAGCCACAGCCTTGTGGCGGATACACAGATTAATAGAAATGGGTTGAACTAATATGTAAGAGTTAGCTATTAAGAAGCTAGAGCTAATGGGCCAAGCAGTGATTTAATGAATATAGTTTCTGTGTGATTATTTTGGGTCTAAGCTAGCCGGGAAGCTGGGAAGAACAAGTGACCTGCTCCAACACACTGGCACAGGAAAGGAATTTTTGAACAAAACACCATTATCACAGACCAAGAACAACAACTAATAAATGGGACCTCTTAAAGCTAAAAAGTTTCTATACAGCAAAAGATACCATCATTCAAGCAAATAGGCAGCCTACAGAATAAGAAAAAAAAATCTTTACCAACTATAAATCTGATAGAGGATTAGTGTCTAGAATAAAGAAGTTTTAAAAAACAAAATCTAACCATTAAGAAAATAAATAACCCAATTAGAAAATGGGGGTATAAAACTAAACAGACAGTTCTTACAAACTGAAACAGAAATGACTGAGAATCTCTTAAAGGAATGTTAAGGATGGTTAACATACTTAGCCATTAGGAAAATACAAATTAAAACTCCCTTGAGATTTCATTTTACTCTCATCAGAATGCACAAAATAATAAAACAAGTAGCAGCACATGCTGGTGAGTACGTGGGGAAGGGAACACTTATTGATTGCTGGTGGGAGTGCCAAGTATCATAACCGCTATCAAAATCAAGGTGGAAATTCCCCAGAAAGTTGAAAATTTAACTACTACAAAATCCAGCTATGCTACTCATGGGCATATAACCTCTACATCTTCCTTGCTCATCGATGTTCATTGCTGCTCTCTTCATAATAGACAGAAATTAGAAACAGGCTAGGTATACACCAACTGATGAAAGGATAATGGAAATGTGATAAATTTACAAAGTAGAATATTAGTCAGCTGTTACAGAGAATTAAATTTGCAAGTAAGTGGATTGAACTAGAGACAGTTGTTCTGAGTGAGATACTCAGACTCAAAAAGACCATTGACTTTTCCCCCCCTTTCTTCTGAAGAAAGACTCCCTCTGTGTTGCCCTGGCTGGCCTGGAATTTACTATGTAGATCAGACTGGCATAACATTCCCAGAGAATACCTGCTTTCGTTCCCCAAGTCTGGTATTAAAGGTGTGTGCCACTGTATCTAGCCAGTAGCTGCCATTTTCTTATGAGTAAAGTCCCTTCTCCCTTGGGTAAGTCATGGGCTTGTGGGTTCAGTCTTCCTCACTCTGCTCAGAAGCATATCATTTATTAATAGCTTTCGTGATTTCCATGCTCATGTTCTCCCATGTCTGGCCAGTGGCCACTTTCTAAGTTAGGTCTCATTGGATTTGTGGTTTGCTTTTTATGTAAACACTTTAAAACTTTGTTGTAACAAGCTCTAATCCAACTCAGCCTTCTCTAGCATCAACCTGAAATGAGACTTTTTGTTAGGGAGCCTTGTCTTCTCTGTGATGAGTTAACACTGGAAGCCATGATCTGGCTTCTTGTGTGCTTTGAATCAGTGTCTTATTAGCTTCCCTTTCGTTTAGCTCAGGTGTTTGTACACCTGCCATTTTAAAAGAACCAAAAAAATTACAATTTTTTTTTACAGCTGACTTAAAAAATTTAAAACCTGTTTCCTTTTGAGTTTTTTCAATCCTGAAAATAAAAACACGTTATCAGGATTCTGCCTTTGTGTGATGTGCTAGGTGCCACCTGAAGTTGTAAGCCTCCTTTTCTGTGTTGAAAACTAGTTATTGTCATTTGAGTTTGTTCTAAGTGAGAGTATAAACCATGAGGTAGAATTCGGGGTGGGGCAGTAAACTAAAAGATGTTCCTTTCTAGGTCATTAGTGACATCTTTTTCACTTTGGGCACTGTTTTTAGCGAATGTGTTTTTCTTTTATTTTTGGATCATATTAACAGTTCAAAATAGATCTTAACTCATTTGGCATGAATTACTTAATATGAAATGTACTATGACACATTGCTTGGAATACTAAAGAGAAGGAACTTCAGGACTTACACCATCCAAAGTAAAATTGTGCAATTTAAAAAGTACTGGCTCTTTTATCTTTTCCAAAATACAGTAACATGCTCAGTAATGATAAGCAAAACTTTGGCATTAAACTTTAGATAATGTGTTTCCAAAATTATCCAACTAGATAATATGAACTTGACTTTTTTTTTAAAGTAATGAGTAAAATATAATATCTGATATTTATTGCTTAGGTGAAATATATATGTGTGAATATATATATATATGTTCTTTAGGTTTGTATCTAAGTTTTTTTGATGTGTTTTGATTTCTGAATCAATAATAATTATGAAATTCTCAGTAAAGACATTTGGTATATCAGCAAATTAATTGCCATTAAAGAAATAGAGTGGGGGTTAATGAGGATGATTTGGGGACGTAAGATGAAGAATAAAAAAGAAAAAGACACAGAAGCCATAACATACTCTTTTGTGTTTTTATCTCAGTGGGCATAAAATTGGGCTCTGGAAGCAAACAAAACATTTATACTCAAAAGTATCTCAAAGTACAACAGGAGTACTACCGAGTTTATAGAAATATAAGTAGATATTTGAAAATCAGGTGCTAAGAAGGAGAGCAAACTGGGCAAAAATTTAGAGACAAGAAACAAATGTATGAGATTTTATGACCAATTGAGGCTTGACATATTCTAGATACTGTGCCAAAAGTTTAGTAGGGTTTTATCTCATTCCACTGTGTATGTAGCACATCAGGTAATCTCATTTTAGTCTCTCTGTTATATTCCATTTTACAGATGATACTAAAACCTTAACCTAGGACAGTAAAAGGACTTGACTCTGTCTGTCTTAAAGAGTGAGACACTAAAACATATACTATAGCACTACAGAGGTTACACCAGTGTGCAATTGATTCAAGAATAGGAGAGGTGGTGGGCATAGAAGATAGAATCGAGAAGCACAGTCAAGCACGTAACATATCAGTATCTTACAAGGGAAGCATGGAGTTGGTGGGAGTCTGTACACATCCTTAGATTCTGTTGTTTTATAAGTGAATTTTGTCATAGGATCCTGTTATGCTGCCATGTACTGTCCTTGTGTTTCAGCCTTCTGGGCCTTGGGATTAAGGCCAATGCTATCATACCTGATGAATCTATACATTTCACCAAATGATACTAAGCCCTTGGGAGGCTAATTTGAGGAAGCAAGAAATTTATTCATAATAGCATAAAAACAACTCTAAACTACTAAGGAATCACCTGAAAAACTGAATAAATAATAGGTTTCTAAACTGTCCTTAGACAAGAAAATGTGGAACAGTGGAGAAAAATTACATTATCAAAGTAAATTGTGCCCATTCTAAAATATTTGAAACATAAAGGGAAAGAAAGTAAGACAGAAAAAATAATGGTGTTTTTGGAAGCAAGAATTTTTTATTAAAATAGTTATACACCTATCTGCCATATAATTCTATATAAGTAAATTCTTAATGTTTATTTTTTTGTTGTGTAGATATTATAACTAATTCTGAGATTAATGTCTTTTGGGTGGAGGGGAATTATTGGCTCCTTTGAGAAGGATCTATGTTATTCAGCCTTTTTCAACAAGAAATGAAGAGTTGCCAAGTATGGAAACTGGTTTGCTGATTGTATGACAAGCATCATGCAGTCTCACTCCAGAGACTGCTTAGACCATAACCAACAAAAAAAGTCTAGGAAAAGCTACCTTAAGTGACTTGATAGAGACATAGAAAATTTGGAATATTTACATATTCTGAATTTGTTTGTGTTTGTCATTAGGTAACTTGTAACACATGCAAGTCTTATAATTGTGAACATGAAGCTTTTAATGTGGCTGTCTATCTGTGCCTTCCCTTTTACAAAGGAGAATTGGCAAATTGACAGTATGCTGAACTTTAAGTTTCTTTGCTATTCCTTATAAATACTTCTTATAGGGAAAACTACCACTGAATAAATATGTCACATGCTTGAAATTATAGGATATAATTAAATTAAAAAAGCTTTTGAGAACAAGCTTCCAAAATCCAAGATTATCAAATGTCTTTTCCTTATATTGACTATTGAAGACTAACACGAACTTCAGTAAAAACTATGTCAACAGGTTGTATTTATGTATGCATACACACATACGTCAGACAACTGGAAAGGAGAGGCTATCAATATGAGACAGGCTGGGGAATGGAAGGAGTTGGAAGGGGCTTTGAGAGGACTGGAAAGAGAAGGGAAGGGAGAAAATCATATGTTAACTAAAAATGTGTGAGAAAAAATTTTAAATATAAAAAATAACTATTTAAACACAAGAAAGATTTGTTACCAAAGAAGAAATCTGATCCCATTTCTAACTTGATAGTTGTACTTCTGTGATACGGTCTCTCTTAAACAGTTGTTTGCTGAACCATCTCCCTTATCTCCTGCAAAGGTTACATGCAAGCATATATAGGAGTAAGAGGGCTAATTCAAGTTAAGAGACTGTAACCTAGAAATGCTTTTTATGAGCTGTGTAACCTTAGCAGGTCATTTGGATTCTTTAGACATGAGTGTTAATTTGTACAATGATATAGACATAGATTTTTTTAGTTAACTTTTACTGTATTATTTTTTCCATGCTAATTTGCCCAATTTTTAATATGTATCCAAGTTTTTGATTATGTTTTTAAAATTTAAGTATATATAAATCCCCACCCAAGGAATTATTCAAAGAATACTATTCCAGGTGCTATTGTGTGTATAGCATACTAATTGGAGGAAAGTACATTGTAAATTTAATTGTATGATGTATATTTATAGGCACATATACTGTTTCTTTAAGGAATGTTTGAATAAACCATGTTTCATTGTAAATAAATGCTTTGGTGTATATTTCTAACTAAAGTAAAGTTGAAGTCTCGATCTTCGAGGTTACTTTGTGTTTAGCTTTTCTACCAGGAATTCTAGGAAAACATTAAATAAGTGAGATGGGGAGGATGGGGAGAGCTTGGGGGAAGGGGATGGTTGGGATAAAGGAAGGGTGCATATGGGAGCAGGGAAGTATATATCTTAATTAAGGGAGACATTTTAGGGCTGGCAAGAGACTTGACTCATGAGGGGTTCCCAGATGTCCAGGGAGATGTCCCCAGCTAGTTCCTTGGGCAGCTGAGGAGAGGGAGCCTGAAATGGCCTGATCCTATAGCCATACTGATGAATATTTTATATATATATATATATATATATATATATATATATATATATATATATATATATATATAGAGAGAGAGAGAGAGAGAGAGAGAGAGAGAGAGAGCCTTTATCTGGCGATGGATGGAGATAGGGACAGAGACCCACATTGGAGCACCGGAATGAGCTCCTAAGGTCCAAATGAGGAACAGAAGGAGGGAGAACATGAGCAAGGAAGTCAGGACTGCGAGGGGTGCACCCACCCACTGTGACAGTGGAACTGATTTATTGGGAGCCCACCAAGGCCAGCTGAACTGGGACTGAAAAAGCATGGGATAAAACTGGACTCTCTGAACATGGCGGACAATGAGGGCTGACTGAGAAGCCAAGGACAATGGCACTGGGTTTTGATCCTACTGCATGTACTGCTTTGTGGGGGCCTAGAGAACTTAGCTGGACATGGTGATGCATGCCTTTAATACTAGTACTTGGGAGGCAAAAAAAAAAAAAGAAGCCAGTTTAGAGCAGCAGCAGGCAGATCAAGGCGAGCAGGTCTACCTAGTGAGTTCCATGGATAGTTAGGGCTGTGTAGAGACCCTGTCTTAAAAGAAGAAGAAGAAAACAATGAAAGAAAAGAAAAAGGTCTCTGTAATCTATCTAACAGTATTAATACAGTATTTTGCGTTAAGAAATAATCACATTTTATTCTTAATTTTTTTCACTAATCTTAGACAGGAAAAAGGAACTTTAAAAATGATCGTTGACTCCAGTGGCTCACAAAATATCATTTGTAAATATAGGAAGAACTAATTTTAAAATGATTTGTTATGCTTGAAAGACATGAAGCTTTTGTGCTATTTCTTATCTTTCCTGAAGAATTGTTTCTTGTCCTAATTATCTCTTGTCCTCAAAAGTTAAGTGTTATTCAATAGTATTTCTCTCAAATTTCACATTTTATAGCCATTCCTAAATTGGCTTAGTATTTTTATATAAGTCAAAAAATTCTCAAGTAATCAAACAGTTGAACATGAATTACATGTGTTTTTAGCATAATGAACAGAAACATGTCACTATGGCAGTAACCATATCTCTTAGTTTATGCTGATTAACTCATTTAATTAATCAGCATTAATTAATAAATATTAATTCTGACTTACTAGCTATTAGTTGATGAGCAAAAGTTGTTTTCAATAGTATATTTTATATAAATAAAAGGTGCCAAAAATTAAAATACTATCATCATACTCTTTGATATTAAAATTAATTTTCAGATTTATTTTTCTAAACTCTAACAATAAATAGGCAATAAATTTTAGTTCAGTGTATGTAACATAAAAATTTAGTTTAGGTTGCTTTTTAAAAGTATATATAGAGCCGGGCGGTGGTGGCGCACGCCTTTAATCCCAGCACTCAGGAGGCAGAGGCAGGCAGATCTCTGTGAGTTCGAGGCCAGCCTGGTCTACAAGAGCGAGTTCCAGGACAGGAACCAAAAAGCTACGGAGAAACCCTGTCTCGAAAATCCAAAAAAAAAAAAAAAAGTATATATAGATTAAAAATTGTAAATCTAAATGGTAGTTATTTAAGGATGCATTAAATTAAAGCCAGTCAAGGTACAAAATGTATTGCATTAAAGCTCAACCTGTTCAGCGTCCCTTATTGTTGGATTTCCTTTTTCATTTTGCCTGTTACTATTCTGATTATCTTTTTATGTTCTGATGATCAGTTTGTCCTCTTAAACCCCATTTTACTGCTGTGGGCTTCACAAAGTCCCTTCTCAGACATGTGACTCTGACCTTTAGTTGTAAAATTGTTTTGACAGGTGCTGTTTTTTCACCTGTGTTGCTCTTAGCATCTACGTGACACTGAATTTCCTGGCAGTAGAGGCTCTACCCTATCCTTTTGTCACAGGTGCTGTGTGGCTAGTGAGTTATAAATGTTTAATAAATAAACAGACACTAATACATTGCTATTTACTTAAAAATCTTAGCCCTTTGTTTTAAAAATAATACAAATGTAAATATTTTAGAAAATTGTTTTGCTCTGGGTGTTCATATATTTTTATGTGATCCATATCAAATGTAATCTAATGGCCTTCAGGCATTTGAAATACAGTCTTCTAAATACCTTTCATATTCAGTGTGCGAACAAACATAATATAGATAACCATATTTAAAAGCTTGTGTTTATGTATGATATATTCTGGGTCAGTGTACTTATAATTACCTTTAAATTGTTTTATAGTCACTATTTCTCGTGACTTCTTGCTATCCTTTTATATAAGAGGAGGACAAGAACAGATTGAAAAGGAGTAAACTCATATATATTGTCTTTGACATATGCAAAATTCATTTTTTTAATATTGCTCATTCTTTATTCTCCTCACTAATTTGCCTCTTTTCTTTGATGCAATTATTGGCTTTACTCAATATATGTTTAAACACAAAGCTTCGTTACCTCTTCTTCTTTCATTGTCCACGTTCTAGCCATCCACAAATCCTGTCTGCACACTCCACTTCCAGATAGTCTCCTCCTTCCACTCTAGTCACTACACCAGACTTGTCCCCAGCCTTCCCAGCTCCACTTCTGCCTCCTTACAAGCTGCTTGACACTTCCCTTCAGATTAATCATTTAAAAATAAAGTTGGGATCACTCTTCTTTCAGTCCATGACATTCAGAATAAAAACTCAAATTTCATCTGTGAGCTCTGAATAATCAGCCCCTGGATCCTACTCCAGTTACTTGCCAGTCCTGCTGCTGAGACTGCCCTGCATCATTTCCATTTGCTTGTGTGTCTAAATGTCTGCTTACATAATCTGACCAGCTACTTTTCCCACCTTCAGATATTATTTTCTCTCCCCAGTTACTCTCATCACATTAGTGCCTAGAACATGATAAATATCCAGTAAAATAATGCTAAATGAATAAATGGGTATATATGCCTCCAGTCATCTTTGCTAGTTGTACACCATCTTTACAACCTCTCTAGATCACTGTCTGCTTGTTAATAAGTTAAACTAGATGTTTCTCTAAGGTCCTTTATAATACAATATAAACTCTGGAGTCAAACTTTAGTTTTAAGATTTATTAACTTTGGCCACGCGGTGGTGGCACACACCTTTAGTCCTAGCACTCAGGAGGCAGAGGCAGGCAGATCTCTGTGAATTCGAGGTCAGCCTGGTCTACAAGAGCTAGTTCAGGACATGTTCTAAAGTTACAGAGAAACTCTGTCTCGAAAAAACAAAAAAAATATTAACTTTGAACAAATTCTTAACCTTTTCATACTTAAGATTTGTTCCTCTATATACAGAACATACTAATACTAGTACCTACCTTTGAGGGTTGTTGGAAGGGTGTAATGAGATGATGTAGTTAGGAACAAAGGTCTTGGAGCTAGAGAGATAGCTTGGCGGTTACAAGCACTGGCTCTTGCAAAGGACCTGGGTTCGATTTGCAGCACCCACATAACAGCACACAACTATCCTATTGGGTCCAAAGCCCTCTTCTGGTCCCCATGGGCATTTGCATGCTCATGGTATACAGACATACATGCAGGCTGAATACCTATTCATATAAAATTAATAAAGTTTAAAAATGAGATAGAATACAGGTCTCTAGAGACAGAGATTTGGAATCTAGTCCACTATTAAGTTTATCAACTAGAACAATATGTGACACATGGTATATGTTCCATAGGGTATTATTTGCTTTAACTTTTATAATGAACTTCACACATTTTCCATATTTTAAAATTGTTGGGATTGCCTATCTTTTCAAATCTAAACATCTGTTTGGGAAGGAAGATATTTTAAAGTAAACCATATTTATTACATCATTTCACTTATAAACATTTTGTATGTATCTCCATTTGATTGATGGATGAATTAATGAATTTGGTTGGTTTTGTGAGACAGGTTATCTACCTAGTCCTGCCTGTTCTGGAACTCATTAGGTAGACCATGTTGGCCTCAGACTCAAAGGAATCTGCCTTGGAACTGGGCTTGGTAGCGCATGCCTTTAATCCTAGCTCTCTGGAGGCAAAGGCAGGTGAATCTCTGAGTTAGAGTCCAGTCTGGTCCTCAAAACACAAAGCAAGTTCAAGGATAGCTAGGGCTACATGGGGGAGAGTGGAAAGAAATCTGCCTGCCTCTGTCTCCATATGCTGGGATTTAAGGCATGTCCCACCACATCTGGTGATTAAATTCAATTTTAAAGCTAGAATATCTCTGAGATTGTGTGTTGTACCTTTTGTTGTTTGAGTGATGGTACCATGGAACATTTGGTTTAAGTAGTGCCGGTCTTGTAGTGTTGACGGTCATTACTGTCCCTTTTCTTGCTAGGAATCACCAACAAGTTTCTGAATCTGTCTTTCCTTCTGCATTGACTAGAAGATCATCTCTGAGACAGTTGTGTTCCATCAGTTATAGACAGAAAAGACCTTTCATTTTTAATTTTCAAAGTAGTAGATTAGTGTCCTAATAACCTTCAGTAGTGACCACTTAAATTATAATTATGAACTCATGATTTTTTATATATTTGATGGGTCTTAATAATCTGTACTTGTAATTCATTTTGATACTATTAATCTTTCACAGAGTCTTTACTTTTTGATACAATAAGATGAACATTATTATTTTGTACATTTCTTGACCCTGAAGTAGAATGTCATTTCTCCAAGGAATTTTGTTCTTTTTTAAATGGGAAATAATATTTGATAATCTTTTATTATGTTAATGAGTTTTTAACATGCTATTTAAAGTGATAATGCATGTTTATAAAGCATAGCATGGCATTGTCATATAAGAACTATGTTGGCTGATCTGATTGTTTTATTATTGCAATTTTGTTTTATATCAATGATATAGTTTATAGGAACAGTGATTGAGAAAATGTAGTCCCTGTGTCACCAGGGAACTTGTTAGAAATATAAATTTTCAGACCCTACTTCACACCCACTAAATGAGAAATGATGTTGGTGGCATCTAGAAATCTTTATTTGCACAAGCTCATAGGTGTGCTTTTGTGCACACTAAAATTTGAGAACCACAAGCTAGAGGACATTGAGAATAGAAGACTGGAGCCGGGCCGTGGTGGTGCATGCCTTTAATCCAAGCACTTGGGAGGCAGAGGCAGGTGGATCTCTGTGAGTTCTGAGGCCAGCCTGGTCTACAGAGTGAGTTCCAGGACAGGCTTCAAAGCTACATAGAAACTCTGTCTTGAAAAACTAACACCCCCCCCCCCCGAGAAAAAGAGAAAAAAAAAAAAAGAATAGAAGGATTGTAGGTGTGTGAGAATAGCTGTGCAGCACCCTGTTGTCCAGCACCCTATCTGTGGAAGTCTTATATTTGTGAAACAGGAGAATTAATGGAACAGATGTCAACAAGATTAGCCTATTTATGAACAATAAGTATTATTCCCATCTACCCTTCTAAAGGCATAGGGCATATACATAGATGTTTCACACGTTTTGCCGGTGAGTGTGTTTTAATGACTCTTTTCTAGATGAGTGTTCCAATAAGATATTAGGTTTGGGGGGGGGGAGGAGGGACCTAAAATCAAGAAGTGCTGTATAATATGCATCCTGCTTGAAATTACATATCAGAGCCAGAAGTCATGCTGTAAAAATATCCTTTTAACTTTACATAATTTATTGTTTCTAAAATTCTTTGGTTGAAAGGCCCTTTAGCTAAGTAACCTCTGGCAGCTTGTAGGGAACACTAGAAAGTAACGACTTGTAAGAGGTTTTTTTGGTTTTGGTTTTGACAAGACCATGATTTACAGCAGCAACAGCTCTCTGGTAAGTAAGTCGCTCCACAGTTGAGTTTCCTGCCTTGCTAGTACTGTAGTCAGGAGCTGTGCTATTATTACACAGACAAGGCTGCAGTACATTGCCTTTTCCAGAGGAAGTGTGTGCTTGTGAATCCGGTCATTTCCAGGATGGACCAGCTTTTATCATGTGAACATTCCATTATGGTTAAATAATCATTTGGCAAAAAGTGAGAAATCTTTTTAGGGGAATTTTATAGTTTAAAGAATTTTTGTGACTATTTAGACTCCTTTTTCTAATTCTGGAATGTTTAAAGTCCTTGTTTGACTAAGGAAACTCAGTGTAATGGCACATGGTAAGAAAGTGTATTTCAGAAAGGAAATGTAGAACTTAATTTGTTTTGTTTTGTTTGAGACATGGTTCCAGCTGTCCTGGAACTCACTCTGTAGACCAGGCTGGCCTCAAACTCACAGAGTTCTGCCTGCCTCTGCTTCCTGAGTGCTGGGATTAAAGGTGTGTGTCACCACCGCCCAGCAAGCATTCAATTTTTTATAGAAGGGTAAAAATAATGTGCAAGGATAAAAACTACTAGCTGGGCGGCACTCAGGAAGCAGAGGCAGGCAGATCTCTGTGAGTTCAAGGCCAACCTGGTCTATAGAGTGAGTTTCAGGACAACCACGGCTATACAGAGAAACTGTTTCAAAAAACCAAACAAAACAGAATCAAAAACTAAATGTTTGAGGCCAGCCTGGTCTACAAGAGCTAGTTCCAGGACAGGAACAAAAGCTACAGAGAAACCCTGTCTCGAAAATCCAAACAAAACAAAACAAACAAAAAAAACTAAGTGTTTAAAGAAATGTGGGAAGATTTGTAGGATAATGTGGTATTAGTAAAAATGAATATAATAGAGAGATGTCTAATTCTTCATTTACTCTGATATGAAAATGAAACATCATGGTATAACAAAAAATGTGGTTGAAGTGTCCAAAATGGACACTAATATTAACTTTCTGATGCTAGAGACTCTCAGCTCTATGGGGTCATCACATGAAATCAGCCAGAGTACCTTTTAGCGTTGCATTTTGGGATGTGTTTGAAGGGCAATAACATTTTGGAAGTACATTATATAAAAAGGTGTTAATTTAGTCCATATGGAAGTGTAGAGACTCCCAGCATATTAGGACTATATGGGGTGGATAGTCTCACACACTTCATTGTAATAATCAGTAGACACAAATACCTACTAATAGATAAGGTGTGATAAGTGATTCCAAGATAGATAAAGATGAGTTGGGTCTGGAGAGATTGTTTATAGGAAAAAGAACTGGCTTCTCTTCCAGAGGACCAGGGTTCAATTCCCAGTACTTACATGGCAACTCACAACCGCCTATAGTTCCTGTCCCAGATGATCTGATTCCCTCCTTCTTCTGCATTCCTTAGTCACCAGGCATGCATGTGCTGAAAAGGTCAAACGGACAAACAAAATACTAAGGCACATAAAAGAAAATTTAAAGAGATGAGGTGGGCTTCCAAATCAATGCAAGATAATTCAGTAAGTGTCATTTATGGTAAATTTACAGCCTTAGTGGGGCATGCTGAAAATTAAAAAAAAAAAAAAAACCCTCTAGGTTAGATTGCTTATAATGTTGAGCTAGATAATGTAACAACATTTGGCAATATCAAATAAATTTCAAAGCATCATAAAATCTCTCAAATATGTTTAATTTCCTGCTTATTTTTTAGTAAAACTTTGTTGTTGTTAAATATACTAGCCAAGCTTGACATGGTTGTTCATGCTCATAATCCAGCATTCAAGAATCTGAGGCAGGAAGATTGCCATGAGCTCAAGCCATCTCACGCTACATATAAGTTTCAAGCTATCCTGGAATACAGTGAAACCCTGCCTCAAAACAAAACATGCAAACCCTGATAATTATTACACAAGATAGTTTAGCCTCAAAATAGAAGAAGCATTATTTCCATGACCTGATAAATTATTTCTAGCAAAAATTATTGAAACATTATATTATCTTTAGAAATACTTTATTTTACTTAACAACTGCCTACATACTTTTTTTTCTTCAAAATGGACTTATGATTGTTTCTTTAAACTTGAGACATTGTGTTTGTGTGTGGGGGGAGAGGAATGTATGCACATACACACATGCTTAGTTTTGGGAGATTGAGCTTAGGTCCTTGTGCATGCTAAGCACATGCTCACTAATGAACTTCATCCCCAACCTTCAGGGCATTGGTTCTAAGAATACAGTTATTTGGTTAAGAATAACAGCATTTCAGGATTTATAAAGTAAAACTCAGTATCTGTAAGAAAAATCAGTGTAGAAATGTAAAATGTGAGGTTTTTACTTAATACTGATTTACATTATATTGACCCTTTTTTGTTAATAATTGGTGGTTAATTAGCGAACATCTTTAAGTAATGGCTACACATTCTGTTTTGTATTTTGGGTAAAGTAGTCTCATGATCATTTATTTGAAATGGCCACCTTCTTACTCAAATTGTCTTTTAATGATAATCTAAGGCAATTATCACAATCTCATAAAAATGTGGATAGGTTTATCTGTTCCATGAATTTCAGTCATTTTGCCATTTTGAGTTTTTCAGTAATTCATAAAGGCCATGATTCATTAAGTTTGGAAATTTTGGTAAATTAATAATGATCACTTTTCTGTTATTTTTAATGATTCCAAAAAACAACCAGACTCATTTTATTTGTTCTTTGTATCAAATCAGTGGTGTAGGAGTTCCTTCTGCTTGTGTGTTGCTTTCATTGGATAATGAATAAAGAAACTGCCTTGGCCTAGTTGATAGGGCGGAACTTAGGTAGGTGGAGAAGATAGAACCGAATTCTGACAGGAAGAAGATCAATGTCAGAGAAGCTATGGATCCTCTGCCAGACGCCGGTTAGAATCTCCAGTAAGCCACTGCCATGTGGCAATACACAGATTAATGGAGATGGGTTAAACTAATATGTAAGAGTTAGCCAATAAGAAGTTAGAGCTAATGGCCAAGTAGTGTTTTGATTAATACAGTTTCTGTGTGGTTATTTCGGGTGTAAGCTAGCTGGGCAGCCTGGATGAATAAGTGGACCCTCTCCTTGCAACAAATCAAGATCTTTCTCTTTCAAGAGCATATGGACCTTTTTAATACAAATAGTTCCCTTTAGATGTGTGCATTTCTTGGACATCAAACTTTTGGTTATATTGCACTGTACTAGAAACCAAGTGGACTCTAAAGGGAAGTGAAAGTATAGTTCCTGGCCTCTAAGTGAGAAGGTAAAATGTCTCTTGGTGAAATACCCAGAAAACCATTCTAAGAAATTTTTATTCCTGCATTTATACAGTGAACAAATACCAGGTAATAACCTCATGTTCCAGCCCTTGTTTTAGGAGCTCAGTAATCATCATTGAACAAAACAGAATCCTGACCTGTGTTTAATTCTGTATGAGAAACAGACCAAAAAATAGAAAACGAAAGAAAGAAAAGGCTAAGATTATTAAAAATTGTGGATGTGTTAGATAGTGATAAGAACATGGAGAAGGAAAATAGGAAAAGAAAAAGGACAAGGGATGTTAGACTCTGCAGTTTCAGGTGGAGAGGTTAACCGTGGTTGTTAGAATAGGAAGAACATGACATAGACACAGGAACACGACAGACATTAACTTGGAAAGCATTCCAGGCAAAGAAACAATAGGCAGGTCCCAGTAGATAGACCTAGTGTGTCTGAAGAGCAGCAAGGAGGAATAAGGCCTAAAGGGATAAAGGGAATGAAAGCAGGCTGCTGTCATAATTGAAAGAGGGGTTGGCTTGCTGTTTGCTAGTGTCAGTGGGTAAACTGAGAGGTCAGTCTATTTTGACAGCTGGGTATGAACTGTAATTGAGAAAAAAATCATAATTTGAGTTTTGCCACACAAAAAATGAGATTGCCATTAATACATATGGGCCACTTACTATAGGAGAATGAAGTTTAGGGAGAAAGATTATCTTTTGACCATGTTTGTTATGTCAAGTAGACAATGGCATTTTGTGGCATTTGGGGAAATATTGACTAGCAAGCATAAGCACTTCTGATGTGTTGGTAAACCATACTGGAATGCAGGAGAGCAAAGGTCAGGAAAGGAAAGTTTGCGGAGGAAATGAGTTTAAACTGTACCATAGATACTGGAAAAGGAAAAGAAAAGGGGCTTCAGTTAGAGGAAATATCTCAGAATAGCCTCTAGCAAATCTCAGTGTTTCATTAGCTTGCTCTCCCCCACTCTCATCTTTTTCAAACAGTAAGTACATAGGTATTATTTGTGGATTCAAAAATTTTTTTAAGTTTTTTTTTTTTAACTGTTTGGTATACTTTATTTGGTGGTCTTCTCCATCTAGAAAAGGTATTGGGCCTCTTGGTGGTGAAAGCATAGCTTCTGCTAGCATCACCTGGAGCAACAAGAACTTCATCTTGAAGCCTTAGATTATTTGACAGAGACTGCTGACAGTTGCCATCTCATCTACGTTGATGGCTGAATGGATCATGTATGGGTGCGCCTGTCGTGATACCACTGCATACTGATGGCGGTTAGATGGAATACATGGTGCTTCCCTCTGTGATACCACTGCATACTGATGGCGGTTAGATGGAATACATGGTGCTTCCCTCTGTGCTCTGGTCACGGTATTGGCAATATTTATGCGTGCCACTGCCAGAATCATAGTGCAGCCAGATGTTGAAATTCTTCCTGCTTGGTAACTTCTCAAACAACTATCCAAATACACAGTCTCTCCTAGGACCTCTTCTTTAACTGTGATATGTACTAGAAGTGGGACTTGGCCACCATGAGGTTTAGTGAGAAGATGCGCATGCTAATGGCAGTGTGTGGTTCTTGCGGTGGGCACTAGGCAGCACACTACTCCACCTTGTGCTTTGTCTCCCGCCCTTGTGCTCACAAAGCCTGTTCAAGGCCTTCATGGCCACATCCAAATATTTGTTTTTGTTTTATGTGAATGGGTGTTTTGGCTACTTAAGTCTATGTACCACCTGCATGTAGTGCCATGAGGCTAGAAGAGAGCTTCAAATCCCCTGGAACTGGAATTATAGATAGTTAGGAGCCACCAACTAGGGGCTAGGATCTAACTGGGTCCTCTGGAAGACTAGCCAGTGTTCTTAACCCTTAGCATTCCAAATAATATTTTTGCAGGCTTATTGACTAGTAGTTAGTTGTTGAAACATAGGCTGTTTTTTTTTTCTTCCAATTTTGGTTTTTTTGTTGTAACTCTACTTTAAATTTTAACCGTTTATAAGCCCACATTTTCATGACACTAATTATTTCCTGTACAAAGTGTTTTCTTTTTAAGGCAACTATTATTGTTGCATGTGAACAGAAGCACTTGACAACGCAGTGTGCTTTACTTCAAGAGGACTGAGCTTTCTGCAGGCCTAAGAATCCCCACAGGAGGAAAATATTGGGCCAAATAGGAAAACAAATGAAAATCAATGCATTATTTTTAGAATAGACTTTTTCCATTCTTTTAAAGACTGACTTTCCACTTACATAAGTAACATTTTTAATTGTTTGGGTCATTACTTAAGATTAATTTATACATGTCTTACCTTGATTCCTCAGAAATTAAACACTCAAATTTGGTATACATATCTGTAGCGTAAGGAGCTTTGAAAAACAATGAAAGAAATATTTCTTACTTTGTCATTTCTTGCCTAATATTTGTAATTATTTGGATTCTTATAAATTATCTGTATGCTGCGTTCTTTGAATATATTGTGTGAATTATGAACCTGGGAGACTTTGTACATTGATTGTAATTTCTCTTTTTCTAGGGAACAAAGAAGGAAGATATTGAAGGTGAAGAAGTGTCTGCTTTAATTCAACCTGCAGAAGTATTTGCTCCCAAAAGCCTCGTCTTAGTATCCAGATTAGACTACCCAGAAATTTTTAGGGTAAAGAACTAAGTTGTCATTTTTAATCTATATTATTGTATAAATCCGTTTTGAATAAACTAAGGCAACAAGATTCCTTGCATTAGAAATCCTGTTAGAATGAGTTAGTGACTCACCAATAAAATGAGAGCGCTGTGAGGTGAAGAAACAAATTTGTATTGGATGAAAGCAACCCTTAGTTAGTTAACATAGCTAGTCACAATAGTAAGAATAGGTTTGTTAAAAATAAAAAATAAAAAAAAAGGTTTGTTTTAAAACAGACCTCATGTTAAGTAAATGAAAGATTATATAAATCATAAAAATAATTTGATTACCTTTAAGAAATTTAAAATGTATGTATAGCATAACAACTGTAAAATGTTTATTAAGTTAGTGGACTTAGGTTACAGTAAGTAGGATAATGTGAGATTTCAGATAATTCTGATCATGTCTTTAAAATATTGTTTAAAGCCAGGTGTGATGGCCCATGTTAGTATTCTAGTATTTAAAAGGCAGAGACAAGAGATCCGAAGTACTAGGCAAGCCTGGCCTACATAGTGAGACACCACTTGTTCCTTACAGATTTTTCCCTTTTGTAATACTCAGACTTTTCAAATATAAAAATGTATGAAGGTGGAAATATCTGTACTAATACTCAAGTATAAAAACAAGAAAATGAGATTATGCATTTTAGAATAAATAGCACCCTCACTAGTACAGTGACAATTATGACTCCTTTAGTGTGTTTTGTGACATACTATTTAGTGTGTGTGTGTGTGTGATTACTTTCCATACTGTAAATTAGTGACACTTACTAATTTTTCAGTCACAAATTTCAGTAAGCTAAAAGATTGATTGAGTGTGTATGTTAGGACCAAGAAAAAGAACCAGTCAGAAAAGAGCTTGCTGCACCAACAACAGGATTTGAATTTAGATCCCAGCAGTCCTGTAAAAAGCCAAGTACAGGACTGACCACATGTCTGACCTCAGTGCTGGGATGGAGGAAACAGTTCAGGTAGACAGGAGGATTGCCAAAGCTCACAGGCCAGCCAGTCCAACTGAACCCATGAGTTCCAGATTCAGAGAGAGACCCTGTTTCAAAATATAAGGTAGGGAGCTCCTGAAGAAAACTGTTGGAACCCTTCTCTAGCTTCCGTGTGTACACACGAGCACACACAGCCCAAACACGAGTAAAATAAACAAAGATTGCATTTTATCTTATTTCATCACTTACTGTCTTCTGAACTCAAAGTGTTGATCTTATTATCTTGCTCGCTTTGCTGTTTATTGTTATAATTCTTAGAATATTAAGGTTCTATAAATATTGTGGATTTATAAGAACCATAAAACAATATCTTTGAATTTTTATCTTGAAATATGGAGTTCTTAAAATAAATTAGAAACTACCAGGCAAACTGTATAGAAACAACAATTCAGCCTTGCAAATTAGCTGGAGTGGTTATCTTAACAGAGATACCTGTTTTACAAATTATGGCTTTCTGCTTTCTATAAACTCATCTTGGAAGCTCATGTGGGTGTTCTGCTCCTACAGAAAAATTTAATAAACTTAATTTACTGCTTAAGATTTGTTTCATGTTCAGTGTAGAGTATAATTTCCATGGTTCAAAGAGACATTTGCCTAGAAGAGATGTCACTATTTATTTTTAGTGACACTGCCATGAAATGACTGCATGCACCTTTCTCTGCAGGCTTGCTTGGGTTTGATCTATACAGTGTACGTGGACAGCCTGAGTGTCTCTTTGGAAAGTCTCATTGCAAATCTTTGTGCTTGCCTTGTCCCAGCTGCTGGAGGATCTCAGGTAAATAGAATGAAAGGCAGATAAGCTTTTTTTTTCTGCCTTCTCCAGGTGACTTAATTCATGAAGAAAGAGAAAGAAGTCTTTAAATGTTTTTGTTTTAAAGAGGATCCTATGTTGTAGGAGCCTGCTCATTCATTCCCGGCTGCTCAGACCCAAAATAATCACTCAGAAACTGTATTAATTAAAGCACTGCTTGGCCAGTGACTCTAGCATATTCCTAGCAAGCTCTTATATTAAATTAACCCATTTTTATTATTTTATTTTTTACCATAAGGCTCGTGGCCTACCAGCAAGGTTCCAGCTGGCAGCTTGCATCTTTCTCCTCTGGCAGCTCCATGGCTTCTCTGCAGCTCCGTTTTTAGTCAGTTAAAATTGTCAGTGATTTTTGTGTCTCATCTACTAAGTTTTCAACTTTCATGGACTGAATTTTCTGATACTTTAAGTTGTACACAGTGTAACTTGTTTGCTTTAGGTTATATGTTACTGCCTCCTATTGTCTCTTATGACTTTATATATATTTCTCTCATTATGCAGAAGCTATTTTCCTTGGGTGCAGGAGACAGACAGCTGATCCAGACTCCTTTACACGACAGTCTTCCTGTCACAGGCACTAGTGTGGCTCTTTTATTCCAGCAGTTAGGTATGTCTTATCCTGGATTTTAAAATAGTGTTCTTATAGATACCTGTGGATGGAAAAAAAAGATTTAAGTTAGTTTCACCTGATGTGACAAAGAAAATATAAAGAAACTATTATATTATCTATTGTAACTTAACTGTGTCAGGAGGAGAAAAGAATGGAGCAAGCTTCCCGAGGGACTTACTTTTGTGTCACCCCTTTGACATAGTTTGGATATTTGGGAGCAACTTACAGCAAAGAAAGGAGATAGATAAGAGACACTTGGCATTTACTACTTGGTATGATTGTAATGAGATATATAACTTAAAGCCATCTCTGCATTGTCACATCAGGTGTTATAGCTGGTCAAAAGATTGCCTGCCTACATATTTGAAGAGGTATAGAGGAACTGGAACATTGTTCTTTGTTAACTAGAATGTGAAAAGATACCTTGGACTACAATTTGTTTACTTGTTTAAGTTAAGTTTATTCCTAGGCATTTACCCAAAGGAAATGATAATACATATCTATAAAAATATTTACACATAAATGTCCATAGCCATTGTATGATAGTAAAAAAAAATGAAAGCAGTCTTAGTGTAATAGGGAGTTAACATTAGAAATATATTAATATAGTAAATATATTAATTTCTGTGATCTATACATGACATGGGATATACAATTACAATATAAAGGAATGAATTATTTATATATCCAACATAGATTAAATTAAAAATAGCCGTGTCGAATGAAAACCATCAACATGTGAGCATACAGCTTATAAGTGGCAGGAGAATTAATTGCCCTCTTTTCTATGCTGTCTTACGTATTATATGTATCTGTATTTTTGTGTGTGTGTGTTTTAACTGTCAATTTGACATCCTCACTGCACTGTGAACTTCTAAGAGTCTACCTTATATTTATCTCAATCCCTAAGAATTTAGCATTTTCTGTCCTTTCTCAGAAGTCTAATAAGTCACTGTAATAATCTAATATGCAGAGAAAGTAGGCAATTAATAGATATTCATCAATTAAATGATAAATCTTTATGACTATACTAAACCTTAACTACTATTAATCTTTTCCCTGCAATAAACTGATCAGAAAGGAAAATAAGGCTTTCCAGAATACATCTTGTCTTCAGAATATGGCCTTCTGGGGTTGTGAGTAGGTGAGCAGGTGAATATGTTCTTATGCATACTTGCTGACCTGATTTCTGTCTCCAAAACCACATAAAGGTGGAAGGAGAGAACCAGACTATTCACAGAATAGTCCTCTGGCCTCCACATGTGTATCATGGCATGTAACATGTATGTGTATACTCTCACATACATTGTATGAGCATATGTATACACATGATAAGCTACATTTTTTTTCAAAAAGTATGTAGCATGAATTCTAATAGGTATTAATAATAAAAACCCAGACTAAGATATTAGGGGGTGAAAGCAGAGAGATCAGAGAAGCAGTGTAGCCAGCCTCTAGAGAGACCTTTTATCTCTACCAAATCCTCAGCCCAAAAGGACAATCCTGTCCTCAGACTGCAATGAACTCCTGTCTCCTCCTGCCCTTATTTTTCTCTCTGCCCAGCCATATCACTCCTGTCTCTACCTCCCTAGTGCTGGGATTAACCTTGTGTAAGCTCTGTTTCTCTTTTATAAATGATTCAATCACAGGTAGCCCAGGGTGGTCTTGAACTCACAGAGATCCATCTGCCTCTGTCTCCCAAGTCCTTGGATTAAAGGTTTATGCCACCACTCCCTGGGCTCTAGTGGCTTAGCTCTGTACTCTAATCTTCAGGCAAGCTTAATTGTTAAAACAAACAAAATATCACTACAAAAGTATATTCTTTTGTTCCTCAGTTTTCTCTTTTGAAAGCAGAGACATAGCGTTTGTTGACGTATTTATTACTGTTCAGTGGAAAGTGTCACAGAGTGTTTTCCATTGTGTCTCCTTTACTGTCAATGTGCAGCATTAGAGGGAAATAGACAGCAGCAGCTAGGAAGGTATTCAGGATTAAGAGGCACCTGATCATAGCTTAAGACAGTTATTTTCTAAGTAACTAGCTATGAACACAGCAACAAATCTTGTTATTTGGGAATAGAAATCAATGTAACACCTTAAAATTTGAGATTGCTAATTATATAAAATTTTGGGATAGTATATATCTTAATTAAGGGAGCCATTTTAGGGTTGGCAAGAGACTTGACCCTAGAGGGGTTCCCAGGTGTCCATGGAGATGTCCTCGGCTAGTTTCTTGGGCAGCTGAGAAGAGGGAGCCTGAAATGGCCCTTTCCTATAGCCACACTGATGAATATCTTGCATATCACCATAGAACCTTCATCTGGCGATGGATGGAGATAGAGACAGAGACCCACATTGGAGCACTGGACTGAGCTCCCAAGGTCCAAATGAGGAGCAGTAGGAGGGAGAACATGAGCAAGGAAGTCAGGACCGCGAGGGGGGCACCCACCCACTGAGATGGTGGGGCTGATCTATTGGGAGCTCACCAAGGCCAGCTGGACTGTGACTGAAAAAGCATGGGATCAAACTGGACTCTCTGAACTTGGTGGACAATGAGGGCTGACTGAGAAGCCAAGGACAATGGCACTGGGTTTTGATCCTAATGCATGTACGGGCTTTATGGGAGCCTAGTCTGTTTGGATGCTCACCTTCCTAGACTTGGATGGAGAGGGGAGGACCTTGGACTTCCCACAGGGCAGGGAACCCTGACTGCTCTTTGGACTGGAGAGGGAGGGGAAGGGGGAGGGGGGAGAGAAATGGGAAGTGGGGAGGAGGCGGAAATTTTTAATAAAAAAAATTTACAATACTTAATACTATTAATATTGAACTTGAGTGTAAGTAGGTTGCTTTTTTTATAGTTGACAACTTTTTTTACTTAAAAATTCTTTTCTCATTTTACATATCAATCCCAGTTCCCACCCCCTCCCCTCCTCTACCCCGCCCACCTTTCTCACATTCCCCTCCTCCATCCACTTTTCAGAGAAGGTAAGGCTTCCCATGGGGAGTCAACAAAGTCTGACATATCATTTTGAGGCATGACGAATGCTCTCTCCCCTATATCTAGGCTGAGCAAGGTATCCCTCCAAAGAGAATGGGCTTCAAAAGCCAGTTCAAAGTCCTGGTCCCAGTGTCAGTGGCCCTACAGACTGCACCAGCCACACAGCTATCACACACATTCAGAATGCCTACTTTGGTTCTATGCTGGTTCCCGTGCTGTCAGTCCGCAGTCAGTGAACTCCCATTAGTTCAGGTCAGGTGTTTCTATGGGTATCCCCATCATTGTCTTGATCCCTTTGCTCATATTATCGCTTCTCCTTCTCTTCTGCTGGACTCTTGGATCTCAGCCCAATGCATAGCTGTGTATCTCTGCATCTCCCTTTATCAGTTGCTAGATGAAGGTTCTATGATGACAATTAAGGTAGTCATCAATCTGATTACAGGGGAAGCCCAGTTCAGGTACCCGCCCGGTCCGCTATTACGTAGAGTCTTAACTGGGGTCATCCTTGAGGGAATACTATGGCCAAGTTGGGGGAAGAACAGAGGGAAAGTAAGGAAAGAGAAATCTTCACTGAGGGAACCATTATGGGGCTAGGAAGAAACCTGGCATTAGGGATTATGCTGGGTTTTAGTACACTTTTTTTGGGTAAAGAAAATTACCCTTTAGATTATCATAATATTGTCCCTTTCAAATTGTTCAGTTGTGACATGCAGATCATGTCTGAATGATCTCCCTTGAGAAGGTAAACTAGGTGGTGGTGTTTTACCAGTCTAGTTCTCATGACTGAATATGGACCTGCTTCATACTGGGATACCATATGAAGCTTGTCTTCTTATGAATCTTCTGTGTAAATGGATCGTTCTTGTCATTGTTGTGAGAGAAAACAAAGCTTAGGAAGTTGCAAGTTCTTCCCTATACTCCTTTGAAAAAGTCTTTTTGCCCTGCTAATGTTCATCTGTCAAAATCCTGCTCAAGGCCACTTATTTCTCCAGGAACTGCCATCTTAGGTAGTTTAGTGCAGTAACAAGGGCCCTTACGAAATGAAGGAGAAGAGACGGAAGGTTGATGTCAGGATAATAGAGTATGAGATTTTCAAGTGCCCATTATCCCCTTTGAAGATAAAAGACAAATAAGAGCCAAAGGATGTAGGAGGAAAAACTAGAAAATAGAAACCTAAAAGTAGAATTTCTGGTATCAGAAACTAATACATTTGTGGTGAGATAGGTGAATCCAATAAGGAAGGCTTAGCAGCTGTTACAAGGGAGTTAGAAGAATTACCTTAAAGGGGCCCTTCCACTTAGGGGAAAGGAGTGAGAGACATTGATCTGGAGTAGAGAGAAGGACCTAATCCCTGATGTTGATTGGGCATGGACAGGAGTTGGCACATGGTCAAGGTAGACAGTTGGTCAGTAAAGTTCCATAGGAGGGACTGGAGGTGATCCAGTAATGGCATGAGTAGGTGATTAGGGAGAGATAAGGGTTCAGATGAGAGTCTGGGGGTCAGAACCAGCTGCCCATGCATGAGTTCAGAGGGCGAGATGGAAAGGGTTCCTTTGAGGAGAGCCCAGACCCTGAAAACAGCCAGTGGCAAGAGTTTTACCCAGTCACAGTGAAGTTCCTGTGATATTTTAACATGAATATTTTTTAGCGAACAGTTAGTTTGTTCTGTCTTTCCTGAGGACTGGGGGTAGTATTGGATATGAAAATGCCAGAGGATGCTGAGAACTTTAGATAAGATTTGGGGAATCTGGAATGTGAATTGAGGCCTGTTACAGACTAGAGAGAGGCATGAATCCCAAATCGGGGAATAATTTCCCGGAGAAGGTAGTCAGAAGACTGTCTGGGCCCTCTTGTTAGAGGATGGAAATGCTTCTACTCACCCTGAGAGCTTATCCACTAAGACCAGCAGATATTTAACTTGCCTGACCGTGGGCATGTAAGTAAAATCAAGTTGCCAGTCAGTCCCTAGAAGGGAGTTCCTGGCCTAGTTGATAGGAAAAGTAAAAGTACAATATTTTGAACTGGAATCTGACTTGTGACAGATTTTGCAAGAGGCAGTGGTAGTTTTTAAGAACTGTAAGTCCTGAGGGGTTGTGCTGGAGGTAAGCCTTCACAAAATGAGACAGAGCCTGACTATTAGGGTGAAAGAGCTGGTGTAGGTAGGTATCAGGGGGTGACTGTGAGGATGGGAGTTGTGTAGTGTACGGGTTCCCTACGGTGGATGAGGTGAGTCTGAGCCTTGGAGGGGTACTGTCCAAGCTTCCTAGTCAGCTCATTTATTTCCCTTAGAGATAATGGAGCTGTCAGTCTGAAGAGAACAGCAGTGATTAATTCTTTTAGCTTTGGGGAGATGGAAGGCCTTTAACAAGTTAATAATGTGACCTGAGTTAGTTATGGATCCTCCTTTTGTTGTAAGAAGCCCATAGTCTTTCCAGATGACAGCGTGGGACAGGAGGAAAGGCATATTTGGAGTCTGTAAACATTTAGGAATTGCTCTTGTGCTGATTAGAAAGCAAGGGTAAGAGCTATTAGTTCAGGCTGCTGGTTAGTAGTGTAGGCAGGGAGTGCCCATGCTTCAACTACCTCAGTGCCTGACACAATGGCATAACCCACTTTACGGGTCCTCTCATGTAAAAAGGAGCTGCCATCTGTGTGCCAGGTATAGGTGGCCTGAGGCTATGTGCCCTCCTATATGTGGGAAGGATGGGGCAGTAGCTCCTCTAAGGTTTCAATGCAGGAATGAGATGGGGAATAGTCAGTCTTAGGTTGAGGGAGAAGATTTGGGATGTTGAGGAGTAGACAAGATTGAAAAGTAAATATAGCATCTTCCACTGGTGCCACTTGAAAAGGAAGGAGGTAGCATTTATAACTCTTTATAAGTTAAAAGATGGGACAGGTTGTGGTGGGAGAAGATAGTGGTGGGTGACCTAAGGCTTAGTTTCTTTGTCTCATGAATAAGGAGTTCCGCAACTGCTAACGCACATATGCAGGGTGCCCAGCCCCGAGTGGTAAGATCTAGTTTCCTTGACAGGTATTCTACAGGTACAAATGAAGGTCAGCTGATGACCTAGGACCTGAAGGGCATATACCTCTTTTTCTGCTACATCGAGGGAAAAGGAATGAGTTAGGTCTGGGAGATGAAGAGCCTATTGGAGCCTCTGGAAGGGCTCAGTAATGGGATGAAGGAGGGGCTCATGCAAAGAGCCAAGAGCTGCCTCATATAAGGCACGAGCAAGGTGAGAAAATGGGGATCCAGGATCATAAGAAGTCAGCATGAGTCTTCATCGGGAACCGCCCCAGAGAGATGGACTGCATTCCTCTGGTGAATTTCATCTGTGTGTATTCTAACCTGCTCCCAAACTTGCCTGCGCTCCTCAGGAAGTAGGTTATTAGAATCACACACACATACACACACACACACATTATGAAAGTTGAGACTATAATATTGGGTAATGTATTGGAATTGTTTTATGAAAGAGGTAGAGTTTTAGATGTATGAGAACCCATTTTCTGTTCTATCTGAGAGAGTTCTGATAATGAGAAAGGGACCTTAGCCAGTCCATCCACCCCGGCTACTCACAAAGTGAGAACTGCAGCCAAATTGGTTTGATCAGGGTGGGGTCCCCTAGTGGCACGACATCGCCTGACAGGAGGAGTGATAGTGGGTGCTATAGTTGAGCAGTTGGAGTGGCCTGGTACCAGAGAGGAGAAAGAAGCCAGAGGGGTTAAAGGAACAGTTGTAGGAGAGAAGGGAGGGGATGGAGAACCCAAAGGAGCAGTTGTCTCCTGGGGTCGGAAAGGTGGGGGTTCATTAGCAGGGTCCGGAGTAGTAGTGGGGGTATTCCTCTGGTTTAGATGGTGTAGCCAGGAACACATGAGTGAGTGAACGGGAGGCCAGGAGAGAGGCCTAGAACTAGAATATATAGGGAAACCCTTTCCGTGTGCCTGTTCACTGACAGAAATTAGAAAGTTTCCATAAAATGTCAGGATCAAGCGAATTGTTGGGCAGCCACTTCAGGTTGTTATCTAAGGGATACTTGGGCCATTTCTTAGTGCAAAGATGGATAAGCTTAGGAGTCTTTAAGTAGGGCATTAAGCTTAGAGGTTTGCAGGTTTCTAAAAGACACCCCGGAGGAGATACCAGGCTTATGTTGTTGGGAGGCTTATTTTCCATGACTAAGTCAGAGAAAAATAAGCAAGATCCAATGGCTTTATTAAACTCTGGCATCACAGAGCTTAAGCAAGGATCAAGTGAAATGCCATATACTGCTCCAAGTCCTGTCAGACAGGGAGCAGGGCTGGGACTGAGAACCCCGAGGTATGAAAGTCCAAGCAACAACAAACGAGGGACCAAGTCTGAGATGAGAAACAGCGCCTCAGTTCTCAATTGTAGGGAATTGCCAGAGGTGATTGTTGGCAAAAGGGGCCAGCCATAGCCTTGAAGGCAGTGGCTGGGTGTACCCTAGTTTCCAAGAACATCAGAAGAGTGCCAGATGCTCACTGGCTACACCTATGGGTTCAGGGAGACATTTATGCCGACCACAAGGGGACAAACTCAGCAACTGATATAGCCAGTGTTGTAAGAAGTGATCCAGTGGCCTGGCAAATGGAATATGGTCAGTTGTAGATTAACCTGGTCCAGGATCCTGGCCCAAGGGAGGGAGGTGCATGAGAGCCAGTTGAGCCTTAGCACCATACACGAGAATAGACCACAAGATACAAAACCAAACCCACTTTAAGAGTTTTTATTAATAGAAAGGAAAGAGTAGGGTGCACATGCCTGTCTGAAAGAAACGTGGTGAAAGAGAATGTGGGCTGACATGTCTGCTTTTTAAAGGTAGTTCAGCACATGTGCATAGGGGCTTGTGTAGCCATGGTGTGCATGCCTAGAGATTACAATGCCATGTGGTACATGCACATGATTATATAGGACATAAGGCCCTAGAGTGACTAGGCAATTTGCCTAAATGCTGATGGCACATGGGTGACCATGGGATGCTAGCACCTAGGGTGACTAAGCATTTTGTCTGAATGCTGATGGCCGTGGGACCCGGAGTGTGATGGAAATGACAATTCCTAGCTATTGACCATTCAGCTCTTTATTAGACCAATCAGGTGTTTTAGGTAGGCAAAGTTATACAGCTTTACAGAGTTAAATAAATACAACATAAAATAATACCATACATCTTTGCATCATTAAACAAATATTCTGTAACATAAATAAATGTAACACATCTTAAATTAATATTCCACAACAACAGACTCTCAAGAAAAAAGATAGAAAACCACGTGTGTGAGTCAGCATTTGGTTAGCGTGACAAAATACCTTCAGCCACAACAACTTAGAAAAGAAAAGTTTAATTTTTTAAATATTTATTTGTTTATTTACTTACTTATTATGTATACAGTGTTCTGCCTACACATGCCTGCAAGTCAGAAGAGGGCACCAGATCTCATTATAGAAGGTTGTGATCCACCATGTGGTTTCTGAGAATTGAACTCAGGTCCTCTGGAAGAGCAGTCAGTGCTCTGAACCTTTGAGCCATCTCTCCAGCCCCAAAGAAAGATTTATTTTAAGAGATTCACTCCATGTTTGGCTGGCTCCATTTTATGGTCCTATGGTAAGTCAGCAGGAGTGAATAGCAGATTAGCTGCTCACCTCATAAAGTTATATGTCAAAGAATAGCAAGAAGTTTTTGGGTAGACATCCTCAAGCATATGTCCTTCCAATTCCATATCTTAGATAATATAGCCCACTACATATCTAGACTATACAGTGAAAACAGACAACATAGCTTATTAAACTGAGGGCCACGTGTGCAAAATAACATGAGATTAAATCAAGCACAAGACAAAATTATGCAATTAAGAATCGGTGTAATATACAAAACATTTTATAAATACAAAATGTGTGAGACTGCTGCTAGCATAACACAATATAGTTTTCTTTGTAAGTAGAAGGAATACAGAAAACAAACAAAATGGTGGTATAGTAAATACATAAGCCAGTTATATTGTCATTGATCACATTATTCATGGCACCTCATTGTATGTTATACTTTCATATGACTAATGATGGTTTTATTATGCCTACATTATCACAAATATGTAATGCATCGAACAGTGATACTTAGGACAGCCACATTGTCCTACTAGGAATTTGTCACCTCTATTATGACCTTATCATACCACCGTTGTATATGTGATTATTGGCAACTGAAATGTCATCTTAAAACACCTGACTGTTTTAACATCAGACAAATAGACTCTAAAGGAGAACAAAACCAATGCCAACATCTTTAATGAGAACTTAGAAACAGACTTTGGAGATGAGATGAAGAAGACAGTAGTAAATTTCCCTACAGGCCATATGCTCAGTGATTATCACAGTAGTGTAAAGAGTAGACATCCAGGAAGACAGGTGTCTATATGTTGTATCGGTTAAGTCATTCAAGTATTTTCCTTGGGAGATCCCTGAATATTACTTTTGTTTCTTTATCATAAACAGTCTGTGATTGGTAACAATATAGTACAGTTTGTTGTGTTAAGTAAGCCTTTGTTCTTGTGTTTTCAGGAATTCAAAATGTCCTCAACCTCTTTTGTGCAGTCCTTACAGAAAATAAGGTTCTCTTCCATTCAGCAAGTTTCCAGAGACTTAGTGATGCCTGTCGAGCCCTGGAGTCTTTAATGTTTCCTCTTAAATACAGGTGGAGGTTTTTACTTGGTAGTTGTATTTATTCCCACATTATGTATTACTTGTTGATAAGTCAAAATGTCATGGCCAAGCTGGGTGGTGGTGGCACAGGCCTTTAATCCTAGCACTTAAGAGGCAGAGGCAGGTGAATGTCTGTGAGGTCGAGGCCAGCCTGGTCTGCTATACAGAGAAACCGTTGGGCGGGGGGGGAGAGTCAGGACCCAATTAGTTTGAACCACAGAGGTTTGTTATATGAACTTATTGAAGTTCTAGAATTATGATTCTAATAAAGTCTAGTCTCAAATTTGGGACTTTTCCAAGATGTACATGACTGAGTGATGATTAATTTAGTGAAAATTATTTGACTTACTTTGATAGTATTGTCATCAATATTTAATTATCTTTCAATTCTGATAAAATTCTTTTGTTAGTGCTATTTGAAACTAATGTATTTTTAGAAGCTATTGGAATTCTGTTAATGAAGAATCCTTATCTGTTTTAGATACTTAATAAATTATTTGTATATAAATGATGCAAAGTAGTTACTTCAGTGTGACATAGAGAATTGAACATATGTCAGTGGACATATGTGGCTATACATTGGTAATTGTCAAACCTAGATCAGACAGAACTTCATTGTAAATTTCCCACTTATTTTTAAGAGTCATATTAAATATAATAAAAATTTTAAAACAGTTTTTAAAAATTAAACCATAATGATAGGTCATGTTACAGGTAGAATATTTTATTCTGATCTAATTTACTAATCATATTGTCCCAGAATTTTAAAAGTTCATGAACATTAGATAAAATTTTAGATCACCTCTGGAATTTTCATAAAAAATTTTAATCTATGTGGATATTGAATGTGAACATAAAGCACAGTGTAATTTAGACAAGTCATTTCATTGCCTTGAGAGTGCAGGTCCTGCCAGTGCTCCCCTCTGATATCAGGGCCTGCATAAGGAAAAGTGCTTTGGAACAGCATGCATTTTGGGAGAAAGAAGGAAGACACCTACCTGACTTCCATTTACTTTGTGTTTTATTATCTGTGATCCTATCTTAAACATTGAGATTTTGAAAATTATTCCATGCAATAAAGTTGATTTCTCTGAAGTTCTTCAGTGCTTTAAGAAAGATGTATTAGTTCTTCGAGAGTTTCATTCATGTTTTGATCGTATCCCCACCCCTTCCCACTTCCCAGATCCACTCTCCTTACTTACCCACCCAATTTTGTATCCTTAAAAATAAATAAGGACAATTTTCAAGGTCATTTTGTGCTGCCCAGATAATCTTGGATGTGTGGTCTTCCGCTGGAGGATGTGGACTTACAGTTACAGAGAAAACCGTTTCTCCCTTTCCAAACAGCTAACCATTACTAATAGCTCCATAGCTAGAGGTAGGATTGAATGCCTGGTTCCCATCTCCATGCCAAATTTGGTCTGGCTTGGACTTGCATGGGCTCTGTACATGCTTTCACGACTGCTGTGAATTCATATGCAGACCTAGCCTGGTTGGCCTAGAACTTAGTATATAGACCAACCCAGCCATGAATTCTTAGAGATCCACCTACCTCTGCCTCCCAAATACTAGGCTTAAAGGCTGGCACCGCCATACCAGGCCCACTTGATCTAAATATGAATAAATTTAAATTCATACTGTAAAAAATCAAAAGAATATAGATAGAGTTGGCAAGTAAGGAGGTAGGGTGAATCTGAGGGGAGTGGTGTGACTATGATAGAAGTACATTGTATTAAGTTGAAACAATTAATAATATTATTTATTATTTTAATGGATTTATGTTAAATAAATATAATAATTAATTTTATTCATTAAAATAATAATTAATAAAAAAAATTTAAAAAAAGACATGAACCCGGGAGTGGCATACATTGGTAGGGGTTTATCTGGGGAGGAGATGGAGAGGAGTCGGTGAATATGATCAAAATATATGGTATGAAATTCTCAAATAATTAACAAATATATTTTTATAGTTCAGACTGCATAAAAATAAAGGGAAATGGGTTCCCATTGTGGGAAAATAGCATAAATAAAATATTTTTATTCTTTTCAGTTACCCCTACATTCCCATTCTTCCGGCTCAGCTGCTAGAAGTTTTGAGTTCTCCAACTCCTTTCATAATTGGCGTACACTCCATCTTTAAGACTGATGTTCATGAACTTGTGAGTATCCAGCTGTAAATGTCCACATCTTGCTTGAGGTTTTTGTATTTGAGTTTTAAAAGGTTTTTGTTTCACATCATTTATTGCTTTCAGATAATGGTGCATTTCCCATAGAAAAGACAGAGTAGAAGGAAAACAACATCAACAAATCTAATATATTTAAATTTGCAAGTATGTTATAAAGAATTTATTAATTCATTCATATATTTATTTATGAATAAGACGACTTTTGACAAGGGGATGGCTCAGGGTGAAAATACTTGACCTAGGTTCATGGAATTGGCGTTTGGGATTTCAGCACTCCTAGCAGAGCTAGGAGAGACACCTGGAAGGCTATAGGTTCGCTAGCCTGGTGTGAGCAGTGCGGCAAAAATAAGAGAAATCCTGCCTCAAACAAGGAGGAAGGGAAGAATCAACTCCTGGGAGTTGTTTTCTGACCTCCACACATGTACCATGCATCTCTCTGACAAACATTTATTAAGTAATTAACCAGTCAGTTATAAAACAAAAAAGACAGGGTCTTGCTGAATGGCCTAGGCTAGCATCTATCTCCTGAGCTCATGAAAGTCCTTCGGTGTCAGCCTTCTGAGTAAGTGGTGCTATGTGCCACTGTACCTCGCTTTAGCCCTTGTGTAGCAGATCATTTTTATCTTACCGTACTTCTCATATGAGGAATTTTGTATTCCTGTAGATCAGTGCTTCTCAACCTTCCTAATGCTGTGACCCTTTAATATATTTCTTCATGTTATGGTGACCCCTGAACATTAAATTATTTTCATTGTCACTTTATAACTGTAGTTTGCTACTGTTATAAATCGTAATATAAATATCTCTGTTTTCTGTTGGTCTTAAACAACCCCTGTGAAATAGTTGTTCAACCTGCAAAAGGATCACAGCATACAGGTTAAGAACCCACTGCTGCAGATGATAAGGATTAATAATCTATTTTATTCATAATTTTCTTACGAATGCTTAATTTATTAGTATTTTAAAATGAGACCTACCAATGTAGAATGTCTGAAAACTAGCAAGAATAAAATAGTTTGAAGAAAGTTTAAATTTAGTGGAACTCAAATTCAGTATGAGCCCCCACCAAATTCCTAATCCATGTGACTAAAGTGAAGCTAAAGCTAGTTCAAGAACAGTGTGTTTGCTTTTGGATATCATGCTGTAACAGTGTGCATCAGATGACATCAGAATCAAATTTTAGAAACTGCAGTTCTTTGATGAAATTGTCTCAAGTGATATTGATACATTTAATAGTTAAAGATCAATATTTAAGGACCATCATAGGGAGGAAGGAGAAGGTAGTGGTTGTTTGTAGCGATAAAACATTAAAATAGCATCCATAGATATAATGGATTGAGAAACAAATTTCTGTTGAGCGTGTTTGCAGATGTAAGAATGGCCTAGTAATGGCCTGGGATTTTTAATGTGAGATGAGGAGTATGCTCTGAAGCCCTAGGACTGAGGTGGAGGGAGCAGATAAGAAAATTTCTTTACCGAAAAGATTTGGTTTTATGACATCTTAACCCACAAGACTTTGTAACGCTATTTCTGTTGTCAGTGCCAGCAAAGAAAGAGACTTTGGGGCTCCTCACATAGCAACTGCGGCTGGAACCACATGAGAGATACCATTGACACTATGGAAAGAGTAGACAAGACTCTCACGCGTACACCAGTCAGTCTCCTAACATGGCATTCAGTGACTAGCTCTGTTTAACTTCAGTGTCATCATAAAAATGTGGAAGCTACTAAACATGTTTATTAAAAATTAGGCCCAATACAATTTGGAAATAATTTTAGTACTACTAAATATAGAGATAGGGCAAACCAGATCTTGCCAGTTGTAGATTTAACAGTTTAATTTATGAAATAGAATGAATTGCAGTCACATCATCAAAATATTTTATATATACATAGTTATTTTTAAATATGATCTTTTAGGATGTTGTTTCTGTCTATTTTAGTCTTGGTTTTGAGATAGGGTCTAATGTGTCATGGGCTGATCACATAGCTGGAGATAGCCAAGTGCTGGAATTACAGGTGTGCATTACTACTTCAAGCTAGGTTTGCATCTAAACAGTAATTGTTTGGTGCATATTGCTTTGTTTATTGATTCTTATAGACTCCAAATTCAATAGCTCAGTTAACATGGGATTGTATTAACTATAGCACTTCATAGAAACTCTCCAATGTGCCTGAGTAAACAGTTTGTTCCATGGCATCACTTACCATCCAATCCTCCTTCCTTCTTTGCTTTTCTGTTACAATCCCCTCAGGTAGTGCCACCGTCTGGATGATTAATGCTTGACTGCTGCCAATTCATAGTTTGTCCTATAGAAGAAGAAAGAGAACATTAAAGAGCCGTACAAGGCTCCTTTTTTGAAGTGCACATATCATTTTTTCATCCTTGAGTGACAGGAGTGTACTCGTGTACAATGCCTGATTTCATAGGAAGCTGGGAAATGTAATGAAGTTCTAAACCTATGACTTACTGTGATAGCCAAGAACCTCTTCCTCAATTGATTTTTCTCAGTTTGAGTTAGCCACGGCTAATTAATTTGTTTAACAAATATATTTTATCAATTATGGTTACTTTTTAAAATCTCTTTCAGTTGGATGTAATCATAGCAGATTTGGATGGAGGCACTATTAAAATTCCTGAATGCATTCACCTCTCCTCTCTCCCGGAACCACTTCTTCATCAGACTCAAGCAGCACTTTCTTTGGTATGTCTCTTTGTTCATCGTTATTTTTCTTGACTTAAACCTGAAACTAAGTAACCAGAATTAAAAAGCATTGTCTGTAATTATGTGTATGTGTGCATGTTTACACGTACACATATATATTATGTTGAGACATTATGTCACTATGTTGGTCTGGCACTTGCTGTGTAGACCAGGCTGACCTTGATCTCACTTTCCTCTGCCTCCTGAGTATTGGGATTAAAGGTATGCACCACTATACCCTATTATAAATCTTAAAGAGCCCTGTGTTTGAAAAAATACATTCTTTTGTAATCTTTAGAGGAGAATCCTTCATTTAGTAGGTAGTTATATTTGCTTCTCATTCAGTATATTTGTACAGTAGATACTGTATATGAAATACTGTGGAAATAGATAAAACTTTGCCTCAAAAATCTATTATTCCTGCTCAGTCTGGTGGTGCACACCTTTAATCACAGCGCTCAGAAGCAGACAGATCTCTGAGTTTGTGAAGCCAACCTGGTCTGTAGAGTGACAGGACAGGACAGCCAGGATTACACAGAGAAACCCTGGCTTGTAAATAAATAAATTTGTATTCGCTCAAACTTTTCTTATTAGAAGTTGTTAACTTCTAGTCCCTAACTTTATTATCTGTTTTGTGAATGTGATAACTACAAAACCAATGTTTTGTCAATCTTTTTAGTTTGTTTTTTTTTCTTGCTGATTTTTTTTATTAATTAATTAATTAATTTAATTATTAAAGATTTCTGCCTCTTCCCCGCCACCACCTCCCATTCCCTCCCCCTCCCCCAATCAAGTCTTCCTTCCTCCTCAGCCCAAAGAGTAAGCAGGTTTCTCTGCCCTGTGGGAGGTCCAAGGACCACCCACCTCCATCCAGGTCTAGTAAGGTGAGCATCCAAACTACCTGGGCTCCCACAAAGCCATTACATGCAATAGGATCAAGAACCCATTGCCATTGTTCTTCAGTTCTCAGTAGTCCTCATTGTCCATTATGTTCAGCGAGACCGGTTTTGTCCCATGCTTTTTCAGTCCCCGGCCAGCTGGCCTTGGTGAGTTCCCGATAGATCATCCCCATTGCCTCAGTGTGTGGGTGCACCCCTCGCCGTCCTGAGTTCCTTGCTCGTGCTCACTCTCCTTCTGCTCCTCCTTTGGATCGTGAGACTTCAGTCCAGTGCTCCAATGTTGGTCTCTGTCTCTGTCTTCTTTCATCGCCTGATGAAGGTTAATATTCAGGGGGATGCTTATATGTTTTTCTTTGGGTTCACCTTCTTATTTAGCTTCTCTAGAGTCACGAATTATAGTCTCAATGTCCTTTATTTATGGCTAGAAACCAAATATGAGTGAGTACATCCCATGTTCCTCTTTTTGGGTCTGGCTTACCTCACTCAGGATAGTGTTTTCAATTTCCGTCCATTTGTATGCAAAATTCAAGAAGTCATTGTTTTTTACTGCTGAGTAGTACTCTAATATGTATATATTCCATACTTTCTTCATCCATTCTTCCATTGAAGGACATCTAGGTTGTTTCCAGGTTCTGGCAATTACAAACAATGCTGCTATGAACATAGTTGAGCATATACTTTTGTTGTATGTTTGGGCATCTCTTGGGTATATTCCCAATAGTGGTATTGCTGGGTCAAGAGGTAGGTTGAACCCGACTTTCCTGAGAAACCGCCACACTGCTTTCCAAAGTGGTTGCACAAGTTTGCATTCCCACCAGCAATGGATGAGAGTGCCCCTTTCTCCACAACCTCTCCAGCAGAGGCTATCATTGGTGTTTTTGATTTTAGCCATTCTGACAGGTGTAAGATGGTATCTTAATGTTGTCTTGATTTGCATTTCCCTGATTGCTAAGGAAGTTGAGCATGATCTTAAGTGACTTTTGGCCATTTGAACTTCTTCTGTTGAAAAGTCTCTGTTCAGCTCAGTGCTCCATTTTATAATTGGATTGATTAACCTTTTACGGTCTAATTTCTTGAGTTCTTTGTATATTTTGGATATCAGACCTTTGTCAGTTGCGGGGTTGGTGAAGATCTTCTCCCAGTCAGTGGGTTGCCTTTCTGTCTTAGTGACAGTGTCCTTTGCTTTACAGAAGCTTCTCAGTCTCAGGAGGTCCCATTTATTCAATGATGTCCTTAGTGTTTGTGCTGCTGGGGTTGTACGTAGGAAGTGTTCTCCTGTGCCCATGTGTTGTAGAGTACTTCCCACTTTCTCTTCTATCAGATTCAGTGTGTTTGGACTGATATTGAGGTCTTTAATCCATTTGGACTTGAGTTTTGTGCATGGTGATATATATGGATCTATTTTCATTCTTCTACAGATTGACTTCCAGTTTTGCCAGCACAATTTGTTGAAGATGCTCTCTTTTTTCCATTGTATACTTTTAGCTCCTTTATCGAAAATCAGGTGTTCATAGGTTTGTGAGCTAAAGTCAGGGTCTTCTATTCTATTCCATTGGTCGACTTCTCTGTTTTTATGCCAGTACCAAGCCGTTTTCAGTACTGTAGCTCTGTAATAGAGTTTGAAGTCAGGGATGGTAATGCCTCCAGACAATCCTTTATTGTATAAGATTGTTTTGGCTATCCTGGGTTTTTTGTTTTTCCATATAAAGTTGATTATTGTCTTCTCCAGATCTGTGAAGAATTTTGATGGGATTTTGATGGGGATTGCGTTGAATCTATAGATTGCTTTTGGTAGAATTGCCATTTTTACTATGTTGATCCTCCCAATCCAAGAGCAAGGGAGGTCCTTCCATTTTCTGGTATCCTCTTCAATTTCTTTCTTCAAAGACTTAAAGTTCTTGCCAAATAGATCTTTCACTTCCTTGGTCAGAGTTACCCCAAGGTATTTTATGCTATTTGTGGCTATCGTGAAAGGTGATGCTTCTCTGATTTCCCTCTCTGCTTCCTTATCCTTAGTGTATAGGAAGGCAACTGATTTTTTGGAGTTGATTTTGTATCCTGCCACATTACCAAAGGTGTTTATCAGCTGTAGGAGTTCTTTGGTAGAGTTTTTGGGGTCGGTTATGTATACTATCATATCATCTGCAAATAATGAAAGCTTAACTTCTTCCTTTCCAATATGGATCCCCTTGATCCCCTTATGTTGTCTTATTGCTATTGCTAGAACTTCAAGCACTATATTGAAGAGGTATGGAGAGAGTGGACATCCTTGTCGTGTTCCTGATTTTAGTGGGATGGCTTTGAGTTTTTCTCCATTTAATTTAATGTTAGCTGTCGGCTTGCTGTAAATAGCTTTTATTATATTTAGGTATGCCCCTTGTATCCCTAATCTCTCCAAGACCTTTATCATAAAGGAGTGTTGAATTTTGTCGAATGCTTTTTCAGCATCTAATGAAATGATCATATGGTTTTTTTCTTTCAGTTTATTTATATGGTTGATTACATTGATAGATTTGTGTATGTTGAACCAGCCCTGCATCTCTGGAATGAAGCCTACTTGATCATAATGGATAACTTTTCTAATGTGTTCTTGGATTCGGTTTGCCAGTATTTTATTGAGAATTTTTGCGTCGATGTTCATGAGTGAGATAGGCCTGTAATTCTCTTTCTTGGTTGGGTCTTTGTGTGGTTTTGGTATCAGGGTAACTGTAGCTTCATAAAAGGAATTTGGCAATGACTCTTCTGTTTCTATATTGTGAAATACATTAAGAAGTATAGGTATTAGCTCTTCTTGGAAGTTCTGGTAGAATTCTGCATTGAAACCATCTGGCCCTGGGCTTTTTTTGGAAGGGAGATTTTTGATAACTGTTTCTAATTCTTCGCGACTAACAGGTCTATTTAGATCGTTCACCTGGTCTTGGTTTAGGTTTGGTATATGGTACTTATCTAAAAAAGTGTCCATTTCTTTTGCATTTTCCAGTTTTGTGGCATACAGGCTTTTGTAGTAAGATCTAATGATTCTCTGAATTTCCTCTGTGTCTGTGGTTATGTCCCCCTTTTCATTTCTGATCTTATTTATTTGCGTGTTCTCTCTCTGTCGTTTAATTAGTTTGGATAGGGGTTTGTCAATCTTGTTGATTTTCTCCAAGAACCAACTTTTTGTTTCATTGATTCTTTGGACTGTTTTCTGTGTTTCTATTTTGTTGATTTCTGCCCTCAGTTTGATTATTTCCAGTCTTCTACTCCTCCTGGGCGCGTCTGCTTCTTTTTTTTCTAGAGCTTTCAGGTGTGCTGTTAAGTCCCCAATGTATGCTTTCTCCGTTTTCTTTAAGTGGGCACTTAGTGCTATGAACTTTCCTCTTAGCACTGCTTTCATCGTGTCCCATAGGTTTGAGTATGTTGTCTCTTTGTTTTCATTAAATTCAAGGAAGACTTTAATTTCTTTCTTAATTTCTTCCTTGACCCAGGTGTGGTTCAGTAGTTGACTGTTCAGTTTCCATGAGTTTGTCAGCTTTCTGGGGGTAGCTTTGTTGGTGGCTTCTAACTTTAATCCGTGGTGATCTGATAAGACACAGGTGGACACTGATATTTTTTTGTATCTGTGGAGGTTTCCTTTGTTTCCAAGTATGTGGTCAATTTTCGAGAAGGTTCCATGAGCTGCAGAGAAGAAGGTGTATTCTTTCCTATTTGGGTGGAGTGTTCTATAGATGTCTGTTAAGTCCATTTGATTCATTACCTCCAACAATTCTCTTAATTCTCTATTAGTTTTCTGTCTGATTGACCTGTCCATTGGTGAGAGAGGTGTGTTGAAGTCTCCTACTACTAGTGTGTGTGATTTGATGTCTGCCTTGAGTTTTAGCAATATTTCTTTTACATTAGTGGGTGCTTTTATATTAGGGGCATAGATATTCAGGATTGAGACTTCATCCTGCTGAATCGTTCCTGTTATGAGTATAAAGTGTCCCTGTCGATCTCTTCTGATTGATTTTAGTTTGAAGTCAGTTTTGTTAGAAATTAGTATGGCCACACCTGCTTTTTTCTTAGGACCATTTGCTTGAAAAACCTTTTCCCAACCCTTTACTCTGAGTAGATGCCTGTCTTTGTGGTTGAGATGAGTTTCTTGCAAACAGCAGACTGTTGGATCCTGTTTTCGTATCCAATCTCTTAGCCTGTGCCTTTTTATTGGTGAATTGAGACCATTAATATTAAGTGATATTAATGACCAGTGGTTGTTAACTCCGGTTATTCTTACTGCTTTTGGTAGAAGAGTTTGTGTGTCTCCCTTCTTTGAGTTGTGCTGTTGAAGGGTCGCTAGATGCCTGGGTTATTGTAGGCAGTGTTGGCAATGTTGGATTCCTTGGGTTGTGATTTTCCTTCTATTACTTTCTGTAGGGCTGGATTTGTGGCAACGTATTGTTTAAATTTGTTCTTATCCTGGAATGTCTTGTTTTCTCCATTGATAGTGAACGATAGCTTGGCTGGGTATAGTAGTTTGGGTTTGCATCCATGGTCTCTTAGTTTCTGTAGTACCTCTATCCAGGACCTTCTGGCTTTCATGGTTTCCATAGAGAAGTCAGGTGTAAGTCTGATCGGTTTACCTTTATAAGTTACTTGGCCTTTTTCCTTTGCAGCTCTTAATATTCTTTCTTTAATCTGTATATTTTGTGTTTTGATTATTATATGGCGAGGGGACTTTTTTTTTGATCCAGTCTGTTTGGTGTTCTGTATGCTTCTTGAATATTCAAAGGAATATCTTTCTTTATGTTGGGGAAGTTTTCTTCCATAATTTTGTTAAAAATGTTTTCTGGACCTTTGAGCTGTGCCTCTTCTCCTTCTTCTATCCCTATTATTCTTAGGTTTGGTCTTTTTATTGTGTCCCATATTTCCTGAATGTTTTGTGATGAGAATTTGTTGATTTTGGTGTTTTCTTTGATCAGTCCGTTTATTTTCTCTATGTTGTCTTCAGAATCTGAGATTCTTTCTTCTATCTCTTGTATTCTATTGATTATGCTTGTTTCTGTAGTCTCTGCTCGTTGACCTATATTTGCCATATCCAGCTGGTCCTCAGTTTGTGTTTTCTTCCTTGCTTCCATTTCAGTTTTCAATTCTTGGACTGTTTCCATTACCTGTTTGATCGTTTTTTCTTGGCTTCCCAGGGTATCATTTACGTATTTACTCATTTCTTCAAACTTTTTGTTATACTTCTCATCCATTTCTATGAGGGCGTTTTTTACATGTTGTTTAAGGGACTCTATTGCTTTCAAAAAGTCAGTTTTTTCCTCTTCTCCTGTGATAGGGTGTTCAAGTCCTTGTGTTGTAAGATCATTGGGTTCTGGTGTTTTCATGTTGTTTTTCAGATTGTTGGGTGAATTCTTGCCTTGGCGTCTGCCCATCTCCTCTTACCGATGCTATCTATTGGGTTTGATTTAATTGTAGCGGGGCAATCTGTTCTCAGTGCAGGCTTCACTGTTTCTTGCCCGCACTATCCTGCATCCAGTGCCTCCGCCGCCCGGGCCTGCCTGCCGGTGCCTCCGCCGCCCGGAACTGTCTGTGCGCCGGTGTTTCCGCCGCCTAGGCCTGCCTGCCAGTGCCTCCGCCACCTGGGCCTGCCTGCGCGCCGGTGCTTCCGCCGCCTAGGCCTGCCTGCCGGGCCTGACTGTCGGTGCCTCCGCCACCCGGGCCTGCCTGCACGCCGGTGCCTCTGCTGCCCGGACTTGCCTGCGTGCTGGTGCCTCCGCCGCCCGGGCCTGTCTGTGCGCAGGTGCTTCCGCTGCCTAGGCCTGCCTGCCGGGCCTGACTGTTGGTGCCTCCGCCACCCGGGCCTGCCTGCACGCCGGTGCCTCTGCCGCCCGGACTTGCCTGCGTGCTGGTGCCTCCGCTGCCGGGGCCTGCCTGCGCGCCGGTGCTTCCGCCGCCTAGGCCTGCCTGCTGGTGCCTCCGCCACCCGGAACTGTCTGTGCGCCGGTGCTTCCGCCGCCTAGGCCTGCCTGCCGGGCCTGACTGTCGGTGCCTCCGCCACCCGGGCCTGCCTGCACGCCGGTGCCTCTGCCGCCCGGACTTGCCTGCGTGCCGGTGCCTCCGCCGCCCGGGCCTGCCTGCGCGCCGGTGCTTCCGCCGCCTAGGCCTGCCTCCCGGTGCCTCCGCCACCCGGAACTGTCTGTGCGCCGGTGCTTCCGCTGCCTAGGCCTGACTGACGGTGTCTCCGCCACCCGGGCCTGCCTGCACGCCGGTGCCTCTGCCGCCCGGACTTGCCTGCGTGCTGGTGCCTCCGCTGCCCGGGCCTGCCTGCCTTTTTAGTTTGTTAACATATGATGAATCCAACATTCCATGCATTCACGGCTTTAAAAATCTTGTGGCCTAGGGTTTTCACATTGAAACAAATTTAATAATTTTTGTTATGCTATTTTTGTTGATTAAAAAACAAAACATTATTATATGTGTGTATACATATGGAAGCCAGAGGATAATCTTAGCTGTCATTCCTCAAGTGCCAGCCACCTTATTGTTTGAGATAGGGCCTCTTCTTAGTCCAAGGAGGCTGAGCTGGCTAGCTGGCCAGCCTGAAGGATCCATAGTCACCAAATCCTCAGAACTGGAATGACAGGTGTGAACCAGCATGCCCAGAATTTTTTGTTTTGTTTTAATATGCATTGGTGTTTTGCCTGCATGCCTGTCTGTGTGAGAATTAGATCTTGGAGTTATAGACAGCTGTGAGCTGCCATGTCTGTGCTGGACATGGGTCCTATGGAAGAGGAGTCAGAGCTCTCAACCTCTGAACCTCCTCTCTGGCTCTTGATTTGTGTTTTTTATTAAACAAAGGGTTCTGGGGATCAAACTCAGGTCTTGGTGCTTTCAAGTCAAGCCTTTGCCAACTAAGCCATTTCCCCAGCCCTAAGACATATTTTACCTGCAGTTCTTTAGGTGCTCATTTTTCTGACTGTGTGTGTGTGTGTGTGTATGTATATATAGGATCTTAGAAACTCTACGTTTCCTTTAAAGATATTAGTAGAACTCAGGTCTTTATAATCTTTTTAATACTCTAGTCTGGGCTGTTGAAATGTGCTGTTGTCAATACTCTAGTCTGGGCTGTCGAAGTGCATTGTTTTCAATACTCTAGTCTGGGCTGTCAAAATACACTGTTGTTAATACTCTAGTCTGGGCTGTTGAAATGCGCTGTTGTGTTTTCCTTCCTTAATTATCAGTTTAAAAATCTACCATTACCAGGGGAGATTTTATTTTTTGAAAACTTTCGTGTTAGTTCTTAAGTTTTTTTGTAGTGGTTATCTATAAAAGGGAGACATTTAGAAAATCCTGATGTTTCCTAATATAATTTGTAATGAAATACAAGGTGTGACAAATGGAAAAGAAACTAATATAGGACTCAGTTTACATTCTGTAACTTGATGCCGCGGAGCAAATCATCTCTTCAGTAACCCTATCCTCTAAACTTTATAGGATATTTTATTGTATAGAAATAAATAAGTGGTTTTCTCAAACTTAAGCATGGCAAGGATAACTGTGGGTTTCTTATAAATGCATGTTTTAAATAATGTGTAAGATTTGTGATTCCAAAGACCATCATCTCAGATACCACCACATTTCAAAAGGTTTATAATTTTAAAGAAAAATATTAACTATGTAATGGGATTGATTACATATGGATATAGCAGTAGCTGAAAAATTTGTGACTCATTGAAGAAATTAAATGTTTCTATAATTTTTATAGCATTTAAATTACTATGTAATTATTTAATAATTACATAATTATTCAGTGAGTAATTACCAGAATTAACAAAGAAAGATTTTTAATTCTTAAGATAGTTGCATTTGTAGGAGTTTTTATACATTTTGTATGTTTTAACTGTAATTCCTCTGCTAACAAATGTGGTTAAATGTGTACAGTTTATGTGTAGTAAAGCTGTATTATTATTACAGTTCTCAAGCATAGTAGGTTATATGTTCTAGTATACAGTATAATATATCATGAATAAGAGGTAAGAGCAGTATATATTGTCCAACAAGGACCCAAAAGAGATCAGATTTAATGATCTGATAGGGGAACTTTGGAAAACATATGTAGAATGTTTATTTGGTTACTAAACAATTGTAATCATTGACAGTACATTACTAGAACTGTAAGAACCGTGAATGACTTTAAAAACACCAAAGCATTAAGATGGTATAGGAGTGACTGAGTGATTTGTAGTTAGGGCTGACATTTTAGTGTTCTTTTTACTTTGAGACGGGGTTTCACTGAGTGCCACAAGCTGGCCTCTGACTCACAGTCCTCTTACTTTAACCTCCTGAGTGCTAGAATTACAGGTGTTCACCACCACAACCAGGTTAGTATTAACTGTAAGGATTGAGTCTTTGGTCTATTCATAATACTGTGAACAACCTTTGTTTTTGTGGTGTCAGGGATTAAACTTAGAGCCTTGCTTATGCTTGGCACCATACTGAGCTACATCTCAGCCCTATTTAATTTTGAGACAGGAGCTCTCTAAGTTGCCAAGGTCAGTGTTTCACTTGCAACCCTACTACAACAGCATTTCATGTATCTGCAATTACAGATTTGTGCCCTCACACCTACTTGAAAATGATCTGCAAAAACAAATGTGTTCTATACTGACAGATCCTCTTCTTTCCTCTGCAAGTCTTGCCTAGACCCTCTCCCACCCCTACCCACTCTCCCTACTTGCTTACCTTCAAAGCTATAGTTGGCTTTCCTTTGGCTGCCAGCTCACAAATAATAACACAGAGACTTGTTATTAATTTTGAAAGATTGGCCTTAGCTTAAGGATTTTCCCCAACAAGCTCTTAGAACTCAAATTAACCTGTTTCTATTAATCTCTATTCTGCCATGTGGCTCAGTTGTTTCTCCTCTGTACCACCCAAAAATATATGCATCTAAACAACTTCAAAGCTGCTAACTGAGATGGTTCATCCTCACAGATTACTCTCACCAGGACTTCAGCTGTGCCCTTACTTTTCCATTACACAAAGACTGGACAACCAGAAATACAGCTACCTCTCCCAGGACTTGATCATTATCCCAATTTTCTCAGGGTCCTCTAAAGAAGCTATCATCCATAGACAACAGGAAACAATCTAGAGAATACAATGCCCACATTCCCAAGAGGTGGGGTGAATGGTTTTTGGTTGTTCAGTGCGTTATGAATGTTTGTCATCATTTTGGGGGCATTAATTGCAAGTTGTTATTGGTCATGATGAGGGAGGAAACCCGGCAAAGGAGATTAGGTTCAGGGATCTTAGTCTGAAAAGAAAAAAGGGGGAGTATATAGGAATAATAGGCTAAGCGAGATCCTCTTGCCTCTGCCTCCCTAGTGCTGGGATTAAAAAATGCGTGCACCACCACTGCCTGGCTGGATATTATTATTTTTTTAAACAATTTATATATTTGTTTATTTTCTATGACTGTCTGTACCAATTTTCTTTTATTTCTTTAACATCTAAGCACATTTTTAAGCATTCTATACCTGTTTAGAGGTTTTTTTCAGTCTGGATCTGGCTTTACTAAATGCCTACAACATTCTATGGTCATGTGAGCCAGAGCTTAAACTGGTAGGTGGCAACTAGGCCCTCTGCTGCACAGCTAGTGCACATGATGTGCACATGGGTCCTGGTAGCTAGCTCCACCCCACCCCACCCCACCCCCATCTAACAATCCCTCTTCTGGAAAGCTGCTATGTCCAGGCTGTGGGAGGCATTTCTATCTAATCTCCCTCTCCAGTAGCACACAAGCTGCTCATATGCACGGCCATATAAAAGGGCCGCACCTCTGTATGCTGTAAGCACTGGGCCTGCTTGAGAGACCAAGGTCATCTGGAAGCCATGTCTGACTTTGTGTTCAGAATTTTTTTAACCTTTCCCAGGCATTATGTGGATATACATACATACATACATACATACATACGTACGTACGTACGTACGTACGTACGTACGTACATATATAGGGCACCAAATATAGTTGGACTTTCCTCTGGCCTCCAGCTCACAAATAGCGACATGGAGACTTATTATTAATTTGAAAGCTTGTCTTTAGTGTAGACTTTGACCCAACTAGCTCTTATAAGTCAAATTAACCTGTTTCTCTTAATCTCCATTCTGCCATATGTTTCTGTTACATCTCCTCTGTAACTAACATATGTCCAACTTCTTCAGTGTCTTGTTGGCAGCACTTGCACATCTAGCTTCATCCCAGGTTCCTCTCTTTGCCTAGAAGTCCTACCTATTCTCTCCTACCTAGCTATTGGCCATTCATCTCTTTATTAAACCAATCACAGTGACACATCTTCACAGTGTAAACAAATGTTCCTACAATCCAAAATCTAACTCAAATGATAACCTTTTTCCTTAGCTTTTCTAGGTAGTTACACTTTGTATTTCTCATGTTACTATTCATAGGTTCATCACAGTCTATCCTCATTCTGAAATGCAAAGCTCAAGAATGTCTTCCTCCCTGACTATTTCAATTAGTTTGTTGTGCTGTATATTTTTATTTTTTCAGTGTTCTTTAAAAAGTATTTTTTCATTTTTACTTTATGGGTATGAATTATTTCTTTGCATATGTGTACACCATATGCATGCTGTGCTTGAGGAGGCCCAAAGGTATCTGAACTTTGTAGGTGATTTTAAGCCACCATGTATATTGGGAAACAAACCCAGATCCTCTGAAAGAACAACAGTTGTCTTAATCTCTAAGCTATTTCTCCAGCACCTTTTAAAAACATCTATAAATTAACTTTTGTTAGCATACAGATTAGATTTTCTTTTTTTTATTCTTTTTTAATTAATATTTCCACCTGCTCCCCGTTTCCCATTTCCCTCCCCTCCTCCCAAATATTGCCCCCTCCCCCCACTTCCCTCCCCCTATCCCCACTCCTCTTCTCCACCCCCCACACCATTCCCCCTCCCTTTCGATACTGAAGAGCAGTCCAAATTCTCTGCCCTGCCTATACTTTCTGCCTGGCTGCTGGGCCAATCAGTGTTTTATTAAACCAATACAAGTGACAAATCTTTACAGTGTACAGGAGCATTATCCCATAGCATGTGTGTATCATTTTGCAGCACCATTTGTTAAAGAGATTGCCTTTTCTATAATACATGCTTTTGACAGTTCTCTCAAAATTCATGTGTTTGTAACTGTGTGGCTTTAGTTCTGGGTTCTCTATTCTATCTCATCTGTTTAGTTTTTATATTACACGATGTAAAATAAACCTCTTTTAAGAAGTAGTCCCATAGATATATAGCACTACTCAAACTGCTTAGTTCCCAGTAGTTACTCATTTTATAATTTGGTAGATATTCTTTGAGAACTTTACATACTCAGTTGTGTTTTTCTCTGTGTGCATTTATCTATTTATTTATTATTTTCAAATAGTGAAATAATGTTATATGAATTTTCTAGTTGATCTTTTTTTGTGATCTTATTCCATTCGTATGGGTATTTTGTCTTCATGCCACATGAGTACCTATCAGAAGAAGGTGTCAAAGCCCCTGGAACTAGAGATACAGATGGTTATGAGCCGTCATGTGGTTGCTGAGAGTTGTACCTTGGTCATTACTGCTGAGTCTTCTCTCCAGCCCCTCGGACGTTTTCTTTCCTAATGTTTTGTCTTAGAGATCTTTCCACAGTAGTACATGCATCTGTATCAATTAAGTGAATTTTATCTCATGGTGGGAATATACTCTAACTCATTAGTTCACTCAATGCCCCAAAGAAACTAAAGAGTAAGTCTTATTAATTTTAGATATCTTATATTATAATTTTGTTTAATTTAGATTTTGCACCCTGATCTGGAAGTAGCAGATCATGCTTTCCCTCCTCCACGAACAGCCTTATCCCATTCAAAAATGCTGGTAAGAAACTTAATATTCAAATTTAATATTTTTGAGTGCTGTACTTTTATTTTTAGGTTTATTGAAGTAGCTGAGTTAGAAGTACCCCTAAATAGAAATTAGAATTCTTCTATTCTCAAAAAGTGTTACAATGCAGCGTACTGGCCAGAAGAGGGGATTTAGTTTTCTGTTTAGGAAGCAAGAGTAAAGACAGAAAAAAAAAAAAATCAGAGCCTCAGCTATACCCAGGAAAACTACCCAATATAAGAATTTGGATTCTTCTGTTCTTGTAGTGCTATGTATCAAACGAAGTACCTTACTCTTGCTATGCATGTGCTATATCACTGAGCTACATCACTAATAGGGTGGATACTTAGGAAAATGAAGTAATGAATGCTGATTTTAGGAGAGAATCAGTTTTGAGGTGTAAGTGCAGTCATAAACGAATAGGATAGGTGATACCCCTTTTTTATTTTGCCCAGTTCATCTCTTAGAGGAGAATGTGTGACCAGTGGGAGACTTTAAAGAGCTGTGGTCCTTTGAAAAATGATGTAAGAATTCTTGACCTTGATCTCTTTATCCATTAAATTAGGTATTGACTAAAAAAATATGGAATTTTATTTAACAGTTTTAAAACTGTTTCTATTAAAACCTGGATTAGACTTACTTTTAAATCATATTTCATTAGAATAGAATAGATTTTTATAATTTGGATGAATGTTGGAAAAATTTTATAAGTCTTTAAAATATAATCTTTTAGTGTTTTCCCTTTTATAATCTTTTCTATAATTTTTTGCATGTGTAAAAATAAAGGGTATTGGCATATATTTCTTTCTCTCATGCAGTAAAAAAGGAAACTGCTGCTTTTTTTTCCTGTGGAAGAAAGCTGTATGCTCTTGAATCTATTTGTTTCAGTAGAAAGAACAAACCATTTGACCCAAGAATAGGTAGACTATCATGGTCTGTGCCTGCTGCTTGAAGAAACATGCATGGGAAGCACAGCACACTTGCTCACTCAAGCTTTCTTCCTTCTCTGTTTTACTTAATTTGCTTTTTTATTAAATTACCTGTGTGTTTCTTTTTATATTTCCAGGATAAAGAAGTACGAGCAGTTTTCCTTAGGTTGTTTGCACAACTGTTCCAAGGATATAGGTCATGCCTCCAGCTTATACGAATCCATGCTGAGCCTGTGATACATTTCCACAAAGTAAGACACAGTGCCAGGTTGTCTGTCAAGTGGACTCACTTAAAAGAACCCGTCTCTTAGACATATGTATTCAATTAATTTTTTTGTATGTGATTAAAACCTCTGTGTTATGTGACACATGGAGTTGGCATAATATTTTTCTTCAGAATACATAAACTTAAAATTGATTTTTCTCTTATTAAAGTTGAGTATTAATGCCTGATTTTTTTCCTCCTGTCTTTTAGATGGATTAATTTTTATTCTTTCCAATGCATATAGCATTTCATGTACTAGACAAAACCATTTGACAGAAATATGTTTCATGACCGTGTTTAGTTACACCTGAAAGCATTCAAGCAATCATCAGTCTTTCTATTTTTATTTTAGCCATTTGTCCATTTCCCAATGATAAATTATTATTTCACATTTTTTTCCTTTACAGACAGCTTTCTTGGGGCAACGTGGTTTGGTTGAGAATGATTTCCTCACTAAAGTGCTCAATGGAATGGCATTTGCAGGTTTTGTTTCAGAAAGAGGACCTCCATTTAGAGCCTGTGATCTCTTTGATGAGGTATAGTTCTTATCAATGACTAATAATTAAAAAGCAAAAGCTGTTATTTTAATGTTTTCTCAAATTCATAGACATTATAAATTAAATATTAAATAATCTAAGTACTGTGTATCAAATCTTAACATTTATAATATATGATGGAGGAGGGTCATCTGTCCATGTGCTACTCTCATTGGTTGATAAAGAAACTGCCTTGGCTTTTTGATAGGGCAGGATTTAGATAGGTGGAGTAGATAGAACAGAATGCTGGGAGAAAGAAAGCATAGTTGGTCAGATGCCATGGAGCCAGTCGCCAGCTCAGACATGCTAAATCTTCCCTGGTAAGCCACCACCTTGTGGTGCTACACAGAATATTAGAAATGGGTTAGTCAAGATGTGAGAGTTAGCCAAAAAGAGGCTAGATATAATGGGCTAGGCAGTGTTTAAAAGAATACAGTTTCTGTGTTATTATTTCCAGGGCTAAGCTAGCCGTGTGGGAGCCCGGTGGGACAAAAAGCAGGCTTGCTCGCCTCATCACTACAGATGTAAATTGAGAAAATTATAGAATGTTTCAGACGTACATAAAGATTTTTAGCAACTGGGATTGAATAGCTTCTTGGTTCTTTTTGAAAATTAGACAGTGTTTACATAAATAAAACTCAGTTTTTAAAATACAGTTGTTCAGTGATTGTAAGTCTGCAGCTGGGTCTAACTTGAAGCATAGATATGTGACTTTAAATTGCAGTTATATTTAGTCAATCAATGTCATAGAGCTGTAATTTAAATTTATAGCATTCCTGCTAACAATAATTATAATTTTTCTAGCAACTTCAGTAGAAATATTTGGTACAGATATATAGTCTCTATCTTTTCAAGGATTTGGCCATATAAAGGGAGAAATAGAATAGATGAATAGGATACTATTTTACATTTATTGTGCTTCTTTTTTTAAAAAATACATTTTTCATTTATCATTTAATTCTATATTCACAGCAGTGCATTAAGGCAACAAGAAAATGAATATCATTTATATTTAAGTTTATGAAACATCAGTGTATTGGAACCAATAGATTTTAAAGTTCCTGACATTCATTAAAGAAAGACACTCCTGACACACAAAATAAGGAAGGCTGTGTTACCTTTTACCCCTGGTGATTTATCTTGTGCAATGAAAGTAGGCATGAAGGTCTTTCTTTCTGAGTCTTTTATTCTTTGTAAAGATAGTTAAGTACATACAGGTAAAGGAAGGGGAGCAGAACTTCTGTCTTGAATGAAGACCTACACCAATGCTTCACTTAGTAACTAGCACATGCTGGTGTAAGACACAGTTGTTTGCAAGCACTTACTGAGCTTTTGGTTCCCTGTTAATAACAGTTAATGTGACTGGACTTTGATCATAGTAACATTTATATTAACCTTTAGGTTCCTGATTAAGTACTCAATGGTTAATGGCTTATCTAGTTAAATTAAGGTACTTGACAAAGTCCTTTTCTAACTCATTTACTGATCTCTGAAACTTTGTTGATAGCAACATTAGTCTGTGTACCATTTGAAAGAAGTTTACTCTCCTCTACATTTCTTTAGTCCTCTACAGTAAGCATGTATTCCTACACAACTGTCTAGGCAAACTAGTTAATAAGGAAATGGATTCCGTATATATCATTTGAGAATTAAAGGAATCTAAATGGTGTCCTACTGTTCCATCTTCATTTAAATATGAGGAATCTGAACCCGGGTCACACTGACCATCAAGTTCATCCAGCATGGCATGATTGTTTGCTCATATTTGTAAGGTAATGAAATATTTGGAGACTTGCTCATTTTTCTAAGTGAATTATTGTGAATGAGACTTACAGGGTGAAAATGCTTCTCTGCATTCCATAATTGACTGTTCCCCAAGAGTCACTGAGTAGATATTACCTGGCAAGTCATGGGTTTGATAAGCCTTTGTCATTTTGGGATAGGGGTGAAACCCAATACAAATCTACATTAATTATTTGTAAAATTATATATATATACAGACTCTTAGTTTGCATATTGTATGAAAATATAAATTCAGCATATTTGGGTACTGATTATTGCCATCTGACTCTTTTTCCAAGTTGGTAGCTTTTGAAGTAGAGAGAATTAAAGTTGAAGAAAACAACCCAATGAAGATGATAAAGCACATCAGAGAACTTGCTGAGCAACTATTCAAAAATGTAAGTGTATTTAGTCCATTTTACAGTATTAATAAATGTTTCATTTTCAGAACTGAAAAGCTTCACCATTATAGCTGTGATACTTATGCCCTAGATAATCGGTCCCAAGATGTCACACTTGATCCTATGTGTCATAGTGTATCACATTTTTATATCAGTCACTGAGTCATGGAAATATCTTGACCACAGTTTTTCCTCATTAGTCTTTGCCTTCATTGTAAGTTTTCTTCTGGGTCTCATGCTTATTTACTGCAGAATGTTTAGACACATTGGATATCAGAAGTATCTTAAACAGCATTGAGCATATCACTCAATGCTCTGCTTCAGCATAGTGCACTGGTTCTCGTTGGAATTCCATTGTTTTGAAATAATGAAGTAATAAACTAAACTCAAAGAAACTCAAAGGTGAAAATGCTCCCTGGAGAGGGAAATGTTGTCATGTAAAAAAAATGAAGATGTGGTGAACTAACAACCTGAATTCTTGGGCTGAATAGTGGGTTTTGACTAAGTGAGTGCTGATTGCTCCTGCTTGTGAAGCCTTTGATTTCTTTTGCTAAGAAACATAAATCAAGTGGGAAATATGGCCCTCTGAAGAAAAGCAGAGGGAGTTTTTCTTAAGGAATTTGGAGAGAAGAACTTGATATTAGTGTTCTCACCCCAATGCATATTGTTTAATCTAGCTGTTTGACAAGGTAAACCATTTTGACAGTGAGTTATTAGTCACTGCTTTGTCACATACATTTGAAATCTGGGGGGCAGTAAGTTAAAAGCAGAAATACTAAACTACTACCTTGTTGTGTAGTTTCTAATAATTTTCTTTGCTTGTGCATGCAAGTGCACATGCATGTATTGAGTACTGAACCCAGATTTTTGGTGTGTGCAGTTATCCACTATATTTCTGAGATAGTCCCTGCTCTACTCAATTATGCTCAAGTTCTACATTTGGAATCTGACCTTCCTTCGAGAGAAATAATTCTTTTTGAGAGATTTGTACTAAAACAAATGGTCTTTCTTTTCTGAACTGTACCCATAATCAGTTTTGGTACAGAATTGAATATTCCTGGTTTATTTCTTTCAATTACTAGTGATTTTTATTATCAGTTTTCACAGTGTGTTTTGACTAACTTAAAAAGAACAATAATTAATACAGGCAGAAACTAGGCATAGCATGCATGGTCCTGGAAAAAGATTATTTTCTATTTTAATTATTCAACAGCAATACTTCAGTGGACTGTCACTTATATATAATTAGTTCCTTTTCTAAGAAGCAATATTTTGTATTCTTAAACATCTCATTTTAAGTCATACATGATTTTATCAAAAATTTAAATAAATGATATGGCATTAACCACTTTACATACAATATCTTTAATGTAGTGCCAATTTATGCCAGGTTCAGTATGCCCATTTTCTTGAGGCTATAATTGGCTCAGAATGATGTGGCTATTAATTAAGTGATATAATCCAGATTATAAATTTGTGAGTGTTCTCATGTATGATTCCTAACCTCACTCTGTCAGATTGGCTCTATCTGCAATTCCAAAAAATTAACAATCAGCCAGGCAGTGGTGGTACATACTTTTACTTCCAGCACTCAGGAGGCAGAGGCAGGCAGATCTCTTGTAGGCCTGGTCTACAAAGTGAATTCCTGAAGAAACTGTTTGAAAAAAACAACAACAACAACAAAAAATGATGCTTCCACTAATCCTTTTGACAGTGTTTTAGCATACTTCCTCACTTAGCAGTGACCCTGTATGTGGCAATGACCCTGTGCAGTACGGAAGACTGGTATTAAATAGATGAGGAAATTGAAGATTAGGAAGTAGTTTGTTCCTCTCTAGGTAGGAATGGTTTATTGATGGATTTCAAAGATGAGCAAAATGCCATGTGGGAATCAGTCTAATTAACTGAGTCAAATAGGACTGATACTTTTAGTAATTAGTTGTTTACTTCTTTGATTTTTTTTTTTTTTTTGGGTGGGGAGGTAGTCTTAGAATCAGGGCTGTCTATGTAGCCCTGCCTGTCTTGGAACTCCCTCTATAGACCAAGCTGGCCTCAATCTCAGAGATCCCCTTGTATGTGCCTCTGGTTTAAATGCCATATTCTGTTGGTCTTTGAAATGTTTGAAGACCTTCTATTCATCTAAATATATCTGTTTAACCTTGAAAACATACCTAATATGACTATAAGTTTAATTATTATAGATGGCTATTCACCTGTATTTCTTCATTATATATTACATTTTTAAAGAGTTGCATAGGCACAATACCTCAAACAAGAGTAGAAACATACATTTAGTATAGTAAAAGTAACTTTAAATTTGTATTAATACACAAAAATCCACACCAATGTAAAATATTGAAGAATAATGAAAATATTGAAGTAGTTGATTTTTTTAGTTTAAAAGTAAATTCAGTAATCTAGCCTCCTATCCTATCATTTCTATATTCCCCATATTTGTTTTCAGAAAGAGATCTTTAAATTTAACTCTTTTGTTTAGCTTTTTTCCTGACTATGACCAATAACATTTGTAACACACCCCCTTATAACCAGAAGAGAGAGGGAGTGCAGGCTTTACATTGGCATTTATAGTATAAGAGGCCACACCCACGTGGGCTGGTAACTTTAAGGCTACTTGCTGAAGGATTTCCTGCAGCACCTCCCCCTTTTGTTTAAATAAGAGAGTTCTAAGTCTAATACAAAATTATATACAATAACAACAAATATCAAGTATAAAAATTAGAATTACAGCCAGCATAAACCATATCAAGCAAGAAACATGTGATAAATGTTTGAATAATTATCCTAAGGAGTCTAAGTCTTATAAATAACTTAGCCAAGTCATGAGAGGAAAGTAACTATGACTGTCTAGTCTTAAACCCTATTGAAGACCCAAAAAGGGAAATAATATTACTTGAGTAAGCAGGAAGTGCAATCAAGCAACTTTCAAAATGTGCAACAAAAGACAGAGACAACAGGCTACCTGGGCAGTCACCCAAAGTCTCATTTGCAACGTTGGAGCAACCAGCTTTGAGTAAAACCTAGAGTAACTGACAGACTGTTTTCAGAGGCAGAATTTTTTTTTTTTTAACAACTTGCCTCAAGTTTATTTGTAAAAACAGCATAAGGTCCTGAACATCTGCAAATACTGTGTAGGTGTTCACACCAGTCCATCTGTCTTCACATTGGCAGACTGAGACCTTTTTTATGGGGCCTTCACAGGGGCCTGGGCACGTTTGGGAGCTTAAGCTGCAGCTGAGGCCTCTGCCTTGGCTTGAACCTTGGGCTTTGTTTTTTGGAGCCTACAACCCCTGGCCATGTAGCTTCTAACCCGCTTCCCAAGCTTGGGGTGAGCAATTAAAGCCAGGCGGGTGAGTTTGCAGCTGGGGCCCTTTGGCACCTTGGGCTTCACCACCTGGGGCTTCACCAGGGCCTTGATGGCCTCCACACGTGCGCTCATGGCCTTTGCATTATTTGCCTGCATCTTCTTCAGGCCTTTCTTGTTGTGCTTCTTGGCAAAGCGCGTGTTCCTCAGGAACTTGGGGTCAACCCCCTTGAGAGATTCGTATCTTTGTGACCGGGGTTTCTTGATGCCATTTCTGTGCCATTTCCGGGACTGATTGTATGTGGTGTGGTTCTTGGACTTGGCCATGGCTGGACTGTAATCGGCGGCTCCCAGAAAAATTTTTTTAAACCATCTTAACTTGTCTTGGCAAGATTTGACAGTCTTTTTTCTTGTATCCTGCTTGTCCTGTATGGACATCATGCATTTTGTCAGTGCTTGATGCACAAGACGTTCCTTGCCCAATAGTCAGTTTTGGCAAGAAGAAAACAAGCTCTAAGTGGAGTGTCTTCAGTGCTCAATATTTTCTGGAGAATAGATTGGAGCTGCCAAGAGCAGTTGTGTCTCATGTCAACAGAACCCTAAGTTCTTTAAATGCCATATTTTACAGATTTTTGAAGTGGTTGAATATTGCCTATCTATGCAGAATATAATCTCTATGTTCTGATTAGTCTAACTATAAGTATGACAAACATGGATAACTATTGACCTATATATAATTCTTAATACCTATATGGCTTAAAGACTAAGACTTCATATAAACAACCTTTAAACAGCTGTGCAAAAACTGAGGAAAATGACCTCAAAATATAAACAATGTATAAGTATCTTTATCAGAGGTTGAAATGTATAGTGCAATATGATAAATATACCCTTGTAGCAGCAGGCCACTTGTTGGTTGCTGGCCGCTTAACCCTGGAATAATCACATAGAAACTGTATTAATTAAATAACTGCTTGGTCCATTAGCTCTAGCTTCTTTTTTTTTTAATTTTTATTCTTTTTTAATTAAAATTTCCACCTGCTCCCCGTTTCCCATTTCCCTCCCCTCCTCCCAAATATTGCCCCCTCCCCCCACTCCCCTCCTCCTATCCCCACTCCTCTTCTCCTCCCCCCACACCATTCCCCCTCCCTCTCGATACTGAAGAGCAGTACAAATTCCCTGCCCTGCGGGAAGACGAAGGTCTTCTGTCTATGTCCAGGAGGGTGAGCGTCTAAACAAGCTAAGCTCCCACAAAGCCAGTTCATGTATTAGGATCGAAACCTAGTGCCATTGTCCTTGGCTTCTCATCAGCCTTCATTGTCCGCCATGCTCAGAGAGTCCAGTTTCAACCCATGCTTATTCAGTCCCAGACCAGCTGGCCTTGGTGGGCTCCCAATAAATCAGTTCCACTGTCACAGTGGGTGGGTGCATCCCTCGTGGTCCTGATTTCCTTGCTCATGTTCTCCTTCCTTCTGCTCCTCATTTGGACCTTAAGAGCTCAGACCATTGCTCCAAATTGAGTCTCTGTCTCTACCTCGATCCATCGCCAGATGAAGGTTCTAAGGTGATATGTAAGATATTCATCAGTGCTATGAACTTTCCTCTTAGCACTGCTTTCATCGTGTCCCATAGGTTTGAGTATGTTGTCTCTTTGTTTTCATTAAATTCAAGGAAGACTTTAATTTCTTTCTTAATTTCTTCCTTGACCCAGGTGTGGTTCAGTAGTTGACTTTTCAGTTTCCATGAGTTTGTCAGCTTTCTGGGGGTAGCATTGTTGATGCCTTCTAACTTTAATCCGTGGTGATCTGATAAGACACATTCGTGATTCTAGAGAAGCTAAATAAGAAGGTGAACCCAAAGAAAAATATATAAGCATCCTCCTGAATATTAACCTTCATCAGGCGATGAAAGATGACAGAGACAGAAACCAACATTGGAGCACTGGACTGAAGTCTCACGATCCAAAGGAGGAGCAGAAGGAAAGAGAGCACGAGCAAGGAACTCAGGACTGCGAGGGGTGCACCCACACACTGAGGCAATGGGGATGTTATATCGGGAACTCACCAAGGCCAGCTGCCCGGGGTCTGAAAAAGCATGGGACAAAACCGGTATCGCTGAACATAACGGACAATGAGGACTACTGAGAACTGAAGAACGATGGCAATGGGTTCTTGATACTATTGCACGTAATGGCTTTGTGGGAGCCTAGGTAGTTTGGATGCGCACCTTACTAGACCTGGATGGAGGTGGGTGGTCCTTGGACCTCCCACAGGGCAGGGAAACCTGCTTGCTCTTTGGGCTGAGGAGGGAGGAAGACTTGATTCGGGGAGGGGGGGGAATGGGAGGTGGTGGTGGGGAAGAGGCAGAAATCTTTAATAATTAAATTAATTAATTAATAAAAAAAAAACAAAAAAAAGATATTCATCAGTATAGGATAGGGTCATTTCAGGTTCCCTCTCCTCAGTTGCCCAAGGTACCAGCTGGGGACATCTCCCTGGACACCTGCGAACCCCTCTAGAGTCAAGTCTCTTGCCAACCCTAAGATGGCTCCCTTAGTTAGGATATATACTTCGCTGCTCCCTATCCACCCTTCCTATATCCCAACCATCCAAATCCCCCAAGCTCCTCCCATCCTCCCCTTCTCACATTTCTCATCCCATTTCCCCTTTGCCCCATGCCACCTCACCCACAAGTTCCCAGTTTTTGCCCTGCAATCTTGTCTACTTCCCCTCTCCAGGCGGATGACTATACGATTTTCTTTGGGTTCACTTTCTTATTTAGCTTCTCTAGGATCACAAATTATACGCTCAATGTTTTTTATTTATAGCTAGAAACCGATTATGAGTGAGTACATCCCATGTTCCTCTTTTTGGGTCTGGGATACCTCACTCAGGATAGTGTTTTCTATTTCCATCCACTTGCACGCAAAATTCGAGAAGTCATTGTTTTTTACCGCTGAGTAGTACTCTAATATGTATATATTCCACACTTTCTTGATCCATTCCTCCATTGAAGGGCTTCTAGGTTGTTTCCAGGTTCTGGCTATTACAAACAATGCTGCTATGAACATAGTTGAACAGATACTTTTGTCATATGATAGGGCATCTCTTGGGTATATTCCCAAGAGTGGTATTACTGGATCTTGGGGTAGGTTGATCCCAAATTTCTTGAGAAATCGCCACACTGATTTCCAAAGTCGTTGCACTAGTTTGCATTTCCACCAGCAATGAATGAGTGTGCCCCTTTCTCCACAACCTCTCCAGCAAAGGCTATCATTGGTGTTTTTTATTTTGCCATTCTGACAGGTGTAAGATGGTATCTCAAAGTTGTTTTAATTTGCATTTTCTTTATCGCTAAGGAGGTTGAGCATGACCTTAAGTGTCTTTTGGCCATTTGAATTTCTTCTGTTGAGAATTCTCTGTTCAGTTCAGTGCCCCATTTTTTTATTGGGTTAATTAGCATTTTAAAGTCTAGTTTCTTGAGTTCTTTATATATTTTGGAGATCAGACCTTTGCCTGTTGCAGGGTTGGTGAAGATTTTCTCCCAGTCAGTGGGTTGCCTTTTTGTCTTAGTGACAGTGTCCTTTGCTTTACAGAAGCTACTCAGTTTCAGGAGGTCCCATTTATTCAATGTTGTCCTTAATGTCTGTGCTGCTGGGGATAAACGTAGGAAGTGATCTCCTGTACCCATATGTTGTAGAGTACTTCCCACATTTTCTTCTATCAGGTTCAGTGTGTTCAGACTAATATTGAGGTCTTTAATCCATTTGGACTTGAGTTTTGTGCATGGCGATAGATATGGATCTATTTTCATTCTTCTACAGGTTGACAACCAGTTCTGCCAGCACCATTTGTTGAAGATGCTCTCTTTTTTCCATTGAATACTTTTAGCTCCTTTATCAAAAATTAGATGTTCATATGTTTATGGGTTAAAATCAGGGTCTTCTACTCGGTTCCATTGATCGACTTCTCTGTTTTTATGCCAATACCAAGCTGTTTTCAATACTGAAGCTCTGTAATAGAGTTTGAAGTCAGGGGTGGTAATGCCTCCAGACGATCCTTTATTATATAAGATTGTTTTGGCTATCCTTGGTTTTTTGTTTCTCCATATAAAGTTGATTATTGTCCTCTCAAGATCTGTGAAGAATTTTGATGGGATTTTAATGGGGATTGCATTGAATCTATAAATTGCCCTTGGTAGAATTGCCATTTTTACTATGTTGATCCTCCCAATCCAAGAGCAAGGGAGATCCTTCCATTTTCTGGTATCCTCCTCAATTTCTTTCTTCATAGACTTAAAGTTCTTGTCAAATAGATCCTTCACTTCGTTGGTTAGAGTTACCCCAAGATATTTTATGCTATTTGTGGCTATCGTGAAGGGTGATGCTTCTCTGATTTCCATCTCTGCTTCCTTATCCTTTGTGTATAGGAGGGCAACTGATATTTTGGAATTGATCTTGTATCCTGCAACGCTACTAAAGGTGTTTATCAGCTGAAGGAGTTCTTTGCTGGAGTTTTTGGGGTCGCTTATGTACACTATCATATCGTCTGCAAATAATGAAAGTTTAACTTCTTCCTTTCCAATTTGAATCCCTTTGATCCCTTTATGTTATCTTATTGCTATTGCTAGAATTTCAAGCACTATATTAAAGAGGTATGGAGAGAGTGGACAACCTTGTCGTGTTCCTGATTTTAGTGGAATAGCTTTGAGTTTCTCTCCATTTAATTTGATGTTAGCTGTCGGCTTGCTATAAATAGCTTTTATTATACTTAGGAATGACCCTTGTAACCATAATCTCTCTAAGACCTTTATCATAAAGGGATGTTGAATTTTGTCAAATGCTTTTTCAGCATCTAATGAAATGATCATATGGTTTTTTCCTTTCAGTTTATTTATATGATGGATTACATTGATAGATTTTCGTATGTTGAACCAGCCCTGCATCTCTGGGATGAAGCTTACTTGATCAGTGATAATGGATAATTTTTCTAATGTGTTCTTGGATTCGGTTTGCCAGTATTTTATTGAGTATTTTTGCGTCGATGTTCATGAGTGAGATTGGCCTGTAGTTCTCTTTCTTGGTTGTGTCTTTGTGTGGTTTTGGTATCAGAGTAACTGCAGCTTCATAAAAGGAATTTGGCAATGACTTCTCTGTTTCTATATTGTGAAATACATTAAGGAATATAGGTATTAGTCTTCTTGGAAGTTCTGGTAGAATTCTGCATTGAAGCCGTCTGGACCTGGGCATTTTTTGGTGGGGAGATTTTTTATAACAACTTCTAATTCTTCGCAACTAACAGGTCTATTTAGATTGTTCACCTGGTCCTGGTTTAACTTTGGTATATGGTACTTATCTAAAAAAGTGTCCATTTCTTTTACATTTTCCAATTTTGTGGCATACAGGTTTTTGTAGTAAGATCTAATGATTCTCTGAATTTCCTCTGTGTCTGTGGTTATGTCTCCCTTTTTGTTTCTGATTTTGTTAATTTGCGTATTCTGTCTCCGCTGTTTGATTAGTTTGGATAGGGGTTTATCAATCTTACTGATTTTCTCCAAGAACCAGCTTTTTGTTTCATTGATTCTTTGGATTGTTTTCTGTGTTTCTATTTTGTTGATTTCAGCCCTCAATTTGATTATTTCCAGTCTTCTACTTCTCCTAGGTGAGTCCGCTTCTTTTTTTTCTAAAGCTTTCAGGTGGGCTATTAATTCTCCAATGTGTGCTTTCTCCGTTTTCTTTAAGTGGGCACTTAATGCTATGAACTTTCCTCTTAGCACTGCTTTCATCGTGTCCCATAGGTTTGAGTATGTTGTCTCTTCGTTTTCATTGAATTCAAGAAAGACTTTAATTTCTTTCTTAATTTCTTCCTTGATCCAGGTGTGGTTCAGTAGTTGAATGTCCAGTTTCCATGAGTTCATAGGCTTTCTGGGGATAGCATTGTTGTTGAATTCTAACTTTAATCCATGGTGATCTGATAAGACACAGGTGGTTACCGATATTTTTTTGTAACTGTGTAAGTTTGCTTTGTTACCGAGTATGTGGTCTATTTTCGAGAAGGTTCCATGAGCTGCAGAGAAGAAGGTATATTCTTTCCTATTTGAGTGGAATGTTCTATAGTTGTCTCTTAAGTCCATTTGATTCATTACCTCCCTTAATCCTCTTATTTCTCTGTTACGTTTCTGTCTGATTGACCTGTCCATTGGTGAGAGAGGAGTGTTGAAATCTCCTACTATTAGTGTGTGTGGTTTGATGACTGCCTTGAGTTTTAGTAACGTTTCTTTTACATAAGTGGGTGCTTTTATGTTAGGGGCATATATATTCAGGATTGAGACTTCATCCTGCTGAATTGTTCCTGTTATGAGTAAAAAATGTCCCTCTCCATCTCTTTTGATTGATTTTAGTTTGAAGTCAACTTTCTTAGAAATTAGTATGGCCACACCTGCTTGTTTCTTAGGTCCGATTGCTTGATAAACCTTTTCCCAGCCCTTTACTCTGAGTAGATGTCTGTCTTTGTGGTTGAGGTGTGTTTCTTGTAAGCAGCAGAATGTTGGTCCTGTTTTCGTATCCAATCTCTTAGCCTGTGCCTCTTTATAGGTGAGTTGAGTCCATTGATATTAAGTGATATTAATGACCAGTGGTTGTTAACTCTGGTCATTTTTCCTTCCTTTCTTTCTTTCTTTTGGTAGTAGAGTTTGTGTGTTTCCCTTCTTCAAGTTGTACTGGTGAAGGGTCATTAGATGTCTGAGTTATTGTGGGCATTGTTGGACTCCTTGGTTTGTGATTTTCCTTATATTACTTTCTGTAAGGCTGGATTTGTGGCTACGTATTGTTTAAATTTGTTTTTATCCTGGAAAATTTTGTTTTCCATTTATAGTGAACGAAAGCTTGGCTGGGTATAGTAGTCTGGGCTTGCATCCATGGTCTCTTATTTTCTGCAGTACATCTATCCAAGACCTTCTGGCTTTCATGGTTTCCATAGAGAAATCAGGTGTAAGTCTGATTGGTTTACCTTTATAGGTAACTTGACCTTTTTCCTTTGCAGCTCTTAATATTCTTTCTTTATTCTGTATGTTTTGTGTTTTGATTATTATATGACGAGGAGATGGTTTTGGTTTTTTTTTTTTTTTTTGATCCATTCGATTCGGTGTTCTGTATGCTTCTTGGACCTTCAAAGGAATATCTTTCTTAAGGTTGGGAAAGTTTTCTTCTATAATTTTATTAAATATATTTTCTGGAGCATTGAGCTGTACTTCTTCTCCTTCTTCTATCCCTATTATTCTTAGGTTTGGTCTTTTTATTGTGTCCCAGATTTCCTGAATGTTTTGTGATGAGAATTTGTTGGTTATGCTGTTTTCTTTGATCAGAGTGTTTTTTTTTCTCTATGGTATCTTCAGTGTCTGAGATTCTTTCTTCTATCTCTTGTAATCTGTTGGTAGTACTTGTCTCTGTAGTTCCTGTTCGTTTATCCAAATTTTCCATCTCCATCCTTCCCTCGGTTTGTGTTTTCTTTATTACTTCCACTTCATTCTTCAAGTCTTGAACCGTTTCCCTTACCTGTTTGATTACTTTTTCTTGTTTCTCTTGGTTTTCTTGGGTATCTTTGAGAGATTTATTCATTTCCTCTACCTTTTTGTTTGTAATCTCTAATTGATTATGGCAGTTTTTCACCTCCTGTTTAAGGTCCTCTATTATTTTCATATAATTCACTTTTGAGTCGAATTCTTCTAATTCTTCTGGATTAGGGTGTACACTTCTTATTTCGGGATTCCTGGATTCTGGTGATGTCATGTTGCCTTTCATGTTGTTGGGGAATTCTTGCATTGGCGCCTGCCCATCTCTTCCTTCAAATGGAGCCAGGAGAGGCCTGATGTCTTGGACCAGTCTTTGCTGTGACTAACTCTCTGGGTGTATCTCCTCAGTGTAGGGGCAGGAACCGTTCCCTTCCAGATGAACTCCTCAACACCAAAACAGGGACGCCTAGAATTCCAATGACCCGCGGAAAAAAGGGCCAATGCAGGGGTCGGGTGGGGTCGAGTAGAACACAGGCGATACTGCAGTACAAGCTGGAGGTGCCTGCGCTCCCTGGCGGGGACCTTGAGGCCTGCCCTCTAGTCAGGCACTCACTGCTCTGGGTTGGTAGCCTTAGTGAAAGGGCAGGAAGCTGTTCCACAGCAAAGGACCTTGCAGACAAGGCAGGCTTGGTGGTGGGGGCGGGGGCGCATGTGTAGGAAAGAAAGCCCTGCAGCAGGAGCTGGGGGAGGGGCGTTTGTGCTCTCTACCCTAGCTCTAGCTTCTTATTGGCTAACTCTTACATCTTAATTTAACCCATTTCTATTACTCTGTGTATTGTTATGTGGCAGTGGCTTACTAGATAAAGATTTTGGTAAACTCTCCAGCAGGGCTACATAGCTTTTCTCTTGACTCCTCTTTCTTTCTCCCAGCATTCAGTTTAGTTTTTCCTGCCTATCTAACTTCTGCCCTGCAATAGGTCCAAAGCAGTTTTTTATTCATTAATGGTAATCACAGCTTACAGAGGGAACTACTACATCACCTCCCCCTTTATGTTTAAATAAAAAAGAAGGTTTTAACTTTAACATAGTAAAATTTGTAACAAAACAGGTATCAAGCACGAATTATAGTTACAATATTTATATCTACTTTATCTTTTATCATAACTAAGGAAAACTATAACTATAAATCCTTCAACTCCATCAAAGACTCCAGAAGGATATAATATTACCTTAGTAAACAGGAAGGATATTGTAAGCAACTTCCAAAACTCTATAAATGACAGAGACATCTCACTGCCAGGACAGTCATCCAAACTTCTACTGTACTGCTGGGGCATCTATCTTCAGTCTACAGACCATAATATCCATCAAACTTTTCCATGAAGTAGAATATTTCAAAGATAGTTCTGCCTATATTGGCAGTTTGTCAGTCACATTTTTCTGTGTCCTGCAGACTGTCTAGCAGACTCTTTAATGAAGCAGGAACCCCTAAGGATCATCTCACCTTTAGGCAAGTTCAGCAAGCAATTCTCTGCTTATCCTAAAATTGTATCAATATATAAAATATCTTAAGCAGAGGTAGAAGCATGTATGCATACAATATGACAAAATAACTTTTCCTAGGTGTACAAATATTGTAGACAGAAATAGGAGCATATTCAATATAATTTGAATTTGTATCAATATACAAGAATCTGTACCAATGTAAATTACCTATAAATAATAGCACACAAGTATTCATTCTATTATTATTATTATGAGTAAGCTCACACTAATTTATCTTTTATCCCATGCAGTTTTTCTTTTTTTTTTCCAAAGAGATCTCTGAACCTACATAATTTCCACCCCAATCTGCAACCCTATTCCAATTATAATCAACCCCTAATTGATATCCCTAACCCTGAGGACAAACTTTGTTGGAAAGGGGGACGTCATCTTCTAGAATTACTTCCAGCTGTCATGGGGGCAATGATCTTTCTATGGGATCCTGTGAAAGTAAATAGATAGTTAAGTCTCAAGATTACTGTCTGATGTAATTGCAAATGGTCTCTGAGTATTCATTAGGGTTTTTCTGAGGATCCTATTTGGAGTTCTGGCCAGAACGTTGTAAGAAGATGCACCATTTCAGCTAACCAATTTGGAACCATCTTGAGCAACTGGTATCTGAAACCAGTCTTATAGTAACACTATCAGCATCATAACGTCATGTCAATCAGGTGGATTCATTTGTGTCCCCATCTTCTTCCTGGAAACTCCAAAGATTATTGCAGGAAAATTCATTGTTCATTGTGGAAAATGTAAGCATTATTCATAGAGACATATATTCAATGAAAGGTCTGATAGAGACAAAAATATGTATGAAAAAGATAAGTTTTTTTTTCTAAATTCTTCTTTCTGTCCTATACCATATGGTTCCTAGCATGAGACAGAAACTTCAAATTTTTCATTTAACAACATGCTTAGATTGAGAGAAGGACAGAGCCATTGTCCAACTCCAAAGCTAGCTTTGATTTTTAAGTGAGTGGTGACTATTATTCTAGTTTATGCTCAGTGATTCTTACCTTCAGATGATCTGTCTTCATAAGTCATAATAATCTTTTGTTTGGTGATCCTATCTGGATAATTATCCTTTCCTCTTTAAGCATCTAGATGTCCAAGGTCTCTTGACTTTTCAAAGACGAGCATTTTCCTGCAAAGACAAGAACAGAACCCTGCCCCAGCCCTTATGAGGTTTCCTTACCACCTGTATGTTTGTCACCTCTGTGGATGAACCGTGATTTCTCTTTCTCAAGAAGTTTCTCTTTTTCAAACCAAATCTTTATTAATTTTTATAGTATCCATAAATTTCTTCTCTTCTGGAAACAAGAGTAAAACCCCTTTCCCAGCGTAGCACATCTCCTGGTTTCTATTGTGAGGTCAACACATCCTTGAAATACACCAATTAATTTAGTTCAGAAGCATTTTCTATTATCCATGTCTTTCTGCTGCTGTTGGTCCTTTCTCATTAGCATTAAAAAATCCAAGTTTAGTAAAGCATTATGCAATCATTTCTGGGGGGTATTTTCCATTGCTTTTTGTTTTTTTTAACATATCCTTTATAGTTCAATTTGATATTTCTGTAACTGCCTGACCTATAGGATTTTTTAGTATACCTGTAATATGCTTGATACTATAATAAGCAAAAGATTGTTTCATTTTCTTAGAGACATATGCTAGACCATTATCTGTCTTTATTTGTGCGTGTATACCCATGATGGCTATAGCTTCTAGTAAATGTGTGATTACTGAATCAGCCTTTTCTGAGCTTCCACCAGTTGCTCATTGAAAACCTGAATAAGTGTCAATGGTGTGGTGTACATATTTTCATTTTCCAAAATCTGCAAAGTGAAAACACATCCATCTGCCAGATTTCATTCCTTTGAGTACCCTTTGGATTACTCCCTGCAGGTAGCAGTGTTTGGTTATAGAAAGAGCAAGTAGGAGACATCTCTTTATAATCTCCTTAGCCTGTTGCCATGTAATAGAAAACTCTTTATTTAAACCTTTGCTATTGACATGGTGTTTCTTATGAATTTCTGAGTTCTTCCACACACTTCCAATCAATAATCGATCAATTTCTGCATTACCTTGTGCTAGAGGATGTGGCAGACCCCTATGGGATCAGGTGTGTTATGTATATGGGACAAAGCCTATTTCTGAGTATATCTTGAACCTGTATAAATAATGAAGTCAATTCTTTATCATCTGGTATAAATTCAGCAGTTTCAATATACAAAACAACTCTTGCTACATATTGTGAATCAGTAACTATATTGAGAGGTTCTTTAAAATCCTTAGTACTATGAAAATAGCATATAATTCTGCCTTTTGGACAGAATTATAAGGGCTTTGCCCTACTTAAATCTTCTGATTTATAATCTATCTTTCCTGATTTGTTTGCATCAGTATAGAATGTACGGGCTTCAATTATTGGTGTGTCACGTACAATGCAGGGAAAGATCCAAGTAGTTCTCTTTCTAAGATTAATTCTATCACTTTTTGGATAATTTAAATAGTCTCTCCTAAAAATTTTACACAAGTTCTTTGCCAAAGTTCATTGACTTCCCATAATTTTTTATGTTAATCAGTAGTAAAAGTCACTCTGCTGAATCTATTCCTGCTAGTTGACGAAGTCACAATTTTCCTTTCAGAAACCTTTTCCACATACATTTTAAATTTCTCACTTGGTTTATGTGGTAAAAAGATCCATTTTAAGATAATATCTTCCCTTTGCATTAAAATTCATGTAGGGAAATTCTGGAAGGCAAGAAGACTTGAATACAATTAAGATTTGGACTCACCCTATCCACATGTGCCTCCTGTAATTTTTCTTCAACACCAATCAATTCCTTTTCAGCTTCAGCTGTTAGTTCCCTGGAACTATTTGAGTCTTTGTCGTCATCTAAGGTTTTGTCTAAATGAACTATTAGATCAGATGTTATCCCAAAAGCTGGTCATAGACTGGAAATGTGTCTTAACAATCTAAGAAAGTCATTAACGGTCGGCAATCAGTCTCTCCTAATTTGTTCATTTTGTGTTCTTATTTTCTGTAAAACTACTTTATAACCAAGGTAATTGACAGAATCTCCTCTCTGTATTTTTTCAGGAGCAGTTTATAATCCCCATTTTGACAAAATTTTCTTTACTTCTTCAAACATTCTAAAGTATCTACATTTCAGTTAGATATCAAAATACTATTCATGCAATGATAAATTATAGATTTAGGAAATTGCTTGTGTATTATATCCAATTGCTGACATACAAAGTATTGTCACAGGGTGGGGCTATTGAGCATTTTGTGTGGGAGAACCCTCCACTGCTATCTCCTAGTAGGCTGAGAATTGTTATAAGTAGACACTGGGAAGGCAAATTTCTCTTTATTCTTTTCTTGTAAAGTTACAGTGAAGAAACAATCATTTAAATCAATAACTATATCTGGCACTCCTTTTGAAAATAGAGAAGGCAGAGGAATTCCAGACTGTAGAGGACCCATAGGTTGAATTACCTTGTTGACAGGTCTTATCTTAGATCTGTCACCATTCTCCATTTAACAGATTTCTTTTTAAAAACAAATGCAGAAGAATTCCAAGGTTGATTCTTCAGTATGGTGAGCATCTACTTGCTCCTGTACCAGCTGTTCTAAAGACTGCAGTTTGTCTTCTGTTAAAGGCCGTTTGTTTAACCCATACTGTTTTCTTAGTTAACCATTTTAAGTGTAGGTCCATTGGTCCCTCTAAAGATTTGCTAATTGCTTTGTGTTCTTGTACAGCCTTAATGGCTGGTGACCTTTGTGTATAGTACCTTATAATATCTTTCCCAGTAATATGAATTTCAGGAACTTCAAGATTGTTAATCTGGGTATTCCATGGAATTCATGACCCCATGAATTCACTGCCATATTAGCCACATATGGCCTCAGCCTTTCTTTCTGTCCTCTGGCCCTGTGCATTCAACCCATCTCATTTTTTGTTTCTCTTGAAATAGGGTTATAATACCTAGGAATTGAACATCTGCCTCTTGAAGAGGCCAATTTGGATGCCAACATTCTGGAGTAATGATACTCATATCCATACCCATGTCTATCAAACCCACAATTACAATGTTATTTATGCGCACTCTTAGCTTTGGTCTTTGATTATTTATAGATGTTTGCCAGAATATATGTTTCCTATTTCCTATTAGAATTTTTTATTCTTCTTCCATGTTTATTCCATCATCCAGAACAGTATGTTTTGTTTTGTTTTACAGCAGGCACTAGATTTTTTAAATTTCCCTCGTGAGACATTTCCTCCACAATGACTGGGTATGACTGTACCACTTTTGACTTGGGGGCCTGTGAGAGGCCCCACAAGGATTTTCACAATGGTATCGGGTTGCCTTGTTTGTCTTTTGTTGATCTGTATTTATTGGTCCAGTGTCAACCTTTGCCTCACCTCCTACATAATCCGTAAGGTTGATATCTTTTATTTTTGCCATTCCCAGAAGAGACATTATTTCTAGGAATTCCCAGAAGAGACATTATTTCTAGGAATTTCTTGTCTAGAATCCCTTCTCAGATGTCTTATTCTACCACATTTTGATGTCTACTCATACCTCTGAAAATTGCTTCTCCTACCCCAAGATTCAGTATTATAGTCAAATATCTCAATGTTCATTGTATGCAGGGTCCATTCATGTATAGGTGTTGATCTAACCTTTAAAGGATCGAGTATCTTTCTGCATTCTAAGTTGGCATTTTCAAAAGCCAGAGATTCCATAATTACTCGTCTAGCTTCTGGTTCTGTTACTCCTTTTTGTACAGCCTTAGTTAATCTTTGTAAATCACTAAAGGGTTCTTTATGACCCTGTTTCACCCTAATATATGATACAGTTTGTTTTTCTTAAATCCTGTCCCAAGCATTTTAGGCTGCTGTGTGGCATAGGAACAAGATTTGTTCATCATAAAATCTTGATCCTATGGGTCAGCATAAGTGCCCTTGCCAAGAATTTGATGTTGGGAAGTCTCAGGACCTTTTGCTTTTCCCTGTTGTTCTAAAATTTTTGCTTCTTCTCACAAATAACATTTCCACATTTATCGTGGCCCATCATCCATGACTGCTGAAACTAATTAAAGCCAGTCATATGGGGTAGCCTTATTGCTAGAAGTTCATGTCTTTACCATCTCCCTAACAAATGCTGAATGCAAGCTATAAGATATTTGTCAGGGTTTGGTGCCAGCCTGGACCCTAGATTATTCCTCCAGCCTAGAGGAGGTGTGGAAATAATTGAGACAACTCACATGGCTTTATCGGTTTGGAGATTCTCAGTGATCCCTCATGAAATCCTGAGTTCAAATCCTAAAAATTTTCTGTGATTATTCTCTAAACAGCCTTTGTAACAAAACATAAACTGGGGATAAATTCACTAGCATTCTGTTTCCTAGGTAACCAAGTGAATGACTTTAGTCACGTTCACACCTTTCTATGCCCTCTCTGTGATGTCTTCCTACATTCCTGCTCTGTATGCCAGCTCTGTCACATAGGCCAAATTAACATTTCTATCCCAGGTATCCTCCAAATTACAAAGAAGGAGCAGAACAATGTTAGCTTATCCTGACCCTTTTTTTATGGAGATGACCACCTCCTGTGTGGCAGGTGCAAACTATGGCATGGAAGTCTGACTGCCATTCAATGTAGAAATGTGGGCCTACAGTCCACTCTCTCTTAATTAATTTTAATGAAGCCTGTGCTTCTGAACAGGACAGATCATCACATCTGCCTTAGGCAAAGACTTCTCCCTTTACCCAAATTTACTCGTCTTTGGAAATCAGGCATTTTATTTTATGCAAGCTCCTGTCTTAGGTTTCTGTGGGGTGGAAACTTCAAACCCGTCATTGACTGCAGATCTCTGTGAAGAAAAGAGATTAAGGGGGAGAGATACCTTTGGGTTCTGTGTCTTGGAGCCATACTTTCTTGTCAGGATACATCATAACTCTTTAATTTCTTTTAGTCATTCATTCCTATAGGAACCCATCTACCCTCTTTGGATCCTTTTGGGCATTTAGAACTTGATGGTTTTTAAGAGTTGATTACAGAGTAGGAAACTAAAACCCTTTCATTTCTGACAGGTACTGGCATTATTAAAACCTGTCCTTGTACCTTCTTTCCCTGTTCCTCAGCTCCAATAATTTCCTCATTTGTTTCAAATCTTTTTACTACTGTCTTTTGTAAAGCCTGAATCTCTTGACCTGTATATATTTCTAGTAATTTCATTGAGGCACCTAGCCTCTGGTCCTCATTCTGCACAGGTCATTCCAATGTCTAAAGTTTTTCCTTGAAAGATAGTATTTCATCCTTGGACATTATTTGGATAGTGTGCAGATTGCCTTCTTGGAGAGATGCTCTATCTGCTAACCTATCATAACTTTTTAACAGATTTTGGTTGTCAAATTCAACAGTATGAATTCTTTCAGATAATTTCTCAGTACCCTATGACATGGATTGAATTTTGTCTGTCAAATTAATATTACCCTTTTCAATAGTATTAATTTTTTCAGATAACTTTAGATTTCCAATGGTATTAATCCTGTCAGCTAGCTGTTCATTATTAGTCTGTAAAAACTGTATCATTTCTAAATGGCTCTTTTATCAAACCATTTTCTTTTTTTTTTTTTTTTTTTTTTGGTTTTTCGAGACAGGGTTTCTCTGTGGTTTTTTGGAGCCTGTCCTGGAACTAGCTCTTGTAGACCAGGCTGGTCTCGAACTCACAGAGATTCACCTGCCTCTGCCTCCCAAGTGCTGGGATTAAAGGCGTGCGCCACCACCGCCCGGCTTCAAACCATTTTCTTAAGGATATAATATGAAGAATAAAACTTAGTCCCAATATCGAATAAATGGATGTATCACAATAGCCATATAAGCCTTGCAGAATACAGTCCATAGTGTCAGCAAAAATGTTATTGAAATTCTGCATGGTAATATTGTCTGCAATTATATAGCTTTTGTCCAGCAGGTGTCACAGTTGCAGCTGCATGGCGAAGAGCTGCCACTGGTGGCTAAGCAATCAGTGGCTGCGCAACCGGTGGTGGCACAAATAGTCGTGTGCCGCTTTGGGTTTCTGCCTTGGTGTCTGGTTAAATAAATACTGACAAATATGCTTTGCTTTGACCAATTAAAAGCAATTAAATCAATTCCATACACGGAGCAAGGAGCCCAAAACTCACAAGTAGGGAACACCAACCAGAATCTGCTCAAGTCACCACGGCAGTGGGGGAAGGACATGTGCACAAGCCTGGGAAATTTCCAGGTTTACAAAAAAATTACTTAGTAGGTGAAAGCAAGCCAGCAAGCTGGGGTAGGAGACCTTCTGGGAATGGACCTTTTGGGCCTTTTAGACCAGTCTACCGATTAGGTGTAGAGTTGGGACCCATGTGGGTATCAGATGAAGGACTCTAAAAAGAAATCCCTCACTAGCTCAGAATTGAGTATAATAAAGGGTTATTTATTTAGGTGTAGACGCACAGGTCACAGTCCTCTGCATGAACAAGGAAACAGTAACCAAATCCAGCAACCAGAAGAGAGTGGGAGTAAACATTTTACATCAGCATTTATAGTAAAAAAAAAAAAAAAAAAAAAAAAAAAAGACTATGCCCAAGTGGGCTGGTAATTTACAGGCTACTAGCTGAAGATATTTCCTACAGCAGATATTCTCTTTGTTTTAGTTAGTTTGGATAAGGGTTTGTCTATCTTGTTGATTTGCTCAAAGAACCAATTCTGTTGGTATTGTGCTGGATGCACAATTATTTGTTGCCTTGTTTCATGGGTGTAGTTCATTTCCTTGGTTTGGAGTTTTCTTTCTAGTACCTTCTGTAGGGCTGGATTTGTAGATAGTATTTAAATTTGACTTTGTCTTATAATATATTGTTTTCTCCATCTATGGTGATTGAAAGTTTTGCTAGGTATAGTTTTGCTGCCATTTATGGTCTCTTAGAGTCTTCAAGACATCTGTCCAGACCCTTCTGGCTTTTATGGTCTGCATTGAGAAGTCGGATGTAATTCTAATAGCTCTGCCTTTATATGTTACTTGGCCTTTTTCTCTTGTAGCTTTTAATTATTTTTTTTGTTGTTGTTCTGTATGTTTAGTGTTTTGATTATTATGTGGTACAGGGACTTTCTTTTCTGGTTCAGTCTATTTGGTGTCCTGTAAGCTTCTTGTACCTTTTATTAAGCATGTTCTTTAGGTTAGGAAAATTTTCCTCTATAATTTTGTTAAATATATTTTCTGGGTTTTTGAGCTAGGATTCTTCTTCTATTCTTATTATTTTTTGGCTTGGTCTTTTTATAGTGACCCAGATTTCCTGGATGTTTTGTGTCAGGAATGTTTTAGCTATAACATTTTATTTGACTGATGAATGTATTTCTTCTATTGTATCTTCAGTGCCTAAAATTCTCTCATTCATCTCTTGTATTCTGTTGGTGATGTTTGCTTCTGTATTTTCTGTTTGCTTACCAGATTTTCCATTTCGAAAATTCCCTCATTTTCCTTTTTTCTTTATTGCTTCTATTTCAATTTTGAGGTCTTGAACAGTTTCCTTCATCTGTTGATTTTTTTCTTGACTTGACATTCTTTAATGTATTTGTTGATTTCCTCCATTTCTTTTTTTCCCTCAAATTCTTTAATATATTTTTTCATTTCTTTTTAAAGGACCTCTATCAACTTCATAAAGTTGGTTTAACAATCATTTTTTTGTGTGTGTGCTTCAGCTGTGTTGGAATATTCAGGTCTTGCTGTTGTAGCTGGGCCCTGATGGTGGCATTTGGCCTTTTTATTGCTGATTGTGTTCTTACACTGGCATTTAGGCATCTGGTTTTGGACATCATAGATCTAGGCATTATAGATCCAAGAGTTGATTTCTCAATTTGTCCTTATTAGTTGGGTATTTTATTCTTTGATTTCTATTTCCTCATTGGTCGTCTGACCTTTGTGGCCTGAATTTCTGGCAGTTAGTGTGACCTCTGATATGGTAGCAAGTCACTGACTACATTGGAAACTGGATTTCTGGTGACTAGCTTGGCCTTAGGTATAGCAAGGGGTCTCTGTTCTTCTGACTGGTGTAGTCTTCATCTGAGCAGCTTTAGACTGGAGCCATTGTGGGTTGGGAGATGGGATGAGGGTGGGGAGTGGGACAGTTCAGCCATCAGGCAAGTCATTCAGCTGTTATTCTGAGTGGTGTGGCCTGTACTGAGCCAATTATACATCCTTAAAAGTAAATGTAAATCACAACCTGTGTCTTTCAGTTTTTAAAGTGATCATAGTGAAACTCTGCATTATTATGTAAAATAAACATTGCCTTATTTGTTAACTCTGAAATGCATTTTATATTTCATGAGTCTTTATTAGGCTTTTTAAAAAATCAATTCAGTTTCATTAATTTATTTGGTTACACTCATCCAGTATGTACTTATCAAATACTTACTAGTGGTGAATATATTTTAGGCACATTATTCTCCTAATACCTCTCAGGAAAGTTAAACATGATGATCAAGAATCTGAGAGTATTGTGATAGATTGCTGTTTTTCCTTCTAGTATAAGATTCTGAAGTTTATGACAGTTCAACATTGCTAAAGTACAAATAGTTTATGAAATTAAAACAAAACCAAACCAGATCACTGTGGTAAAGGTACTTCCTTGGGCCATGTAGGAAATTGGAAAAATTGGAGGGTAAAGAGAGGAGCCATGTCAATGTTTGGAAAGTAATCCACATGAAAGCCAGTTTCACTGACATGTCAAAATCACATTTCTAAAATTACCTTTTGAAGCAGGAACCAAACAGATAATTTTACTGTTCGATTATTCTTGGGTTAAAATTGAGAAATGGTGAGTTCATTCAAATGTTTGTAAATACTTTGTTCAATTTAAATCTGGTAAGTGTGTCTCACTTGTCTTCACAACCCATTTCAGGATTTCAAAGAAATCTTGGTTTTTCAGTTTCTTTTCATCACTCCTTCATTTTGTCCTTTAGTGAGGTTTCAGGAATGTGAGTTCTGTGAATTGAACTAGATTTGGCTTCTTTTCTTGATTCCTAGAACTTCCTAAATCAGAAAAGTACTGGTGTCTTCAGTAGTTTGGAAAGGGAATAGAGGAGAAGACTAAATGCCTGAGACAAGTCATGCAGTCATTGGTAGGGTTTATGAAATAAAGGTGAGATACATCTGCACAGCTTTTCCTTTTGTGTGTGTGTGCCCAGCAGATAATATTGAAAGCAGCCCTCTGCCTTTTAGTGTCTGATTGAGCACATGTTTTTACTACTTAGGCACCTTATCCCTGTGATCCCAGGCCTTATGCAAGACCTCATAATTAAATGCCAAAATAAGATAAAAATTTTAAGAAACTTCATTTCAAAGTGCTAGAAAATCAGTTGAAATAAGACCCTTTAACTCAAAGCATAAACTCCTCTATCTGGTTTGCTTGTTCATAATAAGTCAATTTATTGTGTTTTGATTTACATATAATAAAAATTTTAATGTACACATCTATACATTTTGACATTTATTATACCACCAGTACAATAGTAGATGCAGATAGCATTCTTATCACTCTAGAAAGTTCTTTAATGCCTCTTGGTAGTCACATCCTCCTACTGCCTCAAATGCTTGGTAATCACTGATCTGTTTTCTATCGCTGTGGCTTTGTCTTTTTCACAATTCAGTTGTTTTGAATTTGGCTTCATTCTCTTAATATTTCCAATTTACCCATGATCACACATAACTGGAGTGTATAACTCTCATTTCTGAGGAGCATTTCACTTTTATGGATTAGTTAAGTTTTATTTCTCTGTTGACCATCTGAAAAACAAATTTTTTTTTTGGTTTTTTTTTTTTTTTTTTTTTTTTTGGTTTTTTTGAGACAGGTTTTCTCTGTGGCTTTGGTTCCTGTCCTGGAACTAGCTCTGTAGACCAGACTGGTCTCAAACTCACAGAGATCCACCTGCCTCTGCCTCCCGAGTGCTGGGATTAAAGGCGTGAAAAACAAATTTTAACAATAATGAGCATTCTAAACATTTATATGTATATTTGCATAAATATAAATTTTGTTTTCCTTAGATAAATACTTAGGACTGAGATACCAAGATATATGGTAACAGAACATTTAAATTTGGTTAAAACTACTGATTGTTTTTCTAAGTGTATATAATATTTTTCATTTCCACTAACAGTATGAGTTTCATTTGCTTTACATATTCAGCAACACTCAGTATCATCATTTGTTACTTTTTGTTTCTTTGTTTTTCTTGCAGTCATAACTGTGTAGTAGTATCTCTCTGTTGCTATTCTTTTAAAATCAGCATGTAAATATGTATTAGCTAATCATTATATGCAAATACTGCTTTAATATTTGTAATAAAAGTAATTATGTAAAAATAGAGGCTCTCCATCTAGAATAATTAAAGTAATGATTCTCAAAAAACTCAACCTTCCCACTGTATTTAGAGTCGTCATGTTGGGCAGTATCAGAAGATACTTTTGGTTATTATTGCTAGAGAGGCTGTGCTGGTGTCATCTAGGAAATACAAGCCATTGATGCTTCTAAATGTTTTACAATATGTGAAGACTCCATACCCACTGTAAACAAAGAATTGTCATGTTTCAAATGCCAGTAGTGTTAAGATTGAGAAGCATATCCAATGGAGGTGAAGCACTCAGCGTATTAGATGGACACATCCTCAACACCAGATGCATTAGTGTTAGGTAAGAGACTGATGCATCTGAGTGATCCTTGAAAGGCTTACAAAGTTGGAAAATCAAGAATATTTCATTCTATCAATTTTATATACTGTCCGGCAGCTCAAGAGACCAATTATATTGGTAGTATTTAGTGATTTACATCAGCAATAATAATGTCTCCAACTATATTTGGTAGGATTTGTGTCATTCCCCCAGAGTGCTAGGTATGAATGGTGCATAGCAAACAATTTTAAATATCTCACTTAATCTTCAATATTTGGTAACCTCTAACAAAGTCACATTGATTTGTCATTCACTGCTAAGTCAAATTTTAGGGAAAAAAAAATTCTAGTATGGTTGTTGACTCCTTTGGATTCCGAGTGAATTTTAGGATTTTTGTTTTGCTGTTATACACACACTCTTTCATTTAGTCTGGCTAAGGAAGAAAAAAATTATGTTCTCCAGCTATATGGTATATATGTTTGTAATTTTTTTCAAGACTGAGAAAAAATAGCAAGTTTCTCCCTGTGTGTACTATGTCAGGATTACAAAGACTATGTTTTGAAAATTATCATCAAAATTTAAAATTTACCCCCAATGTAGGGCTGAGTTCATTCCGACTTTCTCAGGCTGTTCATTCAGGTGGACTTGCACAGACTTGTTTCCATATCACTTTGTTCAGTTGTCTAAGGCTTTGGTTATTACTTTGCATTTACAGTTCTCTGAACCCAAGTAAAATATTTGTTTGTTGGTTTGAACTCTTAGAAAATACTGAATTTCCTTGTTTCTGCAGCAAAACTTTAATACAGTTTTTAATAAAACCAGTAACCTAAGGAACCAGTCAAAACCCCTTATAGTAATAAGTAAGAATAGATATTTCTAAGACCTCCTTGAATACAGCAGATCCTAACCTGAGGTTCCTTTCCTTGCTTTTCTTTTCACATAAGCCCTTTTGGGAACCAAGCATATGTTAAAGTGGCGCATGTGTTTACACTTTAACAAGCTGCCCATTAGAGGGCAGTAGCGCACAAACACAGCAGCCAGGAAACCATCCTGTAAACACAGTGTGTCATAATTTAGTAAATTTAGTTAAACTCTGCATTTTGCTCTAGAATGTTTCGGCAACTACAGATAGGGTCACCTTTGAACTTTTAACATGGGGTTTTCAAATTCTTGTTGCATGTATTTGGTTTACAGTTTTTCTAGTTTTGTTTGTAGGAATACTGCTAATGAGCAACATCTTTTCTTTAATAAGTGATTAATGTATAGACTGCTGCTGCTGTTTTTACTACAAGTGCAATCACTATTGTTACTACCTTGTAAGTAGTTGGTATTGCGATCTTACAAAGAAAAGGAATGCATTTCATTTTAATACATGGTACACAAAATCATGTACCTAGTATTGCCATAGTTTCATATCTAATCCTGTTTCTGGGTTGTCTGTTCACTTTGTCTATTTAATCCTTCACTAATAGTCACAAGTTTAGAAACTTTGACTCACCCATTTTCTCTGTCTGTCAGTTCTCTCTTACTGGGACAAAATACCTGAAGCAATGAACTTACAAGGAGGAAAGATTAACGTTGATTCTGTGGTTCAGAGATTTAAGCAATAGCTTCTAGACCCTGATGTTTTGGGCTTTGATGACATAGTTGTCCTGACTAGTGTAAAAGGTGGAAGAGGAAAAAAAAAGGTGGAAGAGGCTGTTCATCTCACTGTGGCTAGGAAACAGACATGAAGTTGGCTGAAGGGCCATTATCCCCATCAAGGGTGCACACCCTGTAATGTAACTTCTTCACTGGGCCCTAACTCATAAAGATTTTAGCACTCCTCATAGCACCAGTGGCTGGTGACAGAACCTAGCATATGAGGCACTGGATGGCATGTAGATCCAAGCTATACTGTTCTGAATTTCCTTATCTTTTTATGGGGCTTTGTTCTTTCCTATAAAAATAAACATGCCAAAGTACAGATTTTGACTAGAAGTGCTATGTACCCTTTGATTTTCTAAGTGACCTTAAGTCGTAGTTAGAACAGCAGGTCATAGAGATGCTAAAAAAATTAAGATGCAACTCAGAGATACTTGCAATATTTCAAAAGTTTGTAAAAATGTTTTAAAAGTTGTTAAAATGAGGAGGTCAGGGATATGGCTCAGTGGACAAAGCCCTTCTCATGCATACCTGACAATCTGAGTTCAGATCCCCAAAGCTCATGTAAAAACAAGACACAGTGATGTCCAAGTCCATAATGCATTTCCGTGTACATCTGTAAGGAGCTGGAATGTAGACACATGAGAAATGCCAGAAGCTTGCAAGCCAGACTACATAGTAGTGAACAAAGAGACCCCATCTCAAACAAGATGTAAGGTAAGAACCAGCAACCAAAACTTTGCTCAGACCTCTACACACACTCCTTTGGTGTACCCCCACACAGACACACATATGAACATAGACATATATACACATATACAAGAGTGTCTTTAAGAGTTGTCATGATTACTATTATTTACTTCATTTGAAATAGAATTCAGAGGGTTTTTTTTTTTTTTGTAGAAGCTGTAGGTCTCACAAAGTATTATTTTTTTTTTGCTTCATCTGATACCATTTTATTTCTTTTTTTTTATTCTTTTTTACTTAAAATTTCCAACTGTTCCCCGTTTCCCATTTCCCTTCCCCTCCTCCCACATAGTGCCCCCTCCCCCCGCTCCCCTCCCCCTATCCCCACTCCACTTCTCCTCCCCCTAGTCCACTCCCCCTCCCTCTCGATACTGAAGAGCAGTCCAAATTCCCTGCTCTACAGGAAGACCAAGATCCTCCCACTTCTATCTAGGTCCAGGAAGGTGAACATCCAAACAGGCTACGCTCCCACAAAGCCAGTTCATGTATTAGGATCGAAACCTAGTGCCATTGTCCTTGGCTTCTCATCAGCCTTCATTGTCCGCCTTGTTCAGAGAGTCCAGTTTCAACCCATGCTTATTCAGTCCCAGTCCAGCTGGCCTTGGAGAGCTCCCAATAGATCAGTTCCACTGTCACAGTGGGTGGGTGCACGCCTCGTGGTCCTGATTTCCTTGCTCATGTTCTCCCTCCTTCTGCTCCTCATTTGGACCTTAAGAGCTCAGACCGTTGCTCCAAATTGGGTCTCTGTCTCTCTCTCGATCCATCGCCAGATGAAAGTTCCTGTGCCATTCTCCTTGGCCTCTCGTCAGCTCTCATTGTCCAACACATTCAGAGAGTCCGGTTTTATCCCATGTTTTTTTCAGTAGCAGTCCAGCTGGCCTTGGTGAGCTCCCAATAGATCGGCCCCCCTGTCTCAGTGGTTGGGTGCACCCCTCATGGTCCTGTCTTCCTTGTTCATGTTCTCTCTCCTTCTGCTCCTCATTATAACCTTGGGAGCTCAGTCCGGTGCTCCAGTGTGGGTCTCTGTCTCTATCTCCATCCATCGCTAGATGAAGGTTCTATGGCGATATGCAAGATATTCATCAGTATGATTATAGGATAGGTTCATTTCAGGTTCCCTATCCTCAGGTGCCCCAATGAACTAACTGGGGACATTGCCCTGGGCTTCTGGTAGACATTCCAGGTTCAAGTCTCTTGCCAACCCTTAGGTGGCTCCCTTAACTAAGGTATGAGTTTCCCTGCTCCCCCATCCAACCTTCCTTTACCCCCAATCACCCCGACTCCCCCAGTTCCCTTCATCCTCTCCTTCACACTTTTCTCTCCCCATCTCCCCTCATCCCCATCCCACCCCACCCCCCAAGATTCCCATTTTTTGCCCATCAATCTTGTCTATTTCCCATAGCTGGGAGGATATCTATATGTTTTTCCTTGGGTTTACCCTCTTGTTTAGCTTCTTTAGGATCACAAATTATAGACTCAGTGGCCCCTATCCATGGCTAGAAACCAATTATGAGTGAGTACATCCCATGATCTTCTTTTTGGGTCTGGGTTACCTCACTCAGGATCGTATTTTCTATTTCCATCCATTTGCATGCAAAATTCGAGAAGTCATTGTTTTTTACCGTAGAGTAGTACTCTAATGTATATATATCCCACACTTTCTTCATCCATTCTTCTATTGAAGGGCATCTAGGTTGCTTCCAGGTTCTGGCTATTACAAATAATGCTGCTATGAACATAGTTGGACAAATGCTTTGTCATATGATAGGGCATCTCTTGGGTATATTCCCAAGAGTGCTATTGCTGGGTCCAGGGGTAGGTTGATCCCAATTTTTCTGAGAAACCGCCACACTGATTTCCAAAGTGGTTGCACAAGTTTGCAGTCCCACCAGCAATGGATGAGGGTACCCCTTTCTCCACAACCTCTCCAGCAAAGGCTATCCTTGGTGTTTTTGATTTTAGCCATTCTGACAGGTGTAAGATGATATCTCAAAGTTGTTTTGATTTGCATTTCTCTGATCGCTAAGGAGGTTGAGCATGACCTTAAGTATCTTTTGGCCATTTTAACTTCTTGTGATGAGAATTCTCTGTTCAGTTCAGTGCCCCATTTTTTAATTAGGTTAATTATCCTTTTAAAGTCTAGTTTCTTGAGTTCTTTATATATTTTGGAGATCAGACCTTTGTCTGTAGCGGGGTTGGTGAAGATCTTCTCCCAGTCAGTAGGCTGCCTTTTTGTCTTAATGACAGTGTCCTTTGCTTTACAGAAGCTTCTCAGTTTCAGGAGGTCCCATTTATTCAATGTTGCCCTTAATGTCTGTGCTGCTGGTGTTATACATAGGAAGCGATCTCCTGTGCCCATATGTTGTAGGGTACTTCCCATTTTCTCTTCTATCAGGTTCAGTGTGTTCAGATTGATATTGAGGTCTTTGATCCATTTGGACTTGAGTTTTGTGCATGGTGATAGATATGGGTCTATTTTCATTCTTCTACAGGTTGACATCCAATTGTGCCAGCACCATTTGTTGAAGATGCTTTCTTTCTTCCATTGTATACTTTTAGCTCCTTTATCGAAAATTAGTTGTTCATAGGTTTGTGGATTAAAATCCGGGTCTTCTATACGATTCCATTGGTCGACTGCTCTGTTTTTATGCCAGTACCACGCTGTTTTCATTACTGTAGCTCTGTAATAGAGTTTGAAGTCAGGGATGGTAATGCCTCCAGATGTTCCTTTATTATATAAGATTGTTTTGGCTATCCTGGGTTTTTTGTTTCTCCATATAAAGTTGATTATTGTCCTTTCAAGATCTGTGAAGAATTTTGATGGGATTTTAATGGGGATTGCATTAAATCTATAAATTGCCCTTGGTAGAATTGCCATTTTTACTATGTTGATCCTCCCAATCCAGGAGCAAGGGAGATCCTTCCATTTTCTGGTATCCTCTTCAATTTCTTTCTTCAATGCCTTAAAGTTCTTGTCAAATAGATCTTTCACTTCCTTGGTTAGAGTTACCCCAAGATATTTTATGCTTTTTGTGGCTATCGTGAAAGGTGATGATTCTCTTATTTCCCTCTCTGCTTCCATATCCTTTGTGTATAAGAGGGCGACTGATTTTTTGGAGTTGATCTTGTATCCTGCCACAATACTAAAGGCGTTTATCAGCTGTAGGAGTTCTTTGGTGGAGTTTTTGGGGTCGCTCATGTACACTATCATATCATCTGCAAATAATGCAAGTTTAACTTCTTCCTTTCCAATTTGAATCCCCTTTATCCCCTTGTGTTGTCTTATTGCTATTGCTAAAACTTCGAGAACTATATTGAAGAGGTATGGAGAGAGTGGACAGCCTTGGCGTGTTCCTGATTTTAGTGGGATGGCTTTAAGTTTCTCTCCATTTAATTTGATATTAGCTGTCGGCTTGCTGTATATAGCTTTAATTAAATTTAGGTATGCCCCTTGTATCCCTAATCTCTCCAAGACTTTTATCATAAAGGGATGTTGAATTTTGTCAAATGCTTTTTCAGCGTCTAATGAAACGATCATATGGTTTTTTTCTTTCAGTTTATTTATATGATGGATTACATTGATAGATTTGCGTATGTTAAACCAGCCCTGCATCTATGGTATGAAGCCTACTTGATCATAATGGATAATTTTTCTAATGTGTTCTTGGATTCGGTTTGCCAGAATTTTGTTGAGGATTTTTGCGTCGATGTTCATGAGTGAGATTGGCCTGTAATTTTCTTTCTTGGTTGGGTCTTTGTGTGGTTTTGGTATCAGAGTTACTGTAGCTTCATAAAAGGAATTTGGCAATGACTCTTCTGTTTCTATATTGTGAAATACCTTAAGGAGTATAGGTATTAGGTCTTCTTGGAAGTTCTGGTAGAATTCCGCATTGAAACCATCTGGTCCTGGACTTTTTTTGGAAGGGAGGTTTTTGATAACCGCTTCTAATTCTTCACGACTAACAGCTCTATTTAGGTTGTTCACCTGGTCCTGGTTTAACTTTGGTATATGGTATTTATCTAAAAAAGTGTCCATTTCTTTTACATTTTCCAGTTTTGTGGCATACAGGCTTTTGTAGTAAGATCTAATGATTCTCTGAATTTCCTCTGTGTCTGTGGTTATGTCTCCCTTTTCATTTCTGATCTTATTAATTTGCAAATTCTCTCTCTGCCGTTTGATTAGTTTGGATAGGGGTTTATCAATCTTGTTGATTTTCTCCAGGAACCAGCTTTTTGATTTATTGATTCTTTCAATTGTTTTCTGTGTCTCTATTTTGTTGATTTCAGCCCTCAGTTTGATTATTTCCAGTCTTCTACCCCTTCTAGGTGAGTCTGCTTCTTTTTTTTTCTAGAGCTTTCAGGTGGGCTGTTAAGTCTCCAATGTGTGCTTTCTCTGTTTTCTTTAAGTGGGCAGTTAGTGCTATGAACTTTCCTCTCAGGACTGCTTTCATAGTGTCCCATAGGTTTGAGTATGTTGTTTCTTTATTTTCATTGTCTTCAAGGAAGACTTTAATTTCTTTCTTTATTTCTTCCTTAATCCAGGTATGGTTCAGTAGTTGACTATTCATTTTCCATGAGTTTGTAGGCTTTCTGGGGGTAGCATTGTTGCTGAATTCTAGCTTTAATCCATGGTGATCTGATAAGATACAGGTGGTTATTAATATTTTTTTGTAACTGTGAATGTTTGCTTTGTTACCGAGTATGTGGTAGATTTTTGAGAAGGTTCCATGAGCTGCAGAGAAGAAGGTATATTCTTTCCTATTTGGGTGGAATATTCTATAGATGTCTGTTAAGTCCATTTGATTCATTACCTCCATTAATTCTCTTATTTCTCTGTTAGGTTTCTGTCTAATTGACCTGTCCATTGGTGAGAGAGGAGTATTAAAGTCTCCTAATATTAATGTGTGCGGTTTGATGGCTGCCTTGAGTTTTAACAATGTTTCTTTTACGTACGTGGGTGCTTTTATATTAGGGGCATAGATATTCAGGATTGAGATTTCATCCTGATGAATTGTTCCTGTTATGAGTAGAAAATGTCCCTCTCCATCTCTTCTGATTGATTTACGTTTGAAGTCAACTTTGTTAGAAATTAGTATGGCCACACCTGCTTGTTTCCTAGGTCCATTTACTTGATAAGCCTTATCCCAGCCCTTTACTCTGAGTAGGTGCCTGTCTTTGTGGTTGAGGTGTGTTTCTTGTAAACAGCAGAATGTTGGATCCTGTTTTCGTATCCAATCTCTTAGTCTGTGCCTTTTTATAGGTGAGTTGAGTCCATTGACATTAAGTGATATTAATGACCAGTGGTTGTTAACTCCGGTCATTTTTTTTAGTAGTAGATTTTGTGTGTTTCCCTTCTTTGAGATGTGCTGGTAAAGGGTCTCTAGATGTCTGAGTTACTGTGGTCATTGTTGGACTCCTTGATTAGTGATTTTCCTTCTATTACTTTCTGTAAGGCTGGATTTGTGGCTATGTATTGTTTAAATTTGTTTTTATCCTGGAAAATTTTGTTTTCTCCATTTATAGTGAACGAAAGCTTGGCTGGGTATAGTAGTCTGGGCTTGCATCCATGGTCTCGTAGTTTCTGCAGTACATCTATCCAGGACCTTCTGGCTTTCATGGTTTCCATAGAGAAGTCAGGTGTAAGTCTGATAGGTTTACCTTTATAAGTAACTTGGCCTTTTTCCTTTGCTGCTCTTAGTATTCTTTCTTTATTCTGTATGCTTTGTGTTTTGATTATTATATGGCGAGAGGATGTTTTTTTTTGATCCAGCCTATTCGGTGTTCTGTATGCTTCTTGAACCTTCATAGGTATATCTTTCTTTAGGTTGGGAAAGTTTTCTTCTATAATTTTATTAAATATATTTTCTGGACCGTTGAGCTGCGCTTCTTCTCCTTCTTCTATTCCTATTATTCTTAGGTTTGGTCTTTTTATTGTGTCCCAGATTTCCTGAATGTTTTGTGATGAGAATTTGTTGGCCTTGCTGTTTTCTTTGATCAGCGTGTTTATTTTCTCTATGGTATCTTCAGAATCTGAGATTCTTTCTTCTATCTCTTGTATTCTGTTGGTTATGCTTGCTTCTGTAGTCTCTATTCGTTTACCTAGATTTTCCCTGTCCAGCTGGCCTTCTGTTTGTGTTTTCTTCTTTGCCTCCATTTCAGTTTTTAAGTCTTGGACTGTTTCCATTATTTGTTTGATTGTTTTTCCTTGGATTCCTAGGGTATCACTCACTGATTTACTCAATTCTTCAAACTTTCTGTTATACTTCTCATCCATTTCTATAAGGGCATTTTTTACATGCTGTTTAAGGGCGTCAATCACTTTCATAAAGTCAATTTTATCTACTTCTTCATGATTAAGGTGTTCATGTCCTCCTGTTGTGAGGTCGCTGGGTTCTGGTGGCTTCATATAGTTTTTCAGATTGTTGGGTGAATTCTTGCATTGGCGCCTGCCCATCTCTTTCTCCGAATGCTCCCCTATGGATCTTCTTTTACCGGATCAGGTCTCCTTGCCTACTGATGTACTTTCCCAGTGATGGCACCCTGCAGTGATAGCTCTCCTGGTGCTCCAGTAATGTCTCTCCTGGTACCAATATCAGATCTCCGTGCCCAAAGACGGCTCTCCTGGTACCCAGATTAGCTCTCCCACTGATGGCTCTCCTGGTGCCAAGATCAGATCTCCATGCAGGTTGGGTAGTTCATAAACAAAGGCCTTACCTTGCTTGGTGCAGGCAGGCCAGTGAACCAAAGGAAGTCTCGCCTGCCTACTTGCCCTGAGGATTTGCCCCCAGCGCCAGACAAACTGAGCTGGATGGTGTTATGTGCCCAAAGAGGAAAGGGGGCAGAAGGAAGAAGGGTTCTGGAAGCAAGCTGGGTGGGACAAGAAGAGAGAGGCAGTATGCAGGGTGTAGAGCCCCTGCAGGGAGCCCAGGGAGTATAGGGTGGGGGATGAGGAACTTCAGAGTTCCCTGTCCAGGGCTGCTTCCGCCGCCGGTCAGGTCCCAAACTCACCCCACTGCTGTCTCTCCTGGTGCCTAGATCAGATCTCCGTGCAGGTTGGGTAGTTTGTAAACAAAGGCCTTACCTTGCTTGGTGCAGGCAGGCTGGAGAAACAAAGGAAGTCTCGCCTGCCTACTTGCCCTGAGGATTTGCCCCCAGCGCCAGACAGACTGAGCTGGATGGTGTTATGTGCCCAAAGAGGAAAGGGGGCAGAAGGAGGAAGGGTTCTGGATGCAAACTGGGTGGGACAAGAAGAGAGAGGCAGTATGCAGGGTGTAGAGCCCCTGCAGGGAGCCCAAGGAGTATAGGGTGGGGGATGAGGAACTTCAGAGTTCCCTGTCCAGGGCTGCTTCCGCCGCCTCCAGTCAGGTCACAAACTCACCCCGCTGCTGTCTCTCCTGGTGCCTAGATCAGATCTCCGTGCAGGTTGGGTAGTTTGTAAACAAAGGCCTTACCTTGCTTGGTGCAGGCAGGCTGGAGAAACAAAGGAAGTCTCGCCTGCCTACTTGCCCTGAGGATTTGCCCCCAGCGCCAGACAGACTGGGCTGGATGGTGTTATGTGCCCAAAGAGGAAAGGGGGTAGAAGGAAGAAGGGTTCTGGATGCAAACTGGGTGGGACAAGAAGAGAGAGGCAGTATGCAGGGTGTAGAGCCCCTGCAGGGAGCCCAGGGAGTATAGGGTGGGGGATGAGGAACTTCAGAGTTCCCTGTCCAGGGCTGCTTCCGCCGCCGCCGGTCAGGTCACCTCAGAGGGTTTTTAAAATTGCTACAAAAATAAGCCATTACCTTTCCACCCTGGAAACCTATTTCCACTATATTTTTTAAAATTATAAATTAAATATACTGAGAATGTATGAATAGATAAAAGCAAACAAGTGTACTATTTTTTGAAGAAAGAAATTACAGAGAATACAGATAAGTGATGTTTGTACTAATTCCAGGCAAAATTTCAGGAAAAAAAAAACCTAAATATACACAATTTTGCATTTTCAAGGAAATTCGTAGCATAAGCCTGATTCTCTTATGTAAAGTTATTTATTTGTCATCACATGTTGAGCAGTACAAGAACTAAAATATGGTGCTTTGGCTCACAAAGCAGTCTTATTTCAATTGTGTTTTGAGAAGTGCTAACTGTATATCCTCTGCCCTCATCCACCTTTTTGTTTTTTGGGTCTGCTACATAACCTAAAAGAATTTGGGGGAGCAGTTTTAATAGATGGTGACAGTTGACCATTTTTAACTGACAAGAGCTTGTTATAGGATACTAATGAGTTTAGTCTACACCATGAATAGCATAGGTTCAGTGGAAATAAGGAATTTTCTGGTGGCAGAAGGATAATAAATGCAAGAATTGGTCTAAGAAAGGTTGTAAAGCAGCCCTTCCCTAGAGAACTTTACAGAACACATAAATTCCACAGTGCTCAGGATTTGAAATAGAATCTTCCTTTATTTGATGCTAGATAAAGTTTCATGCTGGCCCTAGAATATTTGAAAATATTAGCTGGTAGGATTAATGAGTGTTGCTCAGGGGTAGCATATAGAAAGTCCTGAGTTCAATCTCCTGCACCAAAAACTTTAAAATAATTAAATTATTATACTTCTGATATGTGTCATTGTTGCCCACTTGTTAGAATGCAGTGGGAAGTACCTTCTGCATGCCTCTGAGTTTTTTTCTACAACAGGTATATAGAACAGGACAAATAAACAAAACAAAAAACAACAGCAGCAGCAATACAAAAAACCCAACTCTTTAATATGGGGCTGGAGAAATGACCCTGAGGTCTTGGAAAGGCCTGGAGTTCAGTTTCCAGCACCCACATTAGACAAGTCTCAGATGCCTAGAACTCCAGCTCCAGGACAGTCAGTGTCCTCCTCTGGCCTCTGTAGGCACCTGTATGCATGTGTGCATATGCACACAGAAACACACGTGCAAATACACAAAGCAATATAAAATGGTTTAAATTTTTTTAATTAAAACATAACTTTTTAATCAAACAAGACATCTGCTTTTGTGGTGCTTTATTTTAGTAAGACAAGGCTAAATAATATAAAATTCATACTATGTGGAAAGATTTTACATACTAAAGAGAAAACATGTAAGATAATGGATTATTGAGTGAAAAATATAATTTTGGTAAAGTATCCAGAAAGAATGTCCATAAGAAATGCAAATTCAGAGGAAATGGAGGAGTATTTTAGACCAAGGGAACAGTGTGTTCCAAGAACTTGAGGCAGGAACAGAAAGCCTATGAGCCTGATTCAAATGGATATAGCATATAGTAGCATAGAAAGACTAGTTCTTGCAATGTTGTTAATAATTTTGGGTTTTACTCTGATGGGAGGCCACTTGACTAAACAAAGTTGTGGGTAAGTTGTCATGCTTTTAATAAGACCAATGTCTTCACTGCTGAAAGACTGAGAAGGGCAGAACCAAGGAGACCAAATGTACTGAATAATTGAAGAGCTGCTGGCTTAAACTAAACTGAGAAGTAGGCAGATGGTTAATGTACTCTGAAGGTGAGGGCCACAAGAGGAATGGTAATTGTGTGTTAGCAAAAGGGATTAGAAGATGACTAATCTTTCCACAGGAATGACTGGGAAAAAACCACATATGCTGTTCACTACAGTGATCAAGACTGAGTTTATAGACTACATTTTAGACCCAAATTGAAGATGTTACTTTAAATCTTAGTGGAAATATTTTGTATAGATAGTTAAGTAGAAGACTATAGAATTGGAGAACACTCAAATTAAGAACATTGCATCAAGCCAGACAGTGGTGGCACTTACCTTTAATCCCAGCACTTGGGAGGCACAGACAGGCAGATCTGTGAGTTCAAAGCTATCTTGATCTATAAGTGAGTTCTAGGACAGCCAGCATTACACAGAGAAACCCTGTCTCAAAATAAATAAATAAATAAATAATAAGAACAACCTGCCCCAAAAGAATATTGACTCATTGATGTCCTTATGATTAAAAGATAAAATACTGGAATTGATCTCAAAGGGACTTATGGGTTGATAAAGTGAAGGCCCAGGGATTGAGGTATTCATATAATTAAGTGAGGAGATGCAATCAGATCTAAAATCCAGGCAAGGGACATATTCATGGAAGAAGAAGACCAACTGTCTCAGATGCTGCTGAAAGATCCTGGGAAAAGATTCTGGTATTCTATATGCATTGGTATGTATATGTATGTATAATCACCTGATTTCAGGTGTCCCTCTATGCTCTTCTGTTCTGTTCTTCCTGTTTTCCACTGTCATGTTAAATATGTTAACTTGGATACTTTTATTTGTGTCGGATGCTGCAGGAGAATCCAAACCCTCATATGGCATTCCAGAAAGTTCCACGCCCAACAGAAGGATCCCACTTGAGAGTTCATATTCTTCCTTTCCCAAAGATTAATGAAGCCCGGGTTCAGGAACTAATACAAGAAAATCTTGCTAAGAACCAGAATGCACCTCCTGCTACACGACTAGAAAAGAAATGTGTGGTGCCAGCAGGTCCACCTGTTGGTATGTATTTGTGTGTGTGTGTGTGTGTTTGCTCATTTTAAAAATAAGCCTTTTATGAAAGGGGGTGGTGTACATTTCTATAGCTCCAGCACTTGGGAGGCTAAAGCATGATTGTTCTAAGTTCTATGCCAGACTTGACTATATAGGGAGCACAACACCTAGACTAGACAATGAGACTCTCTCAACACCGTGACAGCAGAAACAAGCTATAACCATAGCCACCAGCATAGCTGCCACCATCACCTCCAAATCCATTATATCCACCATCACCACCTCCATAACTACCTCTGCTTCCACTGCCTCCACCACCATAGCCTCCTCTAACACCAAAGTTTCCACTACAACCAAATTATCTGCACCACCCCCGAAGTTTCCTTTATGACCTATAAAGTTGCCAGATCCACCTCCATAACCTCTCTGTGATCCCACATCTTTTCTAGTTTCGATAATGGATAAAGTGATAACAGTTTTCAATAGTGCACAGAGACTGGAAGTTGTTAGAAACTGCATCTCATTCATATTTGAAAATAAAACTTTGGAGACTGAGAAGGTAATAAAATAATATTTTCCTATTTAATATTTTCCTTTTAGAATTACATTTCAAAGTTGGCAAGTGGTCTGTTCTCTACTCTTTTGTCTCTTTAAGCCATTTTAAATGAATAGTATTCCAAATTTAAGACTATAGTTCAAGCCTATGGCTACAAGAGAATTTGGTAGTCGTTTTTTCTCTCTAGTTGTTATAAAGATTTAATGTTATCATTTTAAATTGTGTGTGTGTGTGTGAGAGAGAGAGAGAGAGAGAGAGAGAGAGAGAGAGAGAGAGAGAGAGAGCTATATACATGTGAATAGTACAGGTGGCTGCAGAGGCCATGGCATCAGAACCTTAGCCTTTTTTGGTGCCTCATGATCACAGTTCTGAACATCTACTACAGGGGATTGGTAAACATGTACAGTTACTTGCTACTTTACTGAATAACCCATCATCCCTTGCTTTTTCATGGGTTTTATTTTGGTTATTTGTTTATTGGTTTTGTTTGCATATTTATATTTCCAAATGTAGCAGGTTTCCTATTGCTTCTCTTGTCTTCAGCTTGCATGCTATTTCTTTCCTACTTTGGTTTGTTTTGGTTTTAGATTTTTGAGAAAATCTCACTGTGTAGTAGTCTAGATTGATTGGCCTTGTTTTACTGATCCTCTTGCCTCAGTCTCTCTGAATACAGGTGATGCCATTCATCATACTAGGCTTTGTATGCTGTTTTTATACCTGCTTCTCATGTTGTTAGACCCTCTTGCTCTAATACTTTTTCTTTTCTTGCTTATTGTACCTCCTGTTCTTTTAGGTTTTCCAAATTAAATAAGCTCTTTATTACTATATGTGAATGAACAGGCTTTATATTGTGAATTAGAGGAGCCATTTCTAAATATTCATACAATGAAGGCTTTAATGCATATATCTAAAGGTATCTAAATGTCTATAGTTTTGAGTCATGGTCTAAGCAGCAGTCTATTTGACCACTAAAGTTGTATCAAGTCTGGAGAGTGGGGAGTGAATTTCATGTTTTCTCAATCTATATTATAAACTACCTGTAACTTGTTTTTCTTGGTGTGTCTTACATATGAACATATAATTACAAATCTATTTTACAATTGGTATTAGCAGTTAATCACCTGTTCCCTAAGAATTCACTTCTTGTAACTTTGTTAATTACTTGACAGGATGTACTTTTCTTTTCAGTGTGGTTGCTTGAAAGTGCATTTGGTCACTTGGAATTCTCTTGTCCACAGACCCTTCCTGCTGCCTTGAGGGCCCTTAAGGAAAAGCAGCAAGACAGTGTCTCGCTGAAGAATTGGGTTTGCATGTCCAGCAGAACCGGGCGATATTGGATCATCAGCAGTTTGACTACATAATAAGGATGATGAATTGTACTCTGCAGGTAATCTTGAGTGATTTTAGATTACTTTTTTGCAAATACCTTTTCTCCAGATGTATTAATTACTGAAATATCAATGTCTTGAGGCTGCTGTAGCTAATGAAGATGTCATATCCACTGAATCACTTGCTCACTAATTGATGTAAATGCTCAGTTCTTTGTTCTTTCTTTGTTTTCTCTTGACAAGTACTATGATCTATACTGATTTCATATCTTAAAGACATAGAGTCATATATTACCAAATCCTATAGTCATATCACTCCTCAGTTTTTAGTTGTACTGTTAAAGCAAACAACAGTTAAAGATAAATAACCCAATGATAAAAGAATGAACTATAAGAAACATTCTTCTATGGACTTCAGAATAGGTGTATGATCTTACAGAAATTGCATTCCTACAAAATAGTGAAGACTCAAATTAGAAAAAACAATCTGGGTTCCTTGTTGGTTGTCATCCTATTCTCTTTAAATATGCATAACCACTTATAAATTCAGATATTGCCATCTGATTTTTGACAAAGATGCCAAAAATGTACATTGTAGGTAAAGCTGCCTCTTCAACGAATGATTCTGGGAAGGCTAGATATCCACATGTACAAGAATAAAAGTAGATTCCTGTCTTTAACTCTGAAACTTAATAGAAGACAAAGCAGAGAGAAACATTTCACCATATCAGCCTATAAAAGAACTTTCTGAAAGGGATCCCAATCATTTATAATCATATTTCACATTGAACTACTCTCATAAAGGCAAATATATATTTTCTCTCATTTTTGTTTCCTAGATTTTATGTAGATAAACTTATGTCTGTATATATAATAAGAAATTAGAGATGATACTGTTTAGGGGAAGATAGGTCTAAGAGGAAGGGAAGAGGCATGAGAAGAAAATAGCCTAGGGGAATATACTTAACATGTAGTATATGCTTGTGTGAAACTCTAAAAATTTTTTTTGTTTTGTTTTGTTTTTTTGAGACAGGGTTTCTCTGTAGCTTTGGAGCCGGGCCTGGAACTAACTCTTGTAGACCAGGCTGGTCTCAAACCCACAGAGATTTGCCTGCCTCTGCCTCCTGAGTGCTGGGATTAAGAGGTGCTTCACCACCGCCCGGCTAAAAAAGCAAATTTTGTAAGTTATAATTAATAAGATATTAGAAAATAAGGTAATTTGTCACTGTCTTGTAAAGCTGCATGTGAATCATATTCTAGGACCCAAATATTCCATTAGATGTTCTCTTGCCTATATAAGAGATGTGTATCAGTGTTCTGAGTTACATGGAACAATTAAAGAAAGAGGTCACTCCAGAAGTAATTCAGTCTCTGTGTCAGCAGGGAGGTTTAGCCTTCCTGAATGAACCTCAGATAGCTGAGCAGAAGCATATTTATTGATCGTTAACACAAAAGTTGTTTGGGGGGTGGCTGTAAAACAAATTCCTCATACCAAAACTTCTAATCTAATCTGTATGTTTCATAAAGGAAACATCACACCCCTGCAGCTTTAGTCCTTATTGTATACTGTGTGCAGTACCTAATAATGCAAGATGCTCCAGGTGTGCCAGGGCCTTCTTGTGACCAAAATCCTGCAAAGGCTGTAAAGCTTCTTTAGAAAAAGAGCGATAGATAATAGAGAACAATCACTGTTTTCTACAGTGATTTCTTCAGGGTCAAAGTACTTCTATAAAACAACTTCATCCTAATGTTTACACTAGATATAGTAAAAACAACTATATGATTCTAATGTTTATCCTAGATACAGTAATTCTACTAGAATTCCAGTCCAAAAATGTCTGTTGTGGCATTTTTAAAATCACAGACAAGCTTGGACCTGGAAAGATGGCTCAGTGGTTATTAGCACACACTGCTTACATAGAGGACTGGAGTTGGGCTCTTAGCACCTACATCAGGTGGTTTAAAACCACCTTTAACTCCAGCTCATCTCTTCTGTATTCTGAGAGCACCTATACTCACATGTCCATCTAATACCCCACCAGACATATAACTAAAAACGAAGTAGATCTTAAAATAATAGGAAAACTGAAACTTGTCAGTAATAGAATGAATATATAAATATATAAATTTTCTTTCTGTAGACCATTATTCAGCAGAGAAAATGAACAAATAACAATATGATTGACTCTTAAGACAGCTTAATTACAATACAGTTCCACATAAAAAGTCAAAGGCATATAGTATCTAGAAATGTTTAACTTAATGGCATTAACATAGGTGGTAAAACCACAAAGAAAACGTCAAGATATGGCTGTGGGAATGGGGCTCTAGTTCAGTGATAGAATGCCTCTTTTCTTGCAGGAAGCCCTGTGGAATTTCAACCCCCCCCCCCTAAATAGTTACTATTTTTATATTGATTTATTTAATAGTGGTCTCTTTGGAAGATTGTTCAACTTGAAGTAGAAACATATCACTCCACATATATACTGGTATGGAAACACTTAAGTTATATATTAGAGGTAGGGTAAAAGGTAGTTATATAAAGTAGATATGTGATTCTTTATTGATCTGTAATTACATACATGTGCAAAATAGTTGATTATAAGTCTGGAAAGATATTTACACTAAGTCTTTAATGGTTGGCTTTTCTGGTTGGATTCTAATAGTTTTGGCTTATAATTTAAATCCTTTGGATCGCACACATAATAATTAAATAAGAGCATATCTTTTATAATTAAAAATTATTTTTAGAAAGTAAACTTTGTGAACCCTTATGAAAATAATAAATCATACTAAATTTTCTCTTCAAAAGCCTATATATTCTTTGTTACATTGTTATAGTAATTTTTCTACTCATAAATGACAGACCAAAGAAGTAAGTTTGACAAGATGTTCAGAAGCCCTAAATAGACAGTTTCCCAACTTCCTAATAACTGATATTAAAGTTACAAAAACTGTATTGAAAGTTTTGTCTATCAATTTTTTCTATGCTGTTCATGAGCCAAAGTTTTAAAACTTTAAGTTTCATATTTTAAGATTATGTTTTAAAAGTCTTGTCTAAACTTAATCTTAACACATGTCATTTACAGATCTACGGGAAGCTGGGCTATAGTTTTTTCTTCTTTGAATATTCATCTTTCTGACAAATAAAAAGTACAATCACAATTTTTGTTTCTTTCAAATCACCTTATTTAACTAAATCAGCATTTCAGATGCAGGTGAGCATAGTCCCCGCGCCCATCAATGCTCCTACCATTATTTGCCATTGTATAAGCATTCTTTCTGGTTATAAACGGGCCTCCATATACTATCCTTATTTGAATGAGTTCTTTACAACCTGGGTTTATTTGTGTCTCTGTTGGAATTTCACAAAGGGATTTAATATGACATTATTAATATTCTTTACAAAAGCATAGAATTTAATAGCAGGCCAAACATCTGTGTTGATATTTTAAGAAAGAAACGTTAACTAAATGAACTAATTCTTAGTGATTCAAACACTTAGTAATCTTTATTTTTATGACCTAGAAGTTAGTCTCTTTCTTGCCCTCAAGGGAAAACCAAAGAAACATCAGTACTGCAAAACAACTACTTTATTAGGCTCATTCAAAGCCAAAATAATTTTTTCACAATACTGTTTTATACAGGATATAATTAATTTCTATAAAACATCTCATTTCAAAAAATGGATCATATGTTTTTTCTTTTCTTTTCTTTTTTTGGTTTTTCAAGACAGGATTTCTCTGTGTATCTTTGGCTGTCCTGGAACTCACTCTGTAGACCAGGCCTTGAACTCACAGAGATCCCCTGCATCTGCCTTCCAAGTGCTGAGATTAAAGGCGTGAGGCACCATGCCCAGCCATATTTTTCAAAACAAGGGTACAAAAAAAATGAATTGAACCCCCACCTTAAATCTTGTTTTATTATTTCTAGATCTTAGCTACTGTCTTTTAACAATAAATTATGATTTGAAACCCAGTGAAGTTCTCCACTTCTGTCATTATATTAAACTTATGCTATAAGGAGATGACTCATTAACACAGAAAAAGACATTAGAAAATTTCAAATAAACATAAATCACAATTTAATATACAGTTCTTCTAAAGAAGAGAATATCTCCAAATACATTTTCCCCGTACTCTTAAAAAGAGCAAATAGAACAAACAAAACCCTAAACGTTAACAGAATTTTTAAAAGGATTTTTTTAAAGACTTATTTTTATGTGCATTGGTGTTTTGCCTCTATGTATTCAGTGAGGGTGCTAGGTTCCCTGGAACTGGAGTTACAGACAGTGAGCTGCCAAAGTGGGAGCTGGAAATTGAACCTGGATTCTCTGGAAGAGCAACCAGCACCTGAGTCAGCAGGTTTTATGACCACACTGATACCTTGGTCTCTTTACGGCTTGGACAGCTGGTTTAACCTGAAAATTTTACATTGAGATAGAAACACTGAAAATAAGAGATAATGCCCAGTTAGTAGCATGCCCTTACTATTTGCTGTCAGGAAAAGCAATTATACATCCTTTTATAAATAATGTACCCCCTGTTTAAGCAATCAGCATTTCCCAGATCAAGTTCAATAAAACATGAACAAGTAGTTTTAAAATGGTCCAAAACCATGAACAAAATCCAATATGAATTAGTTTCAACACTAACCAGTGGCAAACTTAGACCTCCCCCTAAGACTATATTTACTTATCTAACATACATATGTAGCAGTTGAAATAATAAACAAAAGATCAAATATTAAAAAATAATGAAACTAACAGAAAAGACCAGATAACTTTAAGTTATGTAATCATTATAAATGAAGACTCAAGGGATGTGAAAGATTTGGTGTTATTAAGTCAGTTATTGCTCTATAAATGAACTATGTATTAAATGCAATCTAAGTTAAAATTACAGCTGACTTCTTTTAGAAGTTATAAAATTGATACTTAAATTTCTGTGAAAGTATTGCAGGCTTAAAAAAATAAAATAAAATAAAATTGCACACTCAATAAAAGAACAAAATTGGAGAATTTTTAAAACATATTAAGCCGGGTTAATCAAGATCTATTGTCTTGACATAAAGCAGCAATGCTAGACCAGTGGAAAAGAACAATCATAAGTAGACCCATATGTATGGCATTTTTACAATAGGAGATGAAGGGGCTTGTGTCTTGCAAATAATATTGGAAGCTTGGTGGTGGTACATGCCTTTAATCTGAGCATTCAGGAAGTAGAGGAAGGCAGATCTCTGAGTTCCAGGCTAGCATGGTCTGTAGAGTGAGTTCTAGGACAACCAGGGCTACACAGGAAAAACCCGTCTCAAAAGTCAAATAATAATAATAATAATAATAATAATAATAATAATAATAATAATGGAATAACTAAATGTCTATATGAATACTGACTGTACATCAGAAAATAAGGATTAATTTGAGACAGAGCATTGACATAAAATGTAGAGCTATAAAATTATGATTCATTGCTCAGTTTATGTTCTTCTTAGATGAAATCTTTTTAAAATTGGTCACATGACGTCAAACTCTCCATCTTCCTTAACATGTGAGACCACAAGTGTGTACCACTCACTACATGTACCTCAGAAAAGGAAAGGTGGTGCTGGTGTTAAAAGCTCTACAGGGCAACTCAAGCAAAGACAGCCATGCATGATGGTGTACATCTATAAACTCAGCACTTGGGAAGGTTATCCTTGACTATTGTGCTGGAAAGTTCTATGTCAACTTGATACAAGCTGAAGTCATTTGACAGGAGGGAGCCTAAGTTTAAAAAAAAATGCCTCTATTGTATAATTTTGACTTCTTTCTCAAAAATCAGGTGTTTCTAGGTTTGTGGGTTTCTATCAGGATCTTCAGTTTGATTCCATTGCACCACCCATATGTTTTTATGCAGATCCCATGCTGTTTTTATTACTACAACTCTGTGGTAGAGCTTGAAATCAGGGATGGTAAGACCTTCGGAATTTCACTTATTGTACAGGATAGTTTTAGCTATCCTGTGTTTTTTGTTTTTCCATATGAAGTTTAGTATTGTTCTTTGAAGGTCTGTGAAAAACTTGTGTTGGAATTTTGATGGGGATTGCATTGAATGTGTAGATTACATTTGTTAAGATTGCTATTTTTATGATATTAATCCTTTTGATCCAAGAACATGGGAGATCTTTCCTTCTCCTGTTATCTTCTCCATTTTCTTTCTTGAAAGACTTAAAGTTCTTGTCATATAGGTCTTTCACTTGTTTTATTAGAATTACCCCAAGATATTTTATATTATTTGTAGCTATTTTAAAGGCTGCTGTTTCCCTGATTTCTTTCTCAGCCTGTTTATCATTTGTATATAGGAGGGGAACTGGTTTGTGTTTTAATTTAATCTTGTATCCAGCCACATCACGAAGGTGTTTATCAGCTATAGGAGTTCCCTGGTAGAATTTCTGGGGTCATTTATGTATACTATCATATCATGGATTTTCCTGGGAGGGGGGAAATAGAAGAGATGCCCTAGGGAAACTGAAGGTGTGGGAGTGGGGACATGAGGGAACAGGTTGGGCAGTGTGGTTGCAGGACAGAGAGGGAGAGTAATGAAAGAGATGTCTAGATGCGGGGGGGGGGTGCCTTTTGTAGTTAGCGGAAAACCTGGTGCCAGGGGAACTCTTGGAACCTAGAAGGATAACCCCAGCTAAGACCCCTAACAATAGTGGAGAGGGTGCTTGAACTGGCCTTCCTCTGTAATCATGTTGGTGACTGCCCTAGTTGTCATCAGAGAGCCTTCATCCTGTACCTGATGAAAACTGATGCAGAGATCCACAGCCAAGCACTGGGCTGAACTGCAGGAATCCTGTTGAAGAGAGGGAGGAAGGAATATATATTGGGTGTAGGAAAGTGTCAAGGTTATCACAAGGAAACCCACAGAAACAACTAACCTGGGCTCATAGGAGCTCACGGACACTGGACTGACGCAGGCCCTCTACATATGTGTGATAGGTGTGTAGTTGGTCTGTTTGTGGGGACTCCTAGCAGTGGGATCAGGGCCTGTCCCTAATGCTTTAGCTGGCTTTTGGGAACCTATTCCCTGCCTACCTCTTACCTTGCCCAGCCTTAATACAAAGGGAGAAGCTTAGTCCTACCTCAATTTGATATGCCATACTTGACACCCATGGGAAGTCTGCCCCTTTCTGGACAGAAACAGAGAAGTGGATATGGGGAGGGTGGCAAAGGGGAGGCAGAAAGACAGGAGGAAAAACTGCAGTTAGAATGTAATTAATTAAAAAAATCAATTAAAAAATGCCTCTATAGGATAAGGCTGTAGACAAAGCTATAGGGCTGTAGTTCTCAACCTCCAAGTCACCACCCCTTAGAGGGTCTAATGGTCCTTTAACAGGGGTCACATATCAGATATTTGTGTTATGATTCATAACTAGCAAAATTACAGTTATAAACTAACAATGAAAATAATTTTATGGTGGGGTCACTACAACATGAGGAACTGTATTAAAGGGTAGATATATCAGTAAGGTTGAAAACCACAGCTATAGGGTGTTTTCTTAATTAGTTATTGATGGCAGAGGACCTAGCCCATTGTTGGTGGTGCTATCCCTGGGCTGGTGGTCCTGGGTTCTATAAGAAAACGAACTGACCAAGCCTTGAGAATTAAGCCAAGAAGCAGTACCTCTCCTGCTATGAGATTACTGTCATATTTGAGTTCCTATCCTGACTTCTTTCAGTGATGAACAGTGCTGTTCCAGAAGTGTAAGCCAATGAACCCTTTCCTCCCCAAGTTGTTTTTGGTTATAGCATTTTATCACAGCAATAAAAACTCTAACTAAGACAGCTACATAGTAAGTTTGAGGCCAGCCTGGGCAACATGAAACTTTGTCTCCAGAAAGAAAAACCAACACTGGATGTGTCACTAAGCAGATTTGCCATCCAAGCAGACAGTAGTTTGGGGTCCAAAGAAATCTTACGTTTTAGGTATACAACTAAAGCAGAGGCAAGAAGGTATTTTTAAAAATCCCTGCTCAGTCAGTGGCTCTAGAGGCAAAGGTGTCTCCCTTTGCAGCCTTCTCTAAGAACCTAGGGAAAGGATTAAGAGCCTGTTCTCTGAGACCTGGCATGCAGGATTCTGCTGGTTACCAAAAAAACATTGAGTCAGAATTATGCAGTATTTATTGAGGTAAAAAGCTGGTCTAAACCAGAGACTTTAATGTGTTCTGTAATTCCCCAGTTCCCCCAGAAGAGGGACAAATGCTGGCAAATGCTGTACCCAATAGAAAGGTTACCAACAGCCCTAACATGACTTAGAGACTAAAAATTCCTGATGTTATAGTACTCACCACTTGTTCCACTGTGCTTCACCGTTTAGTTGTAGATAGTTTTGTTTGTGTTTGTTTTATTTTGTTTGTTTTTGTTTGTTTGAGTTGGGGTAGTGGTCAACAGGGTTTCTCTATGAAACAGTCCTGACTATCCTGGAACTCACTCTGTGGGTCAGACACTGGCCTTGAATTCACAGAGATCTATAGAAGTAAGTCACAGAACAGTCCCACACCAGTCTGGAATTATGATTAATAAAAGGGTTATTTATTTGAGGGGAAAACTTAACAGATCACTGTTGTAGACAACAGCCCTCTGCGTGACCAGGAACAGAGTCTAGTAGCCAGAAGTGGAGCCAGAAGCAAGAGAGCTAGCACAGGGCTACTGCTGCTTTTTAAAGCAAACGAGACCACGCCCAACTGGGCTGGTATCTTAAAGGCTATTGGCTGAAGGAGCTGAAGGAGCAGAAGGAGCTCCCACAGCACCTCCCCCTTTTGTTTAAGTAAGAGAGTTCCAAACACGATACAAAACAATATACACTAGGAACAGATATCAAGTATAAGATTAGAATTACAATCAGCATAAACAATATTAAGCAAGGAACATATGCTAAATGTTTTAATAAACATTCTATCCTAAGGAGTCTAATTCTTGTATATGAAATGGCTTGGCTAGATCATAAGAGGACAGTAAGTGCGACTATCTGATCTTCAACCCCATCGAAGGCCTGAGAAAGGAGATAATATTACTTGAGCAGGCAGGAAGTACAATCAAGTAGCTTCCAAAGTGAACAATATATGACAGAGACAATTAGCTACCTGAACAATTACCCAAAGTCTCATTTTGCAACGTTGAAGCAACCAACTTTGGCTATGGCCTCATGTAATTGACAGACCATTTTTCAGAGGCAGGAAATTTTTCTAAACTGTTTTATCCTGTCTTGGCAGGATTTGACAGTCCTCCTTATCCATTTCCAGATACCATGTAACTTGTCAGTAGTTGAGGCATTGTCAGTTCCTTGCCCAAAGGCCAATTTTGCCAAGAAGAAAATAAGCTCCAAGTGGAGTGTCTTTGGTGCTCAACATTCTCTCAGAAATAGATTGATGCTGTCACAAGCAGTCATGTCTCATGTCAACAAAACCCTAAGTTATTTAAATGCCATGTTCCAGAGATCCTTGAAATGGTTGAAGATTACCTATCTAGACAGGATACAATCTTTATGTATCTAAAGACCCTAATTGATCTAACTGGATATACAGTAAGCATGAAGAACTATTGAACTATAATAATTAATACCTATATAACTTAAAGACTAAAACTTTGTCAGAATATTAAATAATCTGTATGTATATAAATGTGCAACAAATGAGGTCAATGACCTCAAAATGTAAACAGTATATAACTATCTTGATCAGAGGTAGGAGTAATATATAATGTAATATGAAAATATATCTTAAAAGTTGTATCAATATACAAAATGTCCTAAGCAGAGATAATAACATACATATATACAACCTGACAAAATAACTTTGTATATGTGTACAAATAATATAAACAAAAGTAACAAATATAATTTGAACTTGTATCAATATACAAAAATGATACCATATAAATTATCCATGAATAATAGCTCATAAGTATTAATTCTATTACCCACTATTACTCTGTCGCTCCTTTTTTTAACAAACATAGTTTTCACCCCAACCCTCTACCTAATACAAGTAATAATCAACAACCCCTTAACAGTGTTCCCAACCCTATGGACAAACTTTTTTGGGATGGGGGTGTTGTCTTCTAGAATTGCTTCCTGCTGTCCTGGGAGCGATGTTCTCTTAATGGGATCCTGCAAAATTAAAGTGATGGTTAAGTTTCAAAATTACTGTCTAGTATAGCTGTAAACAATTTCTGAGCAGCCAATAGATAGTTGTTTGTTTGTTTGTTTGTTTGTTTTTAAGTTCTTATTTGGAGTTCTGGCCAGAATGTCATGAGAAGGTACACCATTTCAGCAGCTGGTATCCAAAAAAAGAAGCAGTCTTATAGTAGCGCTCTATACATCACGATGTCATCTCAACTAGGTAGAGTTGTTGCTATGGGTCCCCATCTTCTTCCTGGAAACTTCAAAGATTATCGCAGGAAAAGTATCTGTAGGAAAATCTATTGTTCATCACAAAAAACTTAAACATCATTCATATATACATACATTCAACGAAGAATACGATATAGACAAAAAAAAAGGAATGGAGAAAGTAAAAATTTTTCCTAAACCATATTCTGTTTTCTAGATGCTCCTTAGTGGATAATTATTTTTTCTTATGTCAGCATTCAAACCTCCAGGGTCTCTTGAATTTTTGATGATGTGTATTTTCCTGCAGAGATAAGAGCAGAACCCTGCCCCAACCATATATGGCTTTCCTTACCACCTGTATGGTTGTCACCATTGTGGATGAGCTGTCATTTCACTGTTTCAATAGGTTTCTCCTTTTCAAAGCGAATCTTTATTAATTTTGATGGTATTCATAATTTTTTTTCTCCTGTGGAAACAAGAGTGAAACCCCTTCCCCAATGTAGCACATCTCCTGGTTTCCATTGTGAGGTCAACACATCCTTGAAATATACTGGTTGATTCAATTCAGAAGTTTATTCCATTATCCAATGCCTCTCTGATGCTGTTGTTCCTTTCTCATTAGCGTTAAGAAAATTCAAGGTTAATAAAGGATTATGCAGTCTATTTTGGGGGTATTTTTCGTCCCTTTCTGTTTGTTCAGCATATCCTTTATAGTACGATTTGACCTTTCTATAACTGCCTGACCTGTAGGATTATTTGGTAGACCTGTAATGTGCTTTATATTATAATAAGCAAAAAACCGTTTCTTTTTTGAGATACATATGCCGGACAATTGTCTGTCTTTATTTGTGCAGGTATACCCATGATGGCCATAACTTCCAATAAATGTGTGATTACCAAATCAGCCTTTTCTGAGCTCAAGGCAGTTGCCTATTGAAAACCTGAATATGTGTCTGTCCACCGGCCTCTGCCTCCCGAGTGCTGGGATTAAAGGCACGGGCCACTACTGCCTGGCTCAGAAAATGTTTTGTTCTCATTGGAAGACATCCATGTCAACCCAAATATTCAAAGATGGAAATCCAGAACAGCATAGAGAGTGCACCTGCTTCCACAAAAGTAACCACATAGAGACAGGCTGCACCACTGTCCGCATGAGGGGCCACTAAGAGATAAACTCTAACACTTCCCATTTCTCTCTTTCACTTTTAGATACTTAAGATCTCATTTCAGCTTTGTGGACCAGCTTTATCCTGCCCTGTTCTGGATTAAGTTTTGAGATAGGCTTTCCCGTAGACTACAGGTTGGCCTCGGGTTGGCATCTCCCTGCTCCAGCTGCCAAGTGCTGGGTTGTTATTAGTTGTCTTTCTAAATTTCTTTTCCTCTTTCTCTTTTCATTCTACCTTCAGTTCTAGCTGCCTTATCTCAGCTCTTTGTCTTTTTTGTTCTCGGTTTCCACTTTTCTCTCCTGGATATTATCTCTGTTGCTCAAATACAAAATTGCTCCTCTTGTTGCTCTGCTTATTTTCTTTACATTCTTACCCTTAGGAGCTGGTGTCTTAGTTACACTGTAGTGTTCTTGTTCCTCTACTCCCTGAAATGTTTTGGAGTTGAGGGGGTCATTGTTTCTACTTAGGCTTGATTACTGAGCCACAAATCCCCAGCCCAGAATGGAAAAACAGTGCCTAATCACTATTGCAACCTAGTCACACTTAAAACATTGCAAATACTTCAACTTAAGGGAAAACGGATGATTTTTTAAAAATCTAGCCAAATACCATAACCCAGATGTGTAAGTTTCAGTGCACAAATACAAGAAATTAAAACAACAACAACAACAACATGACTTCTCCCAAACTTATCCATTCCACAGTAACAGATTTCTGTGAGAGTGAATTAGGAGTCAGACAAAGAATTCAAAAGAATTATTGTAAGAACGATCAATGAGACAAAGAGGGCACAAATAAATTCTCATACAAATTCAAAAAAATTACAGACAGCTGAATGAAATAAAGTTAATACAGAATATGAAATAAAAAGCCAATAAAAAGAGAAATATTGAAAAACATCAGATTAAATTTTGGAAATGAAAAGCTCAAAGCATCAAATAAAGTGGAAGTATGATGGATCAGGTGGAAGGCAGCGTATCCAAGCTTGGAGACCACAATAATGATAAATCTTATTTGTTCTTATTCTTAAGATTTATTTATTATGTCTGCATGTATGCCTGCAGGCCAGAAGAGGGCACTAGATCTTGTTATAGATGATTGTGTGTGTCGTCATATTGTTGTTGGAAATCGAATTCAAGACTTCTAGAAGAACATCCAGTGCTCTTAACCTCTGAGCCATCTTTCCACACCTAAGTCCTATTTGTTAAGGATAAGATTTAGAATCACCTGAAAGATGAGATATTATGCATGCCTGTGGGGAATTATCCTGATTAGGTTTAAGAGGGGTGAGAAGACTACTATCCTGGGTTAACACCATTTCCAGAGTCTGGGGTTCTGGGCTGTGTAAAGACGAGGAAGTGAAGTAAGTACAAGCATTCATCCTTATTTTTCCTCACTGAGGATGTGATGTGACCAGCTGCATCAAAACTCTTCCTACTTCAACTTCCCCACCATGACAGAAAATATCTGTTCTTCCTTCTTCCTTCCTTCCTCCCTTCCAAACTGCTTTTGGAAGATATATTATCATAGCAACTTATAACTAACAAAGACAACAAGGTAAGTAAATTAGAACATTCAGACAATAAAGATAAAATATTAAGAAATTGTGAACAGGCATGTGAGATCTATGGGAGACCATTAAAAGAGCAAATTTACAAATTATAGGCATAGACGAAGGAAGAGTATAAGCTAAAGGCATAGAAAATATGTTCATTAAAATAATAACAGGAAATCTTCCAAATTTACAGAGTGTAATGTCCATTCAAATATAAGAGGCATTTAGAATGCCAGTCAAGACAAGAAAAGACCCTACCCATGTCTCATCATAGTATTAAAATACTAAATATACAGAACAAAGAAATAATATTAAAATATGTGACAAAACATGGATTCCCACATATAAGCAAACCAGTAAGAATAACAGTTGGTATTTCAACAGCTACTCTAAATGCCAAGTAGGTGTTACATGATGTGTTTTAAGTTCTGAAAGGTAAGAAATGCCAACCCAAATTACTAAATCAAGAAAAGATATTCTCGTGATTGAGGGACAAAGACCTCCGTGTGATAAAAACTGAAAGGATTCACGATTACTGTGCCAGCACTATAGAAGATACTTGAAAGCTGAGTGGTGGTGGTGCATGCCTTTAATTCCAGCACTTAAGAGGCAGAGACAGGTGGATCTCTGTGAGTTCGAGGCCAGCCTGGTCTACAGAGTTAGCTCCAGGACAGCCAGGGGGTGTTACACAGAGAAACCCTGTCTTGGGGGAAAAAAATCCTTGAAGCAAACATACTGAGGAAAAAGGTAGGTATGTAGAGACATAGGAAATAACAAACTGTACTGAAGAAGTAAGCAAATGAGTATTAGGAAAGTTCCAAAATAACATAGATTAATATATAGTTCTCAATAAGAACTGTGATCGTTAATGGTATCAAGTCTCCAAATACACTGGCTACCATATCGAATTGAAAACCAGAATGTACTTATTTGTTGCTTGCGGGAAATACAGTTTACTAACAAAAAACAAAAACAAAAACCTAGCTTTAAAAGGAAAGGACCGTAAGAGCTCAGACCGTTGCTCCAAATTGAGTCTCTGTCTCTATCTTGATCCATCGCCAGATGAAGGTTCTAAGGTGATATGTAAGATATTCATCAGAATAGGATAGGATCATTTCAGGTTCCCTCTCCTAAGCTGCCCAGGTACCAGCTGGGGACATCTCCCTGGACACCCGCAAGCCCCTCTAGAGTCAAGTCTCTTGCCAACCCTAAGATGGCTCCCTTAGTTAGGATATATACTTCACTGCTCCCATATCCACCCTTCCTATATCCCAACCATCCCAATCCCTCAAGCTCCTCCCATCTTCCCCTTCTCACGTTTCTCATCCCATTTCCCCTTAGCCCCAAGCCACCTCACCCGCAAGTTCCCAGTTTTTGCCCGGCAATCTTGTCTACTTCCCCTATCCAGGCGGATGACTATACGATTTTCTTTGGGTTCGCTTTCTTATTTAGCTTCTCTAGGATCACAAGTTATATGCTTAATGTCCTTTATTTATGGCTAGAAACCAATTATGAGTGAGTACATCCCATGTTCCTCTTTTTGGGTCTGGGATACCTCACTCAGGATAGTGTCTTCTATTTCCATCCACTTGCACGCAAAATTCGAGAAGTCATTGTTTTTTACCGCTGAGTAGTACTCTAATATGTATATATTCCACACTTTCTTGATCCATTCCTCCATTGAAGGGCATCTAGGTTGTTTCCAGGTTCTGGCTATTACAAACAATGCTGCTATGAACATAGTTGAACAGATACTTTTGTCATATGATAGGGCATCTCTTGGGTATATTCCCAAGAGTGGTATTACTAGATCTTGGGGTAGGTTGATCCCAAATTTCCTGAGAAATCACCACACTGATTTCCAAAGTGGTTGCACAAGTTTGCATTCCCACCAGCAATGGATGAGTGTGCCCCTTTCTCCACACCCTCTCCAGCAAAGGCTATCATTGGTGTTTTTGACTTTAGCCATTCTGACAGGTATAAGATGCTATCTCAAAGTTGTTTTAATTTGCATTTCCCTTATCGCTAAAGAGGTTGAGCATGACCTTAAGTGAAGGTCCAAATGAGGAGCAGAAGGAGGGAGAACATGAGCAAGGAAGTCAGGACCACGAGGGGTGCACCCACCCACTGTGACAGTGGAACTGATTTATTGGGAGCCCACCAAGGCCAGCTGGACTGGGACTGAATAAGCATGGGTTGAAACTGGACTCTCTGAACATGGAGGACAATGAAGGCTGATGAGAAGCCAAGGACAATGGCACTAGGTTTTGATCCTAATACATGAACTGGCTTTGTGGGAGCTTAGCCTGTTTGGACGATCACCTTCCTGGACATAGATAGAAGTGGGAGGACCTTGGTCTTCCCGCAGGGCAGGGAATTTGTACTGCTCTTCAGTATCGAGAGGGAGGGGGAATGGTGTGGGGGGAGGAGAAGAGGAGTGGGGATAGGAGGAGGGGAGTGGGGGGAGGGGGCAATATTTGGGAGGAGGGGGAGGGAAATGGGAAACGGGGACAGGTGGAAATTTTAATTAAAAAAGAATAAAAATAAAAAAAAATTGTTGAGAATTTAAAAATAAAATAAAATAAAATGAAAGGACCGAAGAAAGCATTCTAAAGAAACAGAACTAGAAAGCAAACAGGCCTTTTTCCATTCGTTCAGCCTAAGGCCAGAAGAAACCTAGTCAGGAGATTAAAGTCTACAACCTATTTTATTTTATAGATTATTTTAGTTTATATATATGAGTGTGTGCCCAAGTTGTATGCATGTGCGTCACATGCATACAGTGCCCATGAAGACCAGAGAGGGTATTGGATCCCCTGGAACTGCAGTTACAGGTAGTTGTGAGCTGCCATGTGGGTGTTGGAAATTGAACCTAGGTCTTCTGCGAGGGCAACAAATGCTCTTTAAGTACTGAGCTATCTCTCCAGCCCCTACAGCCTATTTTAAAATTTAAAAAAATATATCCCTTTTTTATGTAACTTTTTAAAAATTCTTTTTTTTTTACTTATTTATTTATTTTTATTCTTTTTTAATTAAAATTTCCACCTGCTCCCCATTTCCCATTTCCCTCCCCTCCTCCCAAATATTGCCCTCCCCCCACTTCCCTCCCCCTATCCCCACTCCTCTTCTCCTCCCCCCACTCCATTCCCCCTCCCTCTCGATACTGAAGAGCAGTCCAAATTCCCTGCCCTGTGATATGTACGCATGGACTCCCAGTGCATGGTGACTTTAGAGGTCAGAAGAGGACTTTGGATTCCTTTTGAAACTAGAGTTACAGATTGTTATGAGCTTTCCTGTAGGTTCTGAACATTGAACCTGGGTCCTCTAAAAAAGCAGCTAGTGAGTGCTCTTAACTGCTGAGCCATCTTTTCAGCCTCTATCAATTCAAATTTTTTTTATTTTTTAGATTTTGTTTTATTTGTATGTGTCTTTTGCCTGCAAGTAAATTTGTTCACCACATGCATGCAGTGCCTGTGGAGGACAGAAGAGGCAATAAATCTCCTGGAACTGGAGTTGTGGACAGTCCTGAGCCACTGTGTGGATGGTGAAAATTAATTCTGGGTCTTTTGGGAGAACAGTCAGTTTTCTACACCTCCAGCTCCTATAACTTCATATTTTAAATTAGAAATGAAATTTTGATAGTTTAAAAATTACACAAGCATAGTAAGCAGTTGTCATTAAGTTTCAGTGCACTAGACTTACATTTAGATTGAAATACTCTTGCTGTGTTTTTAGAAGACTTCATTTCCCCTACTGTCTACTCATAGTAGCCCAAAATTCTTCCACTGGACATGAATTGCTCAGGCTCTTCATTCTGAAACTCAGCCCTATTAAAAAGAGTATGTTTGAAGTTTAATTTTTCTTCTATCAGTAACACATCAAAACTTGTTCAGCCAAGATTTTGACTATTGCCATGGCCTCTTGAGACACATCTCTTTAGAAATGAAGTAATATATTTTAAGGACACTCTTTCCTAATGTGGATTGTCATGAGTACACATTGAGCCTAACATTATGTTCTATAAACATCATACAACTGGCTTCTGGAATCCACTCTTGTAGCCAGAGTGTTTGCAGGAGATATCTGCCTGAGTTCTCATTCTTGATAATCTTTTCATTGAGCCAGTTGAAATCAGAAATGGAATCTTTCAAGGGCTTTAGGACAGTATGAAACAAAGGTCTTTACAGATCATTGATAAACTTTCTTCTAGCTAAAGAAAACAGGTCCACGAATGTGAAATGTTTGGGTCAAGATAGCAATATCATAGTATGTGCTAGGGGTAAAAATAGAGATCATAATGATGCCCAGACCTGTGCTTTTTTCAATATTCTAGACAGAGTGTCTTTTAATAGTAACAATGTTTGAGCCATATATTAATCTTGAGAAAACAATTTTTAGGAGAAAGGATCGTTTGGCTCCCAATTTCAAAGTTTCAGTTCCTGGTTGGTTGCTTTCATTGTTTCTGAGCCTTACTTGGAGCAGAAGATCATGAGACAGGGCATGACAGAAAAAAGGTGCTTACCTCATTCATAAAGGCCTAAAAACAGAACAAGAGGAAGTACCCAGGAACAAGATAATGCACTTACAGGCACACCCACCCCTAATGACTTCCTCTAACCAGACTCCACCCCCTGAGTTCTATTCTGCTGTAGATGAAGTTCAAGCTCTCCTGGTCCAGTCATATCTTCAAAGCTGGAATACAGGCTTTTTATCATGCGTGCTTTCATGGACAATTTAGGATTCAGACCATAACAGTTCTATTTCTTTGAATTTAAAGAAAAACTTTAATTATATAAGTAGGTAATTTTGGAATCTTTATTGAGACAAATCAGTGCTTTTATTAAAATTTAGTGGATGTCATTTCTAATGTGAAATATATATGTGAAAACAGAAGTATACTATAAAAATAGCTTAAAATATTAATTTGTGTTTAAATGTACTATCCTTATATATTAGCTTGCTTATCATATATAGCCTTTGTATATTTTTAAAACATGGCAAGTAAAACCACTTGTAAAACAATACCCATTAACTAAAGGTGTAAAACATTTTCTTAATGAGCAATAGGTGAAAGAAGAATGTTAAGTCCAAATAGTTATTTTCCCGCAAGTCTAGTTCAACTGTCTCTGATTCATAAACTCTTTTCTGCTTGTTGGATGCAGTCATCTCTCTTGTATGCTTCTGTCATATCTTTCTATGCTTCTAGTTTTACATATCAAATACATTAATTTGTCTAAACCATTTCTGAGCTTGTCCATTCCACTAACATGTAAAGTCTCTTAACAGAATAATTCCCAATGATAGGGACCATACACAAAGTTTCAATTTGTAGGTACTGGATTTATACTTGCTGGATGAAGAAAGCAAAGATATATGAGTATAAATAACAATATCTTATTTCTTGAAACATTGACATTGTTCTTAAGAATTGGGGGACAGTGTACCTAAAGGTATTATGTTTGTATAGCTCATTTAAAAATGTAATGTATAATTAAAATTATGGATTAATAGATAGTCATCTATAATAGTCAAACTTGTAGTCAAGTTAGGTTTTCTAGATGTGCAAAGACTTATTTCAGATGGATATGTATTCAAGTCTTTCAAAGGTGTACAGAATATGGCATTTAAAGTGATTTAAGAACTTAGACTTTTCTTGACAGTGAGACATGTCTGCTTCTGGCAGCAATCACTTCAGAGAAGTTAATGGGCATTGAAGAAACTTGTTATGGAATTTGCATTCAATGTGACAAGCCTAGCATGAAACTGCCCTTGCCTACACTGTTTGATGGTATTCTGTATAAACTGGACATATAGAACCCACCAGAAAATGACTGCTGAACTTGCCTGAAGATGGTAAGACTGTCCTTCAGGGTTCCTGCTTTATAAAAGAGTCTGCCAGACATTCTGCAGGACACGGAGGAAGGTGACAGACAAACTGCCAATATAGGCATAACAGTCTTTCAAATTTCCAGCTTCATGAAAAGTCTGCAGATACTATGAGCCTATAGGCTGAAGATGGATGCTCTGACATTACAGAAGGACCTTTATCCAAACTAACCAAAAGGCAGAGAGAGAATATCCAAAGTAACAAAATCAGAAATGAAAATGGGGACATAACAGCAAAAATGGAAGAAATCCAGAGAATCATCAGTTCATATTGCAAAAACCTGTACTCCACAAAATTGGAAAACTTAAAGGAAATGGGCACATTTTTAGATAAGTATCACTTACCAATATTAAATCAGATCAGATGAGCAAATTAAATAGACCTATAACTGCTAAAGAAATAGAAACAGGGGGCTGGAGAGATGGCTCAGAGGTTAAGAGCACTGGCTGTTCTTCCAGAGGTCCTGAGTTCAATTCCCAGCAACCACATGGTGGCTCACAACCATCTGTACTGAGATCTGGCGCCCTCCTCTGACGTGTGGGTGTACATCGAGGCAGAATGTTGTATACATAATAAATATTTATTTAAAAAAAAAAGAAAAAAAAAGAAATAGAAACAGGCATCAAAAGTCTCTCAACCAGAAAAAGCCCAGTGCCAGATGACTTCAGCACAGAATTCTACAAGATTTTCAAAGAATAACTAATACCAGTATACCTCAAATTGTTTCACACAATAGGAACAGAAAGAACATTGCCAAACTCCTTATGAAGCTACAGTTAACCTTAATACCCAAACCAAACAAAAGCATTGCTAAGAAAGAATTAAAAACCAATATCACCCATAACATTGATGCAAAAATACTCAATAAAATACTGGCAAACCAAATCCAAGAATACATTAGAAAAATCATCCACCATGATCAAATCGGCTTCATCCCAGAGATGCAGGGATGGTTTAACATACGAAAATCTGTCAAAGTATTCCACCATATAAACAAACTGGGGGGGGGGGAGGGATTACATGATCATCTCCTTAAATGCTGGAAAAGCCTTCAATAAAATCTAGCACCCCTTCATGATATAGGTCTTGGATAGATCAGGGATGTAAGGAACATTCCTTACAGAATAAAGGCAGCATCAAAATGGAGATAAACTCAAAGTAATTGCACTAAAATCAGGAATAAGACAAAGTTTCCACTCCCTCCATATCTATTCAATATAGTTCTTGAGGTTTTAGCTAGAGCAATTAAGACAACAAAAGGAGATCAAGGGGATACAAATTAGAAAAGAAGTAAAACTCTCACTATTTACTGCTAAAATGATAGTTTACATAAGTGACCCCAAAAATTCTACCAAGGAACTTTTACAACTCATAAATACCTTCAGTAATGTACCATGATACAACAATAACTCAAAAAAAATTGAGTATCCCTCCTTTACACAGATGATAAATGGTCTGAGAAAGAAATCAGAGAAACATCACCCTTCACAATAGCCACAAATAACATAAAATATCGTGGAATAACTTTTACCAAACAAGTGGAAGACCTGTATGACAAGAACTTTAAATCTTTGAAAAAAAAAGTTGAAGAAGACACCAAAAAATGGGAAAGATCTCCCATGCTCTTGGGTAGGTAGAATTAACAGTAAAAATGGCAGTCTTATCAAAAGCAATCTACAGATTCAATGCAATGCTCAGCAAAATTCTTCACAGACCTGAAAAGAATGGTACTCAACTTTATATGGAAAAGCAAAAAACCCAGAATAGCCAAACCAGTCCTGTACAATAAAGAAAATTCTGGAGGCATCACAATTCCTGACTTCAAACTCCACTACAGAGTTATATTACTGAAAACAACCTATGTAGTAGGAAGCCGCTTGTTTTTTTTCCTGGCTGCTCAACCCTGAAATAACCACACAAAAACTGTATTAATTAAATCACTGCTTGGCACACTAGCTCTAGCTTCTTATTGGCTAACTCTTAACATCTTAATTTAACCCATTTTTATTAATTTGTATATCACCACGTGGCTGTGGCTTACCAGCAAGGTGGCAACATGTCTGTTCTTGGTGGTAGCTACATGTCATCTCGTGACTCCGCCTTCTTTCTCCCATTATTCAGTTTAGTTTTCCCCACCTATCTCTGTTCTGCCCTGCTATAGGTCCAAAGCAGTTACTTTATTAATCAGTGGTAATCACAGCATACAGAGGAGATTCCCACATCACCTTCTCTTTCCTGTCTAAATAATAAAGAAGGTTTTACCTTTAACAGTGTAAAATTACATATAACAAAACAGGTATCAAGCAAGAATTATAGTTTCAATATTTATCTCTACTTCCAAAATATAACCCCAGTAGCAGAGACACTGAGAGAAGCAATAAATGGGACCTCCTGAAACTGAGAAGCTTCTGTAAAGCAAAAGACTCAGTCAACAAGACAAAACAGCAGCCTACAGAATGGGAAAAGACATCAGACAGATGACTGATATCCAAAATATACAAAGAACTCAAGAAATTGGTCATCAAAAGAGCAAATAATCCAATAAAAAAAAAATAGGGTACAGACCTAAACAGAGTACTCTCAACAGAGGAATCTAAAATGGCTGAAAGACACTTAAGGAAATGTTCAGCATCCTTAGCCATAAGAGAAATGCAAGTCAAAATAACTCTGGGATTTCATCTTACACCTGTAAGAGTGGTCAAGATGATAAAAAAAAAAAAAAAAAAACTATAAGGAAAGCTTATGCTAGAGATGTTGTGGGGTAAAGGAAAACTCCTCCATTGATGGTGGTTGTGCAAACTGGTACAGCCGCCTGGATATCAGTATGGCTATTTGTCAGAAAAATAGGAAACCACCTTCCTTAAGACCCAGCAATACCACTTTTGGGTATATACCCAAAGGATACTCTATCATACCACAAAGACATGCGCTCAACTATGTTCAGAGCAGCATTATTTGTCATAGCCAGAACCTGTAAACAACCTACATGCCCCTCAACCAAATAATGGATAAGGAAAATGTGATACATTTACACCGTGGAGTACTACACAGTAGAAAAAAATGACATCTTGAAATCTGCAGGCACATGGATGTATCTTGAAAACATCATATTGAATGAGGTAACCCAGACACAGAAAGACAAATATCAGATGTACTCACTCATCAGTGGCTTTTAGACATAAAGCAAGGAAAAATCAGCCTACAGTTCACAATCCCAGAGGACCAAGACAACAAAGAGGACCCTAAGAGAGACATACATGGATCTAATCTACATGGAAAGTAGAAAAGGCCAATATCTCCTGAGTAAATTGGGAGTATGGAAACCTTATGAGAGGGCATAAAGGGATGGGAGAGCAAAGGAGGGCAATGGAAAAAAATATATAGCTCAATGAAAACAATTAAAAAATGACAGACCTTGCTTTCGTTTTGTCTTTCTTCCCTTTAAAATTAATTTTGAACTAGATGTGGTGGTGCACACCTTTAATCTCAGCATCTGAGAGACAGAGACTGGTGACTCTCAATGTGTAGGATTTTTTTTTTAGTTTAGTTAACTGTTTTAATAAACTACATAAAGTAATATAATACCTAATAGAAAATGGCAGCTCACAATCATCTGTGTACAAACAAAAACACCCACACACATTAAATAAACATTTAAAATGCAGTTTTTAAAAAATTAAAGAGATGGAGAGATTTGTCAGTGGATAAAGGCATTTTCCCAGCAAACCTTTTGTCCTGTTGATCCTTGAAACCTAAGTGAAGTTGGAAGGAGAAGGACTAACCCCACAAATTTGTTGTCTGTCCTCTCTTAGACATGTATTCAGTGGCACACATGCCAGTGTACTCATATGCAAACATACACATACAAACACACACACACACACACACACACACACACACACACACACACTGACAATTTCTTTTTAAAGTAAAAAGCACATACTGGAAAACAATATTGCAAAATAGGTTGATATAGGACTTAAACCCAAAACTAAACAATTCTTCCAACTCAGAAATAAAATCTTAGTCACTTTTTTTTAATGAGTGTGTCAAGCAGATACTGCATTACAGGTTGTAAATAAGCACATTAAAATATGCTCATTATTTTGAGCCATTGGAGAAATATAAGTTGTTGACTAAGTTTTTTTATCCTGCCCAGTTCCCGCAGTCGTTAAGTCCCAAAGAAATTACACAGAGGTCTACATTAACTATAAATTGATTGGCCCACTAGCTCAGGCTTCTTATTAACTCTTATAATGTATATTAGCCCATTATTCTTGTCTATGTTAGTCATGTGGCTCGGTACAATATTCAGCGAGGCAGTCACATCTTGCATCTTCTGTGGGAGGCTCACAACTCCAGAGGAATGGGCTTCCTTCTTCCCAGAATTCTCCTGTTCTCATTGACCCACCTCTACTTCCTGTCTGGTTGTCCTGCCTATACTTCCTGCCTGGCTACTGGTCAATCAACATTTATTTAAAATATAATTGACAGAATACAGACTTTGGTCCCACACCAATAAATTGTTTAGCTTGCAGAGAAACCTCTGCGCACCAATTAAAGGTACCATAAATACTAAGTTCTGACAAAGTTATAAATATAAAATGATTCTCGGATAAAATGATAGAGCCAGTTTGGAAACCAGTTTGACAATTTCTTATAAAGTCAAACAAACATTGGCCATGTAATCTGGCCATTCCATTTCCAAGCATTTACCCTGGGGGATTGATATTAACATAAAATCTATTACATGAGTGTTTGAGGCAGCTCTCTTCATAATTGTCCAAACCTGGGAACTCTTATCTCCTTTAGTAGATGAATGCTGCTGCTATGGGATACTATTTAGCAATTAAAATGAACTATTGAACACTGTCATGTCAGTGAATTCCACAGATGCTGTTCTGAGTGAAGGAAGCTGTTTTCAACAGGTTGTAAATAATACAACTCCATTTAGACAACCTCTTCAACAAACAGAATGGAGCTGTTAGTTGCCTAGGAGTAGTGATAGGCCCAAAAGAAGACTATGATGAGACAGCAGCAGAAGATTTGGGGACTGAAGGAACTATCCTGTGTCTATCTCTGATAATATTCTTTGTTTATCTCTGATAGTGGGTATGGTTGCATGGGTCTCTACATGCACTAAAAGACAATTGTTTAACCAAAACAAAGAAACAAATAATATCACAGTATGTTGTTTCAAAATATAAAATAAATTTAATACAATTTTCCTCAGAACTCTACAACTTTGATTTTTCTGTCATCCAACATTTTTTAACTTTTTTTAAACTTGATTCTTGTGAGTTGTAGATAGTAAACTTTTTTAACCAATTTCTATAACAGATTTAGTATTTTATCTTTGGTCTAATGAAATTTCATCAAGACACATTTTAGGGTGAGTCTTTTCATTTCCTCTGCATAACACTCACTGAGTTCATTGTATCTCATCACTGATTTTGCCCCCTTTACGTCCTCCCACCTATTTTCTCTTTTCACTGTTTCTAGATTCTTCCTAAGTATGTTTTAGAAGTTTGATTTCATTATCTGTATTTCTAATTTTTAATTCTTCCATATAGAGATAAAAGACTGGCATAAGAAAATAGACATAGATTTTCTATATCCTGATAATAGGTTTCTCTGTCAATGTAGTAAGCTAAATCAAGCCAAATTAATAAAGTGAAAGAGCAATTATGGTTGAGCAAAGCAACTCCCCAGTGAGTTCTTCAACCCACAGAGATTGAGGGAGGAGAAGCCATGCACCTAACCAAAGCAGGGCATTTATGTACCCAATTGAATTTAAGTTTTATACACAGAGTTAAAGCTAACTTATCACATGTATGCACACATACACACACACACACACACATTAAACAGGAGTTGGGTGAAGACTGTGCTTTTGGTGGGCCCTAACAAAGGCATGTCACTGCGTAAAACACACATGTAACAGAGACAGTAAAAGAATTTAGAGACAAAAGCATGAGTAAATTGGGACTAGGCAGGGAATACCTCAGTAAAGATGACAGTACTTAGTAGTTACCTGACCTGGCCCTCAGTTAAGATGGTGGCGAAGTCACCTAACCTCAGGATGACAGTGAGGTCACCTGACCTTAGTCAAAATGGCAGCAGTCACATGTTGTAGGTAGAAACCATGCTTTTTTGAGCTGTGGGAGTTTTAAATAAGAAGAGAGACATAGAGGCCATGTAGATCATACATTTAAAACAGAATTACATCCATTTGGTCACACCATTTACACATTTTTTTATACATGAAGTAGAGAGGAAAATTACTTACCACAATGAGCCTCCATGTCGCCTAGCCCCTGTGGCAGGGAGCAAAGGCTGGAACTGGAAACAGCTGCCTCACAGATCCAACTAATCTTGTTGGTTTCTGCAAGCCAGTAGTAGTGGTGGCAGGGATAGAACAGAAGAAATGGAAGCAAGAGAGAAAAATAACATATACAGATGGTTGGGGAAGGGGCTGCCCAGCAAAAGGGATGCCAGCAGCAGGACACTGGCAGTCCTCTTTGGTGGTATCTGATAATTTTTGAGGATTTATTTCCCATAACTGCAAATGTGAAAACAGCAAAAACAGTGCAAACCTCAAAGCCTGCAGGGGGACGTCTCCCCTTTGCAGGTGGAGGTTGGTAATTGAGCCTGGCTGACTTCCAGTCCATGGGCTCGAGTCAGAGGTTAGAGGCCACCCTTGGCAGTCTCTGTCAGCGGGGACCACTTACAGAGCTGTTCAAAAGAAAGAATAAAAAAAACAATAAAACAAGAACAAAAAATCTGAGGGATCCCAGGACCCGAAACGAACACACCACTCAGTGAGTGCTGTACTAGGGGAGCCAAAAGGCTCGAAAGGCAGGAGGACCACCCCAGATGGTCTTGATCACATTTTTTAGCTATGGGCAGCAACCATAGTTGAATGTCAGTGAAAGCTGACTTGGAGAAGGGAACCTTACCATTTGCAGCGATTGTCCGAGCCTGGGTCCCCATGTGTCCAAACATGGAGGGAGCCTGGAGGAGTGACACACTAGTGTTATTCTCTAAAGTGCCAGATGTCCCGAGTAAGGCAGTGAGTGGGTAGGAGAACGGCAGGCCAGAGCATGAGGTGCATCCAGTCCCACCACCTGATGCCTTGGCGAATCCCAGGCAGGAGGGAGACTGCGGTGGGTGGCAGGCAGTTATACTGTGCAGACAAATTTGGGTATAGAGTTTGTTTACTGGCTTAGGAAAGGAGAAGGGGAGTGGAGAGAGAGCAACAGCCACCTCTAAAGAAGAAGGATGGGGAGAGAGAGAGAGAGCCTGAATGCTGGAGGAAGCAGAAGATCTGGTGGAAGGGGGAGTGGGCATGGCTTGTCTGTTAAGGGTATAGGGTACCCACATCAGCAGATCATAACAACATGTCCACCACAAGCTGGTTTTGTGCCCAAGTATGGTCAAAAACTGAGTACTTTAGGTGGGGACTTGGGCTGCTGGCAACTTCAGGGGAGGAATTGTTGACTGAGTTTTCTGTCCTGCCTGGTTCCCACAGTCATTAAGTCTCAAAGAAATCACACAATGGTCTATATTAACTGTAAACTGATTGGTCCATTAGCTCAGGCTTCTTATTAACTCTTATAACTTATATTAGCCCATTATTCTTTTCTATGTTAGCCACGTGGTATGGTACCTTTTTTGGTGAGGCAGTTACATCTTGCTTGCTCTGTGGCCAGATCTCTCCTGTTCTCATTTCCCACCTCTACTTCCTGTCTGGTTGTCCCACCTATACTACCTGCCTGTCTACTGACCAATCAGTAAGACCACTTACATTCAAGTCTTATTTATTCCATTTGTAGCTGTGTAAATCTCAGCAAGTAATTTACCCTTTAGAGGTTCCATTCCTCATCGACAAAGTAGGCACAATTACAGAATGTGTCAAAAGAAATATCATATTTAATGAAGTTGGTTTAGAAATAGACTATATGTGATACCTAGTTACACTCACTAGATGTTAGCTATTATTGCCCTTTGCTAGGTGTAGTGTTCTATTTTCCAGGTAACTAAAATCAAAACAGACTTGACCCATTCACTGAAAGAACTTAAGACCAGATATTTTGTTAAGCCTAGCACTTATCTTTGGTCTCTAATGAGTATCAGAGTACACATAAGTATATGTAGCATTTAAATCTGTGATATATCCTCTATGGTTTTATAAGTTTATTTAGCACTAAATATAATGAAGGTTCAATGAGATGGCTCAGAAGATAAAGCTGCCAGCCACTCAAGCCTGTAGACCTGGGTGATATTTTTGGATGCCACATAAACATAGGTGAGAACCAACTCCACAAAGTTGTCCTTACCTCACGTCCTCATCATAGTGCACATGATACACAATACACCATTTAAATTAGTATGTGTGTAATGCTGAAACTATAGTAAAATGAATTTTTCTGGCTTTTTTTCTTAGCATTGTACTTTAAGGGCTGTAAGAATGAATAGGTATGTAGAAGTGCCACAGGGTCGAGGGTGAAGCATGAAATGACAAGGCAGATAATGAATCCTTTTCCTAGGGCTGTTATTTTATTAGGAGTGAGTATAGTGTGCAAGAGATGGGAATAAAAATGACTCCATAGAACTACAGCTCATAGCTCACAGCAAGGAAGCTACAGTGGTCACATTGTTGTTGACATGGTCTACATCACCTCATGATTCTACCATGGCAAATTTATTTTTTTTTCATTTTTTTTTATTCTTTTTTAATTAAAATTTCCAACTGCTCCCCGTTTCCCATTTCCCTCCCCTCCTCCCACACATTGCCCCCTCCCCCCACTCCCCTCCCCCATCCCCACTCCTCTTCTCCTCCCCCCAGTCCATTCCCCCTCCCTCTCGATACTGAAGAGCAGTCCAAATTCCCTGCTCTACAGGAAGACCAAGGTCCTCCCACTTCCATCCAGGCCCAGGAAGGTGAGCATCCAAACAGGCTAAGCTCCCACAAAGCCAGTTCATGTATTAGGATCGAAACCTAGTGCCATTGTCCTTGGCTTCTCATCAGCCTTCATTGTCCGCCATGAAGACCTGGCAGGAGAGTCTGGTTATTGTTCCATAATAGTCAGAACTAAGATTTCTGAACAGGAGACTGTTACACTATAAAGAGGTGTTTTTGTTTTTAGTTCCTGTGTTGAAGATGCAGATGTTTTCAATACTTTGAACAATTGATAGCTATCTTATTTTTTTATTTTTCTGGAGCTACCTAGTCTCAGTTCTGTAGTTAGTTCCGTTAATATACAGTACCTTTGACTCATTTTTTAAAAATGTTTGAATCTAACAATTCTGAGAAATCCAAAGTTTTGTGAAACAGGAATGTTGGCTAAAACAGTTCAAAGGTATGCAGGTTAGAAATATTAAGTATTTAAGGATAAATGGGAATTAAGATTGCAGGGTTTATTCTCCAACTATAGCAGGAAAATTAAAGGTAAATTACATAGAAAAGTTGAGAATATGGCATGTATAAGAATTCTAGTCCTTGCAAGTCTGTTAGTTGCCTGGTATGTTTATAACTACAATACTGTAGCCAAAGCACAGGAGACTCTAGAATGTGTATTTATAAACTGATTCCCCATAGATAACTGCACTATTCTGGAATGCAGTTGCTATGTCAATAGCTGTAGTCTTATTGTTTTAGAATTTTTTCCATCTTTCAATCTAATTAATGTCTCTAACGTGATTTGCAAAGAATTTCATATTTATATTTTGCAATCAGAGTTTGACTGGCACACAGTTTTTACACATTCACTACAATGTGTAAACATTTTGTAAAATAATAAATAGCTCTTTCTAATCTAAATATTTTATGACTGCTGAGTCCCTGCTAATTGGTCATAGATTGAAATACCCCCATTCTCTAATTTTTTAATTTGTGGGAAATTTTTATAAATGAGTATGTAGAGCTTCATATCACAGCTGTTGTCATTTAAAGTTTGGACAGCATCATTACAAATGAAGACCTGCTGTGAAATCAAAGTCAGAAAGCATCTTGGCATCCCAACCATTTCCTTGGGAGAAGATTACAGCTCAAGTCTGTTGAACTTTATTGCCTTGGGCCTCATGATAGTCTTCAGAAACATGCAAGGCATTTCTGTTAAAGAAATTCAGATGTGCTGGGACATAGATGACATTCTTGAGCACAGCAGTATCCTAAGGGGATAAAGAATAGTCAAGAGGGAAAAGATAAACAGTTTTTGCTGTTATTTTATAAGATTTATGGGAATGATGGAGGCCATTAATGATACCATGTAGGAAAAAGTATAGGGTTTTTCTCTGTGGCCTAACTATATTTTAAAATAAAAATTTACTTGGCTCCAACATAATGACTTAACTTCAGAGTCATCTTCCTGTTTGTGTGGGGTGGGTGCTACGGTTCAAGGCCTTATGAGTACAAGGCAAGCACTGAAATTCAGTTGATTTTATTATTCTCATTGATTGTTTCTCTTCTCCTCCCCTCCTGTCTCCCAATATGTGTGTGCCTAAAGGAGAGACATTACTAAAATAGTTCCAATAATTACCTCCTTTAGAGCTAAAACTATAACCTAAAGCCACAGATCTTTCATTCCAATTTAATATCTATACAACCAATATCCAGATTCCAACCCAGATCCTCACAGAGAGCATAAAACAACATGGCAGCCCTCTTGTCTTTTTTATTTCATGATATATATGTATGTGTGTATGTATTTTCTATATACATATGTATATGTATGTATGTATATATATATATATATATAAAAGAGAACATGTGGTATTTGTTTTTCTGAGTCTGTGCTAACTCAGTTAATATTTTTCAATTCCATCTGTTATCTTGGAATTTTCACAATTTCATTTTTCTTCATGACCAAATAAAATGTTTACATTACCTGTTCATCAGTCGTGAACATTTTAAGCTATTTCTTTTCCTTACAGTTGAGAATAGAGTAGCAATAAACACAGGTTTTGCAAGTATCTGTGGTAAGGTACAGAATATTTTGAGTAAAAGCCTAGGAGTTGTTAAGTATACTAGGTATTAATGGTAGTTCCATTTTTTTTGTTTTGTTTTAAGAAAATTACACTGACTTCCATGTGGTTGTACTAGTTTACCTTCCAACAAACAGTGAATAATGGTTCCTCTTTGCCCATGTAGTTTCCAGCTTCTGTTATTAACTTGGTGATAGCCGTTCTAACTGGGATGAAATGGAACCTCAAAGTTACCATTTGTATTTCCCTGCTGTCTATGAATGTTGAATGCTTTTGAAAAATACTTAATTTTCGGGTTGTTGAGTGTTTTTAAAGATTTATTTATTTATGTGTTTTATCTGATGAAGAGGGCATTTGATCCCATGGGACTACAATTATAGGCAATTGGTAAACCTCATGTGTGTGCTGGGAATTGAACTCAGAACCTCTGGAAAAGCAGTCAGCGCTTAAGCGCTAAGCCATTTCTCTAGCTACAAAATTTATTTTTTAACCTTCCATGTTTCTTCTTTTGTAAACTGTTCTGATCTTTGCTCTGTTTATGGATTGAGAGTTTGATTTGGGTGTTTTGATTTTTACAGTTCACTATACAATCTAGATATAAACCTGTCTAGAATAGAACTGAAAAAAGTTTTCTGGGGGCTGGAGAGATGGCTCAGTGGTTAAGAGCATTGCCTATTCTTCCAAAGGTCCTGAGTTCAAATCCCAGCAACTACATGGTGGCTCACAACCATCTATAATGAGGTCTGGTGACCTCTTCTGGCCTGCAGACAGAATATTGTATACATAATAAATAAATAAATATTAAAAAAAAGAAAAAGTTTTCTGCTGTCCTATGGACCATCTGTTCATACTTTTTTTTTTTCCCATCTGTCCATTCTGCTGATAATTTCCTTTCCATGCAGTGGCCCTGGAGGTCAGAAGAGGGCATTGAATTCCCTGGAACCAGAATTATAGATAGCATATGGGTTCTGGGAAGCAAATCCAGGTCTATTAACCACTGAACTATCTCTCCAATCCCAGTTCTCAATTCTTGTCTTGGTCTTTTGGGATCCTATCAAGATGTAGATAAGGGAGAACATATAGTAATTACAGATACATACATACAAATATTTTATATGTGTCCTCTGTTTTCAAATCCAATATAGTAGTTGTTTTACTTTTTTTACTTTTCCTCAGCAGCTGTACATTTTATCTTTCTAGTAAGAGTTTTTGATTCTGATCCCTAACAATGCAGTGAGCTTCAGCTTTTGATATAACACTGAGAAAGAAAATGGTACCTCTAATCAATTGTGAAGTGCTCACCAATGTGAAAGGTAGTAAAGCATGTGGGAAAAAATATCTTTGACTCAGTGAAATATATTGGGTATACTGAAAATTCCCTCTAAAGTTTTCTGATTTATTAAAACACATTTTAACACAGATTCTAAAAGTAAAATAGCCACTCATCAGTAAAACATAAAAGCCATATCCTTCCCAATGTGTTTATACTTTGTTTCTAAATGAATGTGCTTCAGAGACAATATTTTTTCCTGGACTTACCCAGCTATGCCTTAGTAGCAACCTGGAATAAAATAAAAAGTTTCACAGGACAGTGACAATAAAGCCCAAACCTGCTATGTCTTACACTTTTGATTCTGATAAAGATTCTAATGTTCATTTGCCCTTGTTTTCTTTAAGGATTGTTCAAGTTTAGAAGAATATAACATTGCTGCAGCACTACTCCCTCTGACCAGTGCTTTCTATAGGGTAAGTTTGCTTGGTACTTACATAAACTTGTTATGATTTACATATGTGTGTTTTATTTGATTTCTCATGGCATTTTGTGAGTCTGTCCCCTTATTATACTAAGGACTTATGGGTAAGTTCATCCTGCCACAAAAGTAAGTCTCATGAGACCAGGACATTATTAACATACACTTAATGAATGAATGACATCCATGGAGACAACATAGAATTTATAGTCAATTTTCTGGACTGTCCAAAGTGAATGTTTGGAGAGGTTGGGAGGGTTTCTTTGTAGCTTTGGAGCCTGTTCTGGAATTTACTCTTGTAGACCAGGCTGGCCTTGAACTCACAGAGCCAAAGTGATTTTTTTTTTAATTCTACACTTCATTATAGCTCTGCTGTTCATGCCATCACATAAAATATTAGCCCTAATTTTTTATAATATTATTTTGCCTGCTCATGTGGGGGGCAGATAAGTGAGCAAGTAAACTCATACCATGGTGTGCAGAAGACAGCTTGCAAGGGTTGATTCTCTGTCCTTCCACCATGTCAGTTCTGAGAGTTGAACTCAGGTCATAAGGCTTGGGGGGCAAGCATCTTTACCCACTGTACCACTGAACCATCTTGCCTCTCCTAGCTCTTAGAACAAACTAATCTAGCAAGTTCTCTTTATTGTCTTTCTCTTATTAAAAAACAAAAAACCAAAAAACTGGCTCTAGAGAAATTCCCAAGAATCCACAAGGATGACCCCAGCTAAGATCCTAAGCAATAGAGAAGGGACCCAATCTTGATTTGCCCTGTAGTCAGACTGATGAATATCTTAAATATCACCTATCACCATAGAACCTTCACCCAGCAACTGATGGAAACAGAGGCAGAGACCCACATAGGGGCTCTGGACTGAACTCAAAGTCCAGCTGAAGAGTGGGAGGAGTGAGAATATGAGCAAAGAGGTCAAGACCATGATGGGTTCACTGAAAGAAACAGTCTACCTGAGCTAATGGGAGCTCACCAGCTCCAGCTGGACTGGGAAGAAACAAGCATAGGACCAAACTAGTCCCTCTGAATGTGGGTGACAGTTGCATGGCTGGGGCAGACTGAGGGGCCGCTGGCAGTGGCACCATGATTTATCCCTACTGCATGTACTGGCTTTTTAGGAACCCATTTGCTTTGGTGGATGCCTTGCTCAGCCTAGATATAGTAGGGAGGGCCTTGGACCTTCCCTAAAGCAATGTGCCTTAACCTCTCTGAGGATTGGATGGGGGTGGGGTGGGAGGGTGTGTGGAGAGAATGGGAGGAGGGAAGTGAGTGGGAACTTGGATTGGTATATGTAATGAGAAAAGATGGTTTTTCTTTTTAAAAAAATAAATTAAAAAAGAGTTAAAAAAACAAAATTCACATGCTGGATAATACATTTAGTGCATCTTTCTAAAATAAGCAGTAAGAAGCAAACGCTGGGAACATCTGACTTACTTTGAGCCATCTGCTTCAGGAGGCAGCAAGCTAACACGTTCAGCTAATGCTGTTTTCTCCGCATTGTCAGACTTAATAATAAAAACTTATGTTTTGAGATATGTGTGTGTGTGTGTATTTGCTTTTACTTTAGGGTCAATTATCAAAGTTCCAGTAGGAGCAAGAAGCTTATTTATCAGTTATTTGAAAAGGGAAAATTGTTTGTTGGGTTTTGGCTTTAGGGGGGTGGTTAAGGCAAGGTCTATGTAACCTTGTCTGACCTGGAACTAGCTATGGAGACCAGACTCTCCTCAAACTCATGAGATCTGCCTACTTCTACTTACCATGTGCTGGTATTAAAAGCATACATCACAATACCTAACTCAAAGAAGTTTAAATGCAAGGAACAATTGATAATTAACTACTAAAATAAAGAGAATTCTGAAACATGCAAGGATGGACTACAAGGAGCAGCTACTATTTACAGAGCTGTGTCTGAATGCCCAAGAAAGAAGTGGACTCGGAGGGCTCTCTGCAGACAGTCTTGTTAAGAAGGTGTTGCTATGGCCAGTGCAGCATAGGATGCACCCAGCAAGTAGGTAACTGGAAACTACCTGCTGCAGTGCTGGTAAGACTTGCTTGGATTTCTGTCTACTAGAATGCCACTGGGCTTCCAAGGTCCAGTGAAGTTTCACTACTGAAACTTCATGGAGACTGAGCTCTTCCAGGTATCTCACAGGCAGGAGCAAAAAAAAGAAAACAGTCTCCAGATATAGGTAGAAGTTTCTGTCCTGCAGATCGCTCAACAAATAGCCATACAGAGGCTTAATATTAATTATTAATGCTCAGTCAATAGCTCAGGTTTGTTAACTCTTAAATTTAAATTAACCCTTATTTCTTCTATGCTTTACCACATGACTTGGTACCTTTTCTCATTATGGCATGCTCGTCTTGCTTCTCTCTGCATCTGCTTGTGATTTCTCTCACTCTGCCCTTCTTCCCAGCATTCTCTGTTTGACTCTCCACGTACCTTTATCCTGTCCAGCAATTGGCCAGTCAGCTTCTTTATTAAACAAGTCACAGCAAGATATATTCACACAGTGTAAAGGAATATTCCACATCCAGAAGCAGAGAAAGAAGCCACTCCTACTGTAGTGTCCCTTAGCATCTTTATTAATAATCCTTAATATTCCCATTGACAAAGGAAAGATATTTAGAAGATTTATTTCCAGGGTCCCAAAGCAGGGCTAAGAGATGGTTTTAGGAGGAAGAGTGCAGAGTGGTCAAGGAAGGTGAATCACACAGATTGTTGGATATTTTCTCAATATGCATCTTTGGGGAATTATTTCTAGTGCATAACATTTTTAATGCAGGAAGTAGATGTAAATTGCTTTATCCTGGCCACAAATTGAAGTGAGCCAGTATATTTCACAGCCAGTGTAAACTCCTGGGATTTGCTCACCACTGCCTTATGGAGTAGACTCAACTGATTTATATTTTTTTAAATTTAACTTTTATAAGTTCTTTGAATTTTTTATACAGCATGTATGTTCATATTCACCCTGCAATTCTTCCTGGACCCACCTAACTTTTTGACCTTCTAAAAAGCAAAACCAATTTTCTACTGCCCAAATGTCCTTGGATGTGTGGTCTTTTACTAGAGCATGGTCTCCTTACCAAGGGCTACATTCTTAATTGTCTCTCCCTCTTCCACCATTTATCAATTGTCAATTACTTCATGACTAGGGATAGGGTTTTGTGCCCAACTTTATTTTCATGCTGGGATTTGGATTGGTTTGGCCTTGCACAGGTCTTGTACCTGCTCTCACAACTGCTGTGAGTTCAACAGCCCTGCTGTGTCCAAAAAAGCACTGCTTTTCTTGTAGTCATCCACTGCTTCTGGCTCTCTGATTCTTTTTGCCCCCTTTGCCACAATGATTCCTGAGTCTTGGGGTGCTGTATATATGCAGTCTCCTATTTTCTGCACCTGGACTAATAACGACCCATGTCCTGCAAAAAGCTTCTCCGATGAAGATTGAGAGATGCATTGATTTATGAGTACAATAATAAGTCATTAGGAGTCTGTTTAATACTCTGTCCGTTTAGTAGAATTATGGTAGCAGATTCTCCCCATGACCTTTGACTTGTCCGTCCACAGGGTTTCAGTCCTGTAATGTTGCTAGTTATGGATTTCATCTTGTGGCACACTGATTTCAATCAAAAAGTAATTAGTTACTTCCTATTTTAAAATAGTTGTATAAGTTCTTTTTTTTTTTTTCTTGATGTAATAAAACTTTATTGGGGGCTAGAGAGATGGCTCAGCAGTTAAGACTACTGGGTATTCTTCCATAGGACTTAGGTTCAATTTCCAGCACCCACATGGTGGCTCACAACTGTCTGTAACTTCAGTCTTAGGGATCTGACACCCTTACACAGACATACATGCAGGCAAAATACCAATGCACATAAAATAGAAAGTAATCATTTTTTAAAAATTTACTCCTAAAAAAAATTTATCAAGCCATCTTAACATGCTGGACATATGCTTAGTTGGTTCAGGGACCATGCAGAGTGTCCTGTATCAGCATGCACGTGTAAATGTATGCAGTTGGATACAACAGGGAATCTGGTACCAGCAGAGACTGTTCAGCCATGAGATGCTACACCTAAAGAGAAACCTTCAAATGAGGAGTTTTTAATCGCTGTCCTTCACAGTTCAGAAACATACCTCAGAACAAGTCACTCACGACTCTCCTATAATGGGAAAATAAATCATTCTATCAGATCAGCAAAAAAAAGAAAAAAAATTACTATACTAGGCAATGTATGAAGCTGTGCCATTGATAGTATGTTAGATGATCTTAAGAAACTTAACTTGATAGTCTGGCTAATATAACAATGATTTAAAAAAAAATTAGTCTCATCCACAATGCAACCAAACCATTGGCATTTTCTCAAATAAATGTAGCATATATACCTGTTTAGAACATTGAAATGGGGGGGGGGGACTTGTGAAATAGCTCAATTATAAAGGCAGTTGCCACCAATGACCTGAGTCCAGTCCCTGGCACCTACATGATAAAAAGACAGCCAACTCCTGTGATTGTCATTTGACCTCCATACACGCACCCTTACACACATGTACAGGCACACATGCACACACACCAACCAAATAAATAAATGTAAAAAATAATTTAAATAAAGTTCAAATGTTATTTTAAAAAGTATAAAATCTCTTTTTTTCCAGTCTCTTGCTATTCTCCAGTTGCTTTCTTAAGGAGGAATGTCATTATTGACAGCACATATTGGCAGTTTGTCAGTCCTTTTTCTCGTTTTTTTTTTTTTTTAATTAAAAGCATAGGAACAGAGATGGGCTCATCACTTTGTGATCTTCAAGCCAGAGGCCATAATGGTTTTGTTTAGTTGTGAGTTGTATATTATTTTAGAATGTATAAGCCAAAATAAAAAATTTAGCAGGAAATTAAAGAACTGTAAAATTATGCAGAAATACACCTACAACTGGCATGGCACGCAGACCTCTCTGGTGTACACTGGGGTGTCCCTCTTCTCATGTGTCAGGTGAAGGGTTGAGTCTGTCAGTGACCTTTCCTGCTGTCTTGATACAGCACAGTGTGTCTCTGTGCCCTGATTTAATTTGATACGTTTATAAATGGCAATGTTTTATTAGCATAAATAAGTTATCTGTCGTTTTGTGTCTTGTGATTGTGCAGTACACATGGTGATTGTTATCCTAATGAGTTCAGAGTGCCCAGCCTCTGGTAGTTAACTCCTTGAACAGACAGTGAAGTTGCTGCTCTGTTTATACTGTATAATCAGGGCAGAGGACAGCCTGCTAGCTACCATCTAGTGTTAGGACAGTGCTGTCACCCCAACAAGAAACCTCATGTCCCTTCCCAAACAGCAATGAATCTACTTTCTCTTGAGTCTTCCTTTGGAGGCATTTCACATGAGTAAAATCATACAATATATATTCTTTTTTTATTCTTCTCTCTTATATTACATCCTGAACACAGTTTGCTCTCCCTCCTTCCTTTATTATTATTTTTGTTCTTATTTTATTTATTTACTTTAATATGTGTTCATGTATGTGTGTGTGCACATGGGTGCATGTGCATGTTGAGATGAAATGACAATGACAGGTATCTTCGTCAGTCACTCTCCATTTTATTTTTGAGACTGGGTCTCTCTGATCTGGAAATGACACATTTGGATTGACTAACTAGCCAGCAAGCTCCAGGTATCTCAGCTCAGGTCCTTATGCTTGTACAGCAAATGCTTTATCAACTGAGTCACTTTCCCAGCTTTTCAATATATGTTCTTCTGTGTCTCACTTCTTCACTAAGCATAATGGTTCTGAGTCTCATCCATGCTATGAATCATTATACATCTTTTATTTTTGAAATAAGAATTCTTTCAACACATACCTATAGTGACTACCAAAAGCTGAGGTTAGGAGGCTCATCAGTTTGAGACCTGGACTCATAGCAAGATAGACAGACCAGGAGTAGAAAAGGATGCACCATCTATATTCAGAATGCTTAAGCTTTGTGTTTTATTTCAGCTAATTCTGTATTCAATGCAGAATTGAAATAATCCCCATTTAATAAGTATATGTATATGGTACAAAGGTAATGATTTCTCAGTTTGGAGACAAATTTTTTCATAATTTTGCAGGTCTTTAATTTCTTCCTAAATTTTAATTTAGGAATATACATCCTTTAAACATGCACAACTAAAATAAATGTTTTTGGTATACATGTTATTTTCTTTTCAAGGCACAAGAGCCTAGTAGTAGTAAACTATTAGTGTAATAGGAAAGCCTGTCGAAGCTGTAAGGCCTTTAGTGAAAAGCTTGTCAGCCTGAGGAGCAGAAAGTGAACATGAAAGCATAGAGTGCCACACAATTTCCTGTGCTCTCTTAAGAAGGTGGCCTTTACTGCTAGTGCCAAGCTCTTAGCAGTGATCCTATCACAGACCCCACCTCGCAAAAAACTAAAATCTGTTTTCTGTTTTTCATGTCAAAGACTGTTATCCCCTAAAAATTCTATTTACTTGATAGAATAATGTAGCGAGTAGGCTCAGAGGGAGGTAATGGGAATGAGAGCTGGTATTTAATGAAGTATTATTCCTAATTTGACACAAAGAGTTTATGGTTCAGAAGGACTCCCAGCCCATGATAGGATTTAAACTCTATTGTGTGTGATTCCAAAGCTCAGATGTTGGTTTTAACTCTTAATAGTGTTTTACAAATAAGTCACAATTTGTGCAGGCATACTTCTGAGAGTATCTCAAAAAACTTTTGAGAGTTTTGCCTAGTCATTTTCATGGTCGTGTCCAGAAAGGAAAATTGATCAAGCTTTGAACAAGGTCAATAACTGTTATATAATATTATTTATAAATCTCTTACATTTTTAATAACAAGCATACAAAATGCTCAAAAGATTATAAAATACTGTCTATATTTCTGCTTGAGTACTGACCTTGCCCTGGGTAATATGGATATAATTGCCCTATTGTAAAATTATAGTCAATAAGTAATTCTGGTGAAATTCAAATAAACCTTACATAGTATTGTTAGATTGTTTCTAAGAGAAAAATTCTACAGTATTATAAACATTTCACCAGTCATTAATTTTAATTGGTAAGAGACTACAAAATAGGAAAAGAATTAGTCTAGATATATTTCATTCCATATAACAGATCTCAAAGGATATCCCCCCCCCAAAAAAAATCAGGAGAGTGTGATAAAAGGTCTTCATACATCATTTTTTGCCATAAAATCAAATACTTTTAAAATGAGTTAGCAGAATGTTTGAGAGTGAGAACAGACACCAACACTCACAGAATCTGGCTTGACCTATACACAGTTTATGTTTATTACAGCAAATATACTTCTGGCACTCCAGACATTTATAATAGCTGAAAATTTAGTTCTCACTTTTATTTCCTCCTTTATTTTCTCCTTGTTTGTTACTGACTGGTTTATGTCAACTTGACACAAGCTAAAATCATCTGAAAGAAGGAGGCCTCAGCTGAGAAAATGTCTCCTCAAGTTCCAGCTATAGGCAAATCTATAGGGCATTTTCTTAATTAGTGATTTAATGGGGGAGGGCCCAGCCCATTGTGAGTGGTGCCATTCCTGAACTGGTGGTCCTAGGTCTAGGAGAAAGCAGGCTGAGCACACCATAGGGAGCAAGCTAGTAAGCAGCTCCCGTCCATGGCCTCTGCATCAGCTCCTTCCTCCAAGTTTCTGCCCTATTTGATTTCCTGCCATGACTTCCTCTGTTGATGAACTGTGATGCTGAAGTATAAGTCAAATAAACCCTTTCTTCCCCCAGTTGCTTTGGTCATGGTGTTTCATCACAGCAGTGGTAACCCTAGCAAGGACATTGATTAGGGCAGTTCAGCACCTTTCTTCTCTTTTATCACAACCTCCCCTCATTTTCTCCTTCAAGTTCTAAAGATCTGTTGATTTCTCCTAGTGCTCCTGAGAAACTATAAATTATAATTAATTTGGAACTACCATTTTTTATGAAGGTTAGTTTCTGATCGCTATTTAAACTGGAGTAATTTATATCAGATTATCAAGATATCTATTATTGTGTTTTCTAGTGAGTGATTAACAGAATTTTTAATTTTCTTGAATTTATATATTTTAATTAATGCTCTTATTTTTTTAATTTGGATTATGTCTTAATTTCTCATTGGAAGTTACTAAGAGTCTGCAATTGATCTCTCCTAATTTGCACTTTTTTGTTCTAATTTTCTGTAAACCTATTTAATAACCTAGAAAATTGGTAGAATCTCTTTTGTATTTTTTCAGGAGCAATTTGTCCCCAACTATGCAAAACTTTCTTTAGTTCTTCAAACATTCTTTCTAAAGTATCTACATTTGAATCTGAGAGCAAAATGTTGTCCATGTAATAGTAAACTATAGATTCGGGAAATTGCTTATGTGGTATTTCCAATGACTGACTTACAAAATATTACCACAGGATGGGGATATTTAACATTCCTTGTGGGAGAATCCTGCATTGATATCTTTTAATAGACTGAAAATTGTTATACATAGGCACTGTGAAGGAAAATTTTTCTCTGTCTTTTACTTGCAAAGGTATAGTGAAGAAACAATCTTTTAAATCAAAAACTATAAGAGGAGCCGGGCGGTGGTGACGCACGCCTTTAATCCCAGCACTTGGGAGGCAGAGGCAGGCAGATCTCTGTGAGTTCGAGACCAGCCTGGTCTACAAGAGCTAGTTCCAGGACAGGCTCCAAAACCACAGAGAAACCCTGTCTCGAAAAACCAAAAAAAAAAAAAAAAAAAAAAAAAAAAAAAAAAAAAAAAAAAAAAAAAAACTATAAGAGGTCATCCTTTAGGCAAGAGGGAAGGCAAAAGAATTCCAGATTGTAGAGGGCCCATTGGTTGAATCACTTTGTTTACAGATCTGTCACCATTCTCCATTTTCCAGATTTCTTTTTAACAAAAATTACAGGAGAATTCCAAAGGCTGGTTGATTCTTCAATATGCTGAGTGTCTAGTTGCTCCTATACCAGCTGTTCTAAAGCCTGCAGGTTCTCTATTGTTAAAGGTCATTGTTTAACCCATTTAAGTGTCTTAGTTAACCATTTAAAGGTAGGGCCATTGGTACCTCTGAAGGTTTGCTAGTTGTTTTGTGTTTTTACACAACCTGAATGGTTGGTAACTTTTTTTTACAGTACTTTATAATATCCTTCCCAGAAAAATAAGTTGGTTTATGTTCTATTTCTCAAATTGCAGGAATGTTAATCTGGGCATTTCATTGCTACAACAAATCACAACTCCATAGATTCACTGCAATATTAGCTATATATGGCCTCGATCTTCCTCTCTGTCCTTCTGGCCCTATGCATTCAGCCCATTTTGTGCTTTGTTTTACTTGAGATAGGGTTCCAATTCCTAGGAATTGAACATCTGCCTCCTGAAGAGACCAATTCAGATGCCAAAATTCTGGAGTAATAGTAGTCAAATTTGCACCCATGTACAATAATCATTCAATTACAATGTTATTTATTCATACTCTCAGCTTTGGTCTTTGATAATTTATAGAAGTCTGCCAAAATATACATTTTCTATTTTTTCCTGGAATTTTTTATTCATCCTCCATGTTTATTCTATCATCCAGAGCAGTATGGTTTTTTACAACGGGTACTGGATTTTCTAATTTTTCTGGGGAGGTGTATCCTCCACAGTGACTGGGTATGACTGGACCACTTTTGACTTGAGGGCCTGCAAGAGGGCCCCCAAGGAGTTTCCCTATGGTATTGGGTTGCCTTATCTGTCTTTTGTTGATCTACATTCATTGGTCCAATGTTGGCCTTTGTCACATCTTCTACATAATCCAGAAGGTTGATACCTTTTATTTTTGTCATTCCCAGGGGAGACATTATTTCTAAGAATGCCTTGTCTACAATCCCTTCTCAGATATCCTATTCTACCACAATTAAAACATTTGGTATTTTGACACCTCTTAATACCTTTGGAAATTGTGCCTCCTATCCAAGCCTGAGTATTATAGTCAAATGACTCAACATTGGCTGTGTGCAGGATCTATTCATCCATTGGTGATGATCTGACCTTTAGGCCCAAGTATCTTTTTGCATTCTATGTTGGCATTTTCTAAAGCCAGAGTTTGAATGAGTACCTATCTAGATTCTGGATCTGTTACCCCTATTGGTAGAGCTGTAGTTAATCTTTGTAAAAAGTCACTAAAGGGTTCTCTGGAGCCTTGTATGACCTTAGTATATGATTCAATTCTTCTTAGTCCTTGAGTCCTGTCCCAAGCATTTAAGGCTGCTGTATGACATAGGGACAAGATGTGTTCATTGTAAATAACTAGACTCTGTGGATCAGCGTAACAGCCCTCACCAAGAATTTGATCTTGGGAGGCCTCAAATCCTTTGGCTCTACCTTGGTATTCCAGGGATTTAGCCTCCTTTGTCCAATAGCACTTCCACTGTAACTGTGGCCCATCTTCTAGCACTGCTGAGACTAATTGAAGATAATCATGTGGCGTAACCCTATTGCTTGAAGCCCATGTCTTTACCATCTCCCTAACAAATGATGAATGCATGCCATAAGATACTACTGCTTACTTAATATCTTTTAGATCTTTCATACCTATAGGTTCCCATTTATATTCTGTATATTTATTTGAGTATTGGGTGTTTGCTGGCTTTTCAGAGGTAATAACAGGCTATGTAGCTCAAACTCTTGATAAGTCATCTCTGACTCTGAGAGGTACTGGTGATGTTAAATCCCTTGTGTGTTCCTTCTATTCTTATCAGTTTTGACAAATTCCTCAGTCAATTCAAATCTTTTTATCACTGTCTTTTGTAAAGCCTGAATCTCTTGACCTGTGAATATTTCTAATGATTTCATGAAAACAGTTCATTTCTGGTTTTCATTCTGCACATGTGATTCCAAGGTTTTAAATTTTTCCATTAATGATACCTTCTCATCCTTAGAGATTATTTGTATGGTGTGTAGATTGCCTCCCTGGATTGATGTTCCATCCACTAGCTTATCATAACTTTTTAATAGATTTTGATTGTCAATTTCAACAGTATGAATCCTTTCAGATAATCTCTAAGTACCATTTTCTTACCCATTGACATGGATTGAATTTTTCCTGTCAAATTAAGGTTATAATTTTTAATAGTATGAATCCTTTCAGCTAACTTCTCATTACTAGTCTGTAATAACTGTATCATTTCTAAAAGTTTCTCATTCTTGACTCTGTTATCAAACCATTTCTTTAAGGATATAGCATGAAGAACAAAATAGCTGCCATGGCCACAAAACTATATGTACTGGGTAGTTCATATAGCTCTTGCAGAAATCCATTCATAGTAGAAACAAAAAGATTGTTAAATTCCTGAATGGTGATATAGTCTGCAATTAATTATCTTAGGGTTGGTTTACAATTTTCGAATTTATTTTTTTAATCAAATTAGCTTACCTTCATTATAATTTTTAGAAAATTATTATAGGTGTAATAATCAAGATTTGCCAGCAGGCGTTGCAGTTACATCAGTAAGGCAGGTCCTAGATCAGTCCCTGAATTACCTGCGACTTAAAATCACTAACACATTTTTTATATACTTAAAAGCAGCACACCCACGTATGGAGAAGGTTGGAATTGGGCAGAAGGTCAAAGAACCCAAAGCTTGCAGGCAGCCATGAGGTTACTGGTCAGAACTTGGGCCAGGCAGTCACAGACCCAAATTGGGAACACAAGCCTGTGTTCCAGGTGCAGGGTTAGCGCTCCTCAGGTCAGAGCTCAGTCTGATCAGAGCAGGTCTGGCAGCAGCTGAATACCCAGATCTAAGCTTGGGTAGCAGAAGTGAGACACATAAGCTAGAGAAGCCACAGAGGAGTTGTACCAGGAAGCCATGGTAACTCAACCACTTAGTAGACCAAGCCATGCAGGTGGTCACAGGCCAGCGGGAAATTGCCAAATCACTGCAGTGGGCCAACCAAGCCAAACCTTACACAGGAGGGTAATTCAGCTGCGTGAGATTGGAGGAGGCTTTGAGGGTCTGGGCAAGGCCTACGAATATCATGGACTCAGGCTACATGGGCACCATTCTGTTGGCATACCACTGAGTTCCATAGTAGCCCTTAATGGAGTATAACAAAGGCTTATTTCTTGGGGGATAAACTCACAGTAAGGGTAGAAATCCGCAATCCCCTACATATGCTGGAAGCTAGAACTGAATCTAGCAGCAAAGAGAACCATGCACACTTTTCATCTGCATTTATAGTATATGAGACCATTCCCAAAGTGGGCCACTATCTCAAAGGCTATTGGCTGAAGGAGTTCCCACAACACTTACATACAGGCAAATCATTTGGAGGCATTTTCTTGATTGAGAATACCACTCCCTGTACATCTTCCAGCTTGTGTTGATAATCAACCAGTCAGTACAGTTGTTCATGCTTGCATTTACAGCACTCAAGAAATGTAGGTAGTTATTGCCCATCCTGAACTAAATTTGAACAAGACCTTATCTCAAAAGAAAATCTACTGCTACAGATTTTTTAATTGATTATTAATAATAAAATTAAAAACAAAGTAAGTATAAACTGCCAATTTCTAGCTTGTACTTTGTGGACCTATAGAGAGAAAAAATAGAATTTGCATATTTTTAACTTCAGAGATAGATCTAATTTAAATTATAAGTTTGAAAGACTTCTACAGAGATACCTAAGACAGAAGAGAAATGAATACAACAGGCCAGAAACTTGGAAAACTGTAGAACAAAATGGGAAGAAAGCCAAATTATGAGACTGCACACAAGAGCCTCATTGTGGGGAAGGGGTGGGAAGGTCAAGCAGGCTACACAATGCCTTCTTGGAAGAACAGTCAAAGTTACTAATTTGATCAACTTTTAATATGTACTGCTATTAAAAATTAACTGAAAATATTGAAAAAGGGAGTACAATTATGGGCCAAAGTCAGATACTACTTTATTACACAGTAGCATAGAATTTGATTTACTCTTTATTTTCTTTTTAGAAAACTGTGGCAGATTGGAGAATTGTTTGACAGTAAGAATGGTTAAGAACAATGCTGTCTCCTTCCTAAATCTGAGATAACAGGAAATGGGAGAGAGGGTACCCAGTAGAAGGTCATGGAGAAGATGGAGTCTGTGCTTGCAGAGTACTTCCTGTTAGGAATTTTTCCTAACACAAGTTCTCTACTGACACAAAAATCCCAATCAAGCCAAATCACAACAAACCAAATTAAGAAATACCCAGGTTTAAGGGGATTCCTGTGCTCTCAGGTGGCCCCAAGGGGGAACCTGGAGGCCACAAATGCAACCACTGGGGCGGGGGAGGAAAGAGACCACCAGGAAACTTTCCAGGGAATCAGTTTAAATAGACTGAGGGCGTGGTCAAGATTTTGGTGGGCTCCTCAGGCGAGTAGGGTCAAGACTTGGCAGGCACAGGGATGGGGCTTCCAAAGATGGAGGCCAGAGACAGGGGCCTACATTCCAGACTGTTTGTATAAGGGATAACAGGAAGCTGAGGTGATTTGTTGACTAACATCTAGGCTCTCTTAGGAAAGGGGGCTTTGACTCAAGTCTGGCTACTTCCTTCGGGCATAGGACAATGTGGGGAGGGGGAGAGCTAGGTGTTTATGGGTCCACGCTCAGCGAGAGGTGTGGCTGGAAAGGCATCCCATGTACTGTCATCCTGGAGACGTCAGGCATTTGTTCCTTGGGGGAGGTGAGAAGGCAGGTGTCTAGGAAAAAAATACTGCTATCACCAAAGATGAGTGTGCTGGGATGAGGAGCAGGTAGACCCTTCATTGTGGCATCCTGGAAAACCAGAGAGTGGAAGGTCCTGTCTGCTGGACAGACCAAGTGTCCTGAGTAGGTGCCCGCTTGAGCCTGGAGAGATGGTACCAACATGGGTGTCCCAGGAGCTTGGCAGCCGAGGGGGTGGTGAGGATTACTGTGTGAGGTCCTGTCCATCAAGGTTTGAAAGACCTAGGAGTTAACTTTTTGAGGAGTACTGTGTCCCCTGGAGAGAGTGGGGCAGGTTTGGGGGCATTAGGGTCCACTGGAATGGGGGCAGAGAGACAACTGGTGAATGGAAAAGGCTTAAAAGGGAGAGGTAGGGTAGGTATCCCACCAGTGGAGGTGTTTGGACTAGGAGGTGATGGTTAAGGGAAAAGGGCCAGCCATAAAGCAGCTCAAAAGGTCTCAGGCCCATAGGAGAACATGAGGTGGCCCTGAGGCGAGTAAGGGCAATGGGGAGAAGGGAGGGCCAAGATAGCCTGAGTTCAATGGAGAGCTTAGTTAGTTGTTGTTTGATGAGTCCATTGTCCATCTGGATGGTTGGTGAAACACCAAACCGAGGGGTGATATGGTCCAGGAGTACCTGAGCCACCACATCTGCTGTTTCCCTGGAGACCGGAAACACTTCTATCCATCCTGTAAAAGTGTCCACAAGTGTTAAGAGATAACAGAGTTTTTTATGAGTGGGCATATGGGTGAAATTAACCTGCCAATCTTTGCCCAGTTGGTGTCCACGAAGCTGGTGTAGAGACAGACGTATGTGGAGAGCCCCTTGTGGGTTGGCCTGGGCACACATCTGGCAAGAGGAGTGAACCTGTAAAATAGAATCTCGGAGATGGGTGGGGTCAAAAAGGGGCTGCAAGAAGTGGAACAAAGCTTTGGGGAAGCGGCTAAGGATTTTTCGACCCAGTAAAGGTGCTGGGCAAGCAGGTATCACTAAGAAAGAATGAAAAAAAAAAATGTCCTGCAAGAATGCAGGGCAGTGACAAAGTTTTAAGTGGGGAGGAATGGGTCTAGTCTACCCCTATAACATAAGGCCCGAGTGAGATGTTAAAACAGAATAGGTAGCTCCCGTGTCCAATATAAAAGTAATGGACTTACCTGCTACCTGCAGCTTTACCCAAGGCTCGGATAGGGTTACGGATATACCAAGTCTGGGCAGTATCAATCCTCTGCAAGACTGAGAAGTTCGAAGACTGGCACAGTTTCACTTGCCAGTGTTGGTGAGACCAGACCTCCATGGCGTGGCATAGAGGACAAGCCCACATGGGGGCATTGTGATTTCCAGTGTCCAGGTTGCTGGCAGATAGGGCATAACGTTGGAGTAGGTATAGTGCAACATCGTGTCACATGACTATTTAGGCCACACTTGAAACAGCTTGCCTGTGAGGTTGACTTAGGCTGGGCTCCATCAGGGTAGAGCCTTGTGCTTGGCTTCCCTTGTCCCACTTCCTGCGACCTTAGGGCGGCTGCTAAAGCCTGTAGGGTAGTTGCCTGTTATATAGCCTTGTCTGTCAGGAAGACTCAGCTGATTCTTCTCGGGCATTAAAAACTTTAAAGGCCATTTTCACCAATTTCCGTATAGGAGTTTGGGGACCCTCCTCAGCCTTTCTTAACTTTTTCCTACTATCTGGTGCTGACTGAAAAATAAAGTGGGTAGCCAAGACCGTGGCTTCCACTGGGGAGGCTGGATCTAGCTTGGTATGTTGGACCATGGTCTCTTGTAACCGATTTAAAAAATGGCTGGATTTTCATCTGCTAGCTATGTAATCTCTCAAATCTGTCAAAATTAACTACTTTTTCTGAAACCATTTCCATACCCTGAAGGAGAAAACAGGCTATGATGTCCCGCCTCTGTTGGCCGCTTTGGCCAGGTTGGGAGTCCCAGTTTGGTTCTGTGGCCGTCATAGCCACTTCCCCCACAGGGACCGTACTGTCTATCAAATGAGTCTGGTCTGTATATTACCTAGCTGCTGCCTGAATTCTGTTTCGCTCCTCGGGAGTGAGAGTAGAAGCTTGAATGATGTCATGTCAGGTAAGATCATAGGTCGGGGACAGATAACGAAACTAATGGTTCCGTGCTAAATTAGTTGATATTACAAATTTCTGCTAACATTGTGTAGTTGTATGCCTTCTGTGACTCAGACTATTGTGTCACCATTAATAATATTCTTCCTTGTGGTTAAAATCTAATTTTATTTGCTTTTTCACAATACCTGTGAGGTTTTTTTTTTTTCTTTTTTTTTTTTTTTTTTTTTTGGTTTTTCGAGACAGGGTTTCTCTGTGGTTTTGGAGCCTGTCTTGGAACTAGCTCTTGTAGACCAGGCTGGCCTCGAACTCACAGAGATCCGCCTGCCTCTGCCTCCCAAGTGCTGGGATTAAAGGCGTGCGCCACCACCGCCCGGCTACCTGTGAGTTTTGAAGGAATTTTTTACAAGATAGCAGTACACATAGCAATTCAAAATTTCAAGATTAGCAAATAATAAAGAGTTTGTTTCTATTCAAGCATGCCCTAGAATGAATTTTCTGAAATCGCTTCTGTCTGTTGTTTGCATTTTGAGTGTCTCTCAGATCAACAAGACGTTTGTATTGGGCCAGAATCCTTATCTAATTGCTAGGTAATTTGTTTCCAAGTTAGAAATTTGATAACTAGATTTTACCTTGTAAAGGTAATGCTATGTTACAAGGAAGGCTGTGGGGAAAGCAAACTTTTGTACTTTGTTGTTTTTCTTTTAAAAAAAATAAGTTATTTGTTTAAGGAGGAAGTTAAGGAGAGTTGCAGACATTATATTTGACCAAAGTGAAAATTTGTTGTCTTTTCTATCCAAGAGAGTTAACTGAAGCTTACATCAGCGTGTACAGATGCCAAAGTGTAATCATGAGAAATCAGCACAACGGGAGTGGAATTTGAGTCCTAAGAAAGGATTGAGAGTTTAGAAAATTATCTAGACAATATAACTTTATTTAGAACTAGTAAACTTTAAATTTTATAGAATAACTGACTCGTGTGGTTGAGGGAGGTACACCGTTGTGTAATAATGAGCAGTTACTTGTTACTTAGACAACCATATGCTCAGTTTTAGTGACTCTGTTTCTGTGTTTTGAAGCTTGAATGTGATAGTACATTTTAGAATTACCACATCTCTGGTGTGCAAAAAAATGTTCATGGTTACAGTATAATATGTCCTTAGATACCAGTGTTATACAATAAAACATGTTTCTGAATACAGATCTTATTTTACTTAAACATTGCATCTATTCATTTATATCTTTTACTTACCATCAGATTTTTTTCTTAAAAATTGAACAAAACAAGTTTCCATATTGAAAAATGTTTTAGGAGTACTTACTGTTACACACACATACAAGTGAAATATCAGTTCTTTTATCTTTATGATTTTTGTGTGTGTACAAATTTTTGGGTTTGGTTTGGTTTGGTTTGAGATAGGTTCTCTCACTGTTCAGTCCAACCTGGGCTTAACGCAGTATCCTCCTCCTTCAGCCTCCTAATACTGGATTATAGGCAGTATGCTACCATATTTAATTTGTATATATAATCTTAAAACTATCATCAAGGGACTGAAGTGATGGCTTACAGATTAAGGGTACTTTCTGCTCTTGAAGAGGCCCTAAGCTCGTTCCTAGCATGCACGTAGCAACTCATAGACAACTCCAGTTGCAGGGAATCCAGTGCCTTTTTCAGACCTTTGCAGGCTCTGCACACATGTGGTGCAAATGCATACATTCAGGAAAAACACATATAGACGTAAAATAAAAATAAAAGAATCTTTTTTTAAAATATCATCAATCCCGTTTTCTTTTTGTTGTCAATAGTCAGTACTTTCAGTGACTTCTTTAAGCAGAAAATAGACTAGGGCACATATCTCTGAGAAACATTTATAAATAAATTGTGGATTTTTGTTTCTTTGAATTAACTTTGAAAATCATCCTCGCAACCCAAGCCATTATTAAAAACATTTTTTTAAAAAAAACACACAGAATTCTACAGCAAGACACTTGAATACCTCCTTTTAAGGTAAACCACAATCTACTCACTTACTAAATGTGGAAAATGTGATGGCAAAGGTAGTTTGAAGTCAAGCACAGAATGCCTAGAATGCCATGTTAAGGAGTTTAGACTAATATTATTCTCTAGTCTCTAAGGAGTATACAGTACTAACCTTTCAGGATCTTAGAGCAGTGCAGATAAGGAGGCTTGAGAGATTGCTAGGTCATTAGCAGGCCGGCACACAAGACGAGCAAGATGAGGCAATTTAGGGAGGAATGCAGATAGGTACTAAGAATTGCTATCCCGGATGCCTAGAGACCAGAGAATGCAAATGAGTAAAGCGAGCCTAAGGAAGAGCAGGTTCCTATCTGCAGGGCAGCAACTGTTCAGCTCCAGCAGCTGTAGCCATGCAAGAATATTGTTAATACATCTATCTATGTTTGTTTGGAGAAAATTATAAATTTGGACATTATATAAAAATGTCTTCTTTTGAACTAATTAAAAAATAAAAGTTCCGGATAAGGGGTTCGTTAAGTGCTTGATTCTAAGCACAAGGACCAACGTTCAACTCCTCAACAGCCATTAAGAGCCAAGCTTGGTGGTGTGTGCCTGTCATCCCTGGGAGTGTAGAGACAGGCAGATCCTGGGGAGTTACTGATCAACAATTTAAAGGAAACAATGAGCTCCACGTTCCGTGTGATATCCCATCTCAAAATACAAAGTAGAGCGAGATAGCACAAGAAGATATCCAAAGTCAGCGTCTTGTTTCTACATAATGGTAAGAGCATATCTGTCTGTCTGTCTGTCTGTCTGTCTACCTATCTCTATCTCTCTGTCCTTCTGTCTGCTTGTCTGTCACACACATACTTTTTTCTTATAAACCTCCTAAATAACCAAAGTAACCCGTGCAAACTGCTTACAGCTGATGCGATGTCAGCTTCACAATCTCTCACTTTTAATTCTGACTATAAATTCTTATGGTGTATTGTAAGCGTGGTGGTTTGAATGGAAATGGCCCCCATAACCTCATATATTTGAATACTTGGTCCTTAGTTGGATGGAACTATTTTGGAAGGATTACAAGATTTGGCCTTGTTGGATGAAGTGTGTCATTGATGAGAGTAGGCTTTGAGGCTTCAAAAGGCCGTGCAGTTTCCTGTTGGATCCCATCCTCTGACTTGTGGTTATTGTCTTAACACGTAAGCTCTCAGCTATTGCTTCAGTACCATGCCTGCTTCCGTTCTCCCTGCCAGGATGGTCATGGACTAACCTTCCGAAACTGTAAGCAAGCCCCCAATGAACTCTGAGTCATGGTGTCTTATCACAGCAATAGAAAGGTACCTGAGACATTAGTGAAAAGCCCTAAAATGGGAATCAGACCTGAATTTGAACTCTGGCTTATTCTGAGATCTTAAACAAATGTCTGGGAGAGTGATAAGTAAAGGTGGGATGAGGCGGTACACGTAGAGCACCTGCTGGAGTGACTGGTGTATAGTAAATACACAGTGAATGTTGGTGGGCTGAAGAACAGGATGGACTTCCGCCACAGACTGAATGTCTACCTCACCAGTCACTGCATATGCACAGAGGTACAGAAGAGACACTGAAGGCTCCCGCAACAAGACACAGTTCCTAATCTCACTGAGCATGGCTGAAGTTCCACACTCAGGCCAGCATTCATAATTACTATCTTATACTACCTGGAATGGGTCTGTATTCTCCATTACCATCTGTAATTCTAGCTAGAGCAGGAAGCAAAAAAATCTCCCATTTATACTGACTTTCACACCAGTGAACATGTAAGCAAACTACACACATATAAATACATATACATATAAATCATATAAATACATTTGTGTGTATTTGGTGCTATTGAATAAACCTAAGACTCCACACATACTAGGCAAGCTTCCTACCAGTGCATTATCTTTCTAGCCCCAAGAAAAATACCTATACTTCTTTATAGCTTTATCTGTATAAATAGCTTTTCCTCTATAATCACAGTGCTGAAAAGTATTTTGACTCTGATTCACAGTGGAAGAGAATGATCTTTGTGAATGAGCTGAAGTGTTCCAATGGGATTTTTTTTCTGTATTTTTCTATGCCCTTTCACCTCCGTAGGGCCCCTCAATAGTTCTGGTACCTGTTCTGGTCCTACTTGATTGCCGGATACTTTGATTTTTTCAGTGGACTTTACTGTATTTCTTAGGTTATGGGTTTTCTGGCCTTAGGATAGAAATTATAGTTTTGAGGTACCTGCTACGTGCTTTAATTGGAAAATGTAGAACTCATGACTATCTTTATGAATAACAAAAGCACAGATTTTTATCAACTCTTTGTCCCTAAATCAAACTTTGTAAATAGACTATTCTTCTAGTTTAATTTTGCTTAGTCAACACTTTTTCCTTTCTAGTAGTCAGCATTGTTAACATTTTTAAGAAGTCATAGACTTGATGGGGAGCTGTGGGGGAGCTGCTGAGTTACAGAAGAAATTACTGCAGCAGGAAGTGAACTGTGTACTATTATAGACACTCAGTGACTCAGCAGATTCCCTTTCTGTCTGAAGTGCAAGCGTTTGGTTTTTATTTCTCTAGCTTTACAGTTGTCCTTTGGCACTGATAGGTTTTCCTGTGATTTGAGAGACGTAAAGACAAACTGCTTTCAAGGCTTTGAGTATTGATTGGGATAATGAAAGCAGGGGAGCCCTCAGTCAACAGAGTGCTGTACTTGTGATGATGGGGGATTACAATGAAGAAGTCGTAGAACCATCTGGAATGCCTGGGAGAAATTGGTTTTGTTGTACCCTTGGTGGATATTTTTAGCTAATAAAATTAGATTTAGAATTTTAATCTTGGAAGCGAGGCTGGAAATATGCAACTAATCTTTTAGAATTTGGCAAGTTCTCTGTGCATCTCTAAAATCTGCAGCAGTAATAGGACTGAGATAGGCATTTCTGAAGATGGATGTCAGTAAATGATAAAGATTTCCTGGGCTTGATAGTGTAGCTTATTAGTAGAGGACCAGTTTCGAAGTAATGATGTCCCAGCACCCACATTAGGCAGCGCACAATGGCCTATAACTCCCAGCGTCAGGTAGTCTAATATCCTCTTCTGGCTCTACAGGCACCTGTACTTATGTGCACATACCCATACTCGGACAGACAGACAAACAGACACGCATCGAATAAAGAAATTAAAGAAGACAGAATAAATATTGTAAAAATAGTTATATTAGCTAAAGCAGTCTACAAGATTTAAAATGCAGTCGCTGTCAAAATTCTAGTGACATCCCTCACCGAATTAGTAAAATAATCCAAAAATTCATTTGTAAGCACAAAAGACCATGAACAGCCAAATAAATCAGAAGCAGAAGGAGCAATGCTGGAGCCATCACAATACCTGATCTCAAAATATACCACAGAACCATAGTAGCAAAAAACAGTATGTTACTGGCACAAAACAAACACATAGACCAGCAAAATAGAATAGAGGACCCAGAAGTAAACCAATTTAACTACAGCCACATAATTTTCAACCAGGTTATTTAAAAATTGAAAAGAGATTACCTCTCTAACTGTGAAAATTGAGTAGGTATATATCAAAGAATGAAACTATTCACATCTCTCACCATACACAAAAATTAATTCAAAATGGGATCAAAGATTTTAATGTAATATTTAGAAACTTAGAAGATGCTGAAGGAAGAAATAGGTTAAAAAGATACTCCAAGATTTCAGCATAGGCAAGAATGTTTTTTTAAAGAACTCTGTTAGGAAATAATCCCAAGAAATCACAAATGAAATTAAATGAAATGTAAAGCCTTTTGCATAATAAAAAATTATTATCAGAATGAAAAGAAGCCTGTAGAGTTGGGGAAAGTCATTGCCAGCTATACCTGAGACAGGGGCTTAATGTCTAATAAATAGAGAGAACTGCCAAAATTACCAAGACAAGTAAATAAATCGGTAAATGGGCTAACGAACTTGAGGCAGTTCTGAGAAGAAGAACTACAAATAACCAACAAGCATTTGAGAATGTATGTAACATCTGTATCCATTAAAGAAATGCAAAATATAACTGCTTTAAGATCCATGGCTGTCACAAAGAGCCCATGACAGCAAAGACTAACAAGAATGTAGGGAAAGAGGAATCCTTACTCACTGCAGGTAAAAATACAAGCTGGTGCAGCCACCAAAAAAGTCTGTGGAGATTCCTAAACCTAAAAATAGAACTACCATATTACCCAGCTAGGGGCTGGAGAGATGGCTCCATGGTTGCCATTGCAGAAAACCTGGATTCAATTCCCAGCACCCACATGGTAGTTCACAACCATAATTCTAGTTCCTTCAGATCTGATACCCTCTCCTGACCTCTGCAAGTACCAGGCACACACATGGTACACATACATATAGCAGACAAACACCCCAACACACAAATTAAACAAAATTACCACTCCTAGGCATCTACCTGAAGCAATTTAAGTAGACATACTATAAAGATACTTGCACATCCAGTGTTAATTACAACACTATTCACAATAACATGAAATGGAACCAGTCTAGATAAAGAAAATGTGGCATATACAGTGGACATTTTTGGCCATCAATAAAAATGAAATCACAATATTTGCAGGGAAATGGACATGAGTGGAGATCATCATCATGTTAAATAAGCTAAATTCAAAGACAAATACCACATTTTCCTTATGTGTGTGTTTGTAGGTCATAAAACTAGAAAGAAGATAGTGAAGGGGTGGAAGAGATATTAAGGGAAGTAAGAAATAGGGTGGTGGGATATATATTAGTTACTTGTCTGTTATTGTGAAAAAACACCATGACCAAGGCAATTTTGAAAATGCTTAGTCGGGCTTAAGGTCTCAGAGGGTTGAGAGTCCATCGTGGCTGAACACCGTGGCAGCAAGCAGAATTCATGTTGGCTGGAGCAACTGAGAGCTCACATCTTGACCTGCAAACAGGATGCAGAGATAATGCTCTGGGGACACTGGGAATCTTTTGAAGCCTTAAAGCCCCCCAATGACACACCTCCTCTAACAAGTCCATACTTCTTAAACCTTCCCAAACAGTTCTTTCAAACTGGGGATCAAGTATTCAAACATATAAACACGTGGAGGCCATTCTCATCCCAACCACTACAGGATACATGTAATATAAAGGCAGAAGGGGATAGTCTTTGGGAGGAGGAAAGAACTGTCAGGAGGGGTTGAGGGATATGAGGGGGGGATTTAAAAAAACAGTATAGCTTAAGAACATAACGTTTTCTTATTGTTATATATTTATCTACATTACCTACATTTTATACAAATTTTAATAAGATTATTTAATCCTCTCCCTACATTCCTAAATTTCACTTAGTTACAACATATTTACTTTTTAATATGTTGCTATCTATATTTGTTTTGCTACAATTTCAGTTAGAATTTTTTCATCTGTTTATGAAACATTGAGTTACATTTAATTTTTTGCATGTATTTAAATAGATTTTAGTTACATTTACATTTTTGCATGTATTTAAATAGATAGATACACACATACATACATACACAACCATATATATAGTTTAGTGCAGACCTATGTGCATACCATGCCTCACATATGGAGGTCAGAGGATACCCTGAAGGAATACGTTCTGTCCTTCCATCATCGGAGTCATGGGAATTGAACTCAGGTCATGAGGCAATCCACTGACCCATCTCACTAGCCCATCTGTTTAACCTCTTTAGCCTGTTTTTAATTGGATTGTTTGCGGTTGCATTGTGTTAGGCTAGGTTTGGTGATCTGCTGTCTCAGTTCCATATATATTATAGGATCTGTTATCAGAAGAAGTTTGCAGATATTTTCTCTGCCATACAGGTTATCTCTTAACTCCATTATTTCCATGCTACACAGAAGCTTTTGAGTTTGATAAAATTCCATTTGTCCATTTTTACTACTGTTGCCTATATTTGGTAGATTATACTGTGATTTATAATAAATATACTTGATCTTTCCTATTTCTTGGCACAATTTTCAAAATCTTTGGAATCTCTGAAGTTGTTGTCTTTCTTTTGCCAGTAAAATGACTGACGTTTGGAGGACTCTGGGCATCTGAATATAGAGTTGGTAGGAGAACTAACAAGTTTAGAGGGCAGGAACTTTCATTCCATCAGGAGAAAGCAAGAAACTGAAAGTTTGGCTGGTCACCAGTCAATCATGTCTCTATAATGAAGCCTCTGTAAAGACCCTGAATGGCTAGAGATATAGTCGAGTATCTGGCAATCACACAGTTCTGGGTTCAATTCTCCTGTGCGGGTATGGAGGAGGATGATAAGGGTTGGAGAGCTTCCATGTTGCTGAATACAAATATTCTTGTGCCAGCAGTATAGCAAGTTCCTATGTTGAGATACTTTGGAATTTCACCTTGTGCCTGTTATCTGAGCATTTATTTGTATTCTTTTTTATTTTTTATTTTTTTTATTTTTATTAAAAATTTCCACCTCCTCCCATATCCCTCCCCCTCCCTATTTGTATTTTTTAAAGTGTACTTTGTAATGAAACAGCAGCTGTGAGTAAAATGACACCTTCAATGCTGGGAGCCATTCTAGCAAATACCAAACCCAAAAAGGGGTTTTGGGGAATACCTAATTTATTTCCTGTCCATCAGTTCTGCTAGAGGCTTGTATTTGTTATTGATATCCAGAGTTGGGGACAGACTGAGAGATTGATTCCATCATATGTGGGATATGATTAAATCTAGGAAGATAGTGCTAGAATTATCACTTGTATTATAGAACTGAATAGTGTGAATTTTTTTTCACACTATTTAGTTCTATAATACATCGATCCATCTGGTAGGAATCTTCGTCCGGCGATGGATGGAGATAGAGACAGAAACCCTCATTAGAGCAACGGACTGAGCACCAAAGGTCCAGTTGAAGAGCAGAAGGAGGGAGAAGATGACCAAGGAAGTCAAGACCATGAGGGATTGGTCCACCCACTGAGACAGTGTGCCTGAGCTAATGGGAGCTCACCAAATCCAGCTGGACCGGGACTGAACAAGCATGTGATCAAATTGGACTCTCTGAATGTGGCTGCCAATTGGGGCAGACTGAGAAGCCATTGATAATGACACTGGGACTTGTTTCTACTGCATGTACTGGCTTTTTGGGACCCTAGTCTATTTGGATGCACGCCTTCCTAGGCCTGGATGGAGGGGGGAAGGCCTTGGCCTTCCCACAGGGCAGGGTACCCTGCCCTCTCCTAAGAAGGGAGGGGAAGGGAAGAGGGTGAGTAGGGGAACGGGAGGGGAATGGGAGGAGGGGAGGAAGTGTAAATTTTTGAATGGAAAAATAAAAAAATTAAAAAATTAAAAACAAACAGGAGAACCAATGGAACTGAATAGAAGACCCAGATATCAATCCACACATCTTCAAACACCTGTTCTTTGATAAAGAAGCAAAAAATATTAAATGGAAAAAAGAAAGCATATTTAACAAGTGGTGCTGGCATAACTGGATATCAAAATGTAGAAGAATGAAAATAGACCCATATCTATCACCATGCACAAAACTCATCAAAGACCTCAACATAAAGCCAGCCACACTGAACTTCATAGAAGAGAAAGTAGGAAGTACACTTGAACACATTGCCACAGGGAACCACTTCCTAAATATAACCCCGGCAGCACAGACACTAGGAGAAACAATTAATAAATGGGACCTCCTGAAACTGAAAAGCTTCTGTAAAGCAAAGGACATGGTCAACAAGACAAAATGACAGCCTACAGAATAGGAAAAGATCTTCACCAACCCCACATCAGACAGAGGTCTGATCTCCAGACTATACAAAGAACTCAAGAAATTAGACACCAAAAAATCACATAATCCAGTAAAAGAAAATGGAGTACAGACCTAAACAGAGAACTCTCAACAGAGGAATCTAAAATGCCTGAAAGACACTTAAGGAAATGTTCAACATTCTTAGTCATCAGAGAAACGCAAATCAAAACAACTCTGAGATTCCATCTTACACCTGTATGGATTGCCAAAATCAAAAACACTGATGACAACTTATGCTGGAGAGGTTGTGAGGAAAAGGGAACACTTCTGCATTGCTGGTGGGAATGCAAGCTGGTACAACGCCTTTGGATGTCAGTGTGGCGATTTCTCAGAAAATTAGGAAGCAACCTTCCTCAAGACCCAGTAATACCACTTTTGGGTATATATCCAAAGGATGCTCAATCGTGCCACAAGGACATGTGTTCAGCTATGTTCATAGCAGCTTTGTTTGTCATAGCCAGAACCTAGAAGCAACGTAAATGCCCCTCGATTGAAGGATGGATAAGGCAAATGTGGTACATTTACAGAATGGAGTACTACACAGCAGAAAAATATAACGACAGCATGAATTTTGCAGGAAAATGGATGGAGCTAGAAAACATCATTTTGAGTGAGGTAATCCAGACACAGAAAGATAATTATCACAGGTACTCACTCATAGAGTGTTTTTTAAACATAAAGAAAGCCAGCCTACAAACCACAATCCCAGAGAACTTAGACAACAATACAGACACTAAGAGAGACTTACATAGATATAATCTACATGGAAAGTAGAAAGTAGAAAAAGACAAGATCTCCTGAGTAAATTGGGAGCATGGGAACCTTGGGGGAGGACTTAAGGGGGGAGGGGAGAGGCAGGGAGGGGAGCAGAGAAAAATGTAAAGCTCAATAAATATCAATAAAAATAAATAAATAAATATTCAAATAAGCACCCAGAAAAAAAGTAAAAAAAAAAAAAGAATAGTGTGGCATTAAATATCCACCTATGAGCTGGGATTAAAGGTGTATGCCACCACCACCCAGCAATTTTCATCTTGATTTTTTTTGGTGTTGGGGGATGTGTATGGGTGTGTAAATATTACGTAACTTTTCCTGGGAAATTGTGAACAAATTTCCTATTTGCGCCACAAAGGAAACAGAAAATAAACCGAAGTAATAATTCCACCAAGTCCAACTTATTGGGGCCGCTTCTTACAGGAGTGTTGTTATGTTTTAGTCTTTTGCCACTTTTGTAAGGCCCACCACCCAGATCCCAAATAATTTACACATGGAGGCTTATTCTTCGTTATGAATGTCTGGCTGGCCTTAGCTTGACTTGTTTCTTGCCAGCTTTTCTTAAATTATCCCAACTACCTTTTGCCTCTGGGATTATCTTTCTTAACTCTGTATATCTTACTTTCCTTCTTACTCCGTGGCTGACTGGGTAACTGACCCCTGATATCCTCCTTGCCTTGTTCTCTTCTTACACTATTTGTTCTTTCCTCTGTCTCAGTTCTCCTTCCATTTATTCTCTCTGCCTGCTAGCCTCCCCCCATCCTTGCTCCTGCCTCACTGTTCATCTCTATTACACTGTACATCTCTCTTACAACCATCAGGTGTTTTAGACAGGCACTGTAATATAGCTTCACAGAGTTAAATGCAGTATAAACAAAAGTCACACACCTGAAACTAATATTCCCCAACAAAACGTAGATGATTCAAAGGCAAAGCCCTACCCTGGCATGATTGATGATTCATACATCAATACAAATCTGTATTCCTAGAGCTCCCTTCCCTGCACAGTTTACAACCAACTTGGTCTTAAAGTTTGTTCTCCCTAGCAGTTGTTACTGCTTATAAGATTGGGAAGAGGCCTTGTCTATTCTTATAAGTTACAGGAACTTCCTCTGACTCCTAAATAGTTTGCTTCCTGGGCCTTTTAAATTTTGTTCCTCACTGAACCTGATAGAAGAGAAAGTGGGAAGTACTCTACAACACCTGGGCACAGGAGAACACTTCCTACGTACAACCCCAGCAGCACAGACATTAAGGGCATCATTGAATAAATGGGACCTCCTGAGACTGAGAAGCTTCTGTAAAGCAAAGGACACTGTCACTAAGACAAAAAGGCAACCCACTGACTGGGAGAAGATCTTCACCAACCCCGCAACAGACAAAGGTTTGATCTCCAAAATATATAGAGAACTCAAGAAAGTAGACCGTAAAGGGCTAATCAACCCAATTAAAAAATGGGGCACCGCGCTGAACAGAGAATTCTCAACAGAAGAAGTGTGAATGGCCAAAAGACATTTAAGGACATGCTCAACTTCCTTGGCAATCAGGGAAATGCAAATCAAGACAACTTTAAGATACCATCTTACACCTGTCAGAATGGCTAAAATACAAAACACCAATGATAGCCTTTGCTGGAGAGGTTGTGGAGAAAGGGGTACACTCATCCATTGCTGGTGGGAATGCAAACTTGTGCAACCACTTTGGAAAACAGTATGGCGGTTTCTCAGGAATTTCGGGATCCACCTACCCCTGGACCCAGCAACACCACTCTTGGGAATATACCCAAGAGATGCCCTATCATACAACAAAAGTATATGCTCAACTATTTCATAGCAGCATTGTTTGTAATAGCCAGAACCTGGAAACAACCTAGATGCCCTTCAATGGAAGAATGGATGAAGAAAGTATGGAATATATACATATTAGAGTATTACTCAGCAGTAAAAAACGATGACTTCCTGAATTTTGCAGGCAAATGGACGGAAATAGAAAACACTATCCTGAGTGAGGTGAGCCAAACCCAAAAAGAGGAACATGGGATGTACTCACTCATATTTGGTTTCTAGCCATGAATAGGGGACGTTGAGCCTATTATGCGTGATCCTAGAGAAGCTAATTAAGAAGGTGAACCCTAAGAAAAACATTTAGGCGATGAAAGGAGACAGAGACAAAGACCCACATTGGAGCACCGGACTGAAATCTCAAGGTCCAAATCAAGAGCAGGAGACAGAGCACGAGCAAGGAACTCAGGACCGCGAGGGGTGCACCCACACACTGAGACAATGGGGATGTTCTATCAGGAACTCACCAAGGCCAGCTGGCCAGGGTCTGAAAAAGCATGGGATAAAACCGGACTTGCTGAACATAACGGACAATGAGGACTACTGAGAACTCAAGAACAATGGCAATGGGTTTTTGATCCTACTGCACGTACTGGCTTTGTGGGAGCCTAGGCAGTGTGGATGCTCACCTTACTAGACCTGGATGGAGGTGGGTGGTCCTTGGACTTCCCACAGGGCAGGGAACCCGGATTACTCTTAGGGATGATGAGGGAGGGGAACTTGATGGGGGAGGGGGAGGGAAATGGGAGGTGGTGGCAGGGAGAAGGCAGAAATCTTTAATAAATAAATAAATAAATGAGACTGAAAAAAATAAAAATAAATAAATAAATTTTGTTCTTATCATAAATATTAAGAAGTCTTCATCCCTGATAGAATGTTTCAAATCAAAGGAAATTGCTATGCAACACTGCATTTCCTGATTCATGTTTACCTGTGAAGTACTCAGGTCAAGGTCAGGTATCTTTCTCAATTATTTTCCACCTTCGTTTTTGGGACATAGTCTTTCACTGAACCTGGAACTCACTGATTTCACTAGGATGACTGGCCAGTGAAAAAGCCCAGGAGCCTCCTACCTCCCCTCTGATATGATGAGGTGGTAGGCGTATGCCTACCTTTTCACCTAGGGTCTGGTGACCAAAATCAGGACCTCATGCTTATCAGCAAGCAGTTTATTGACTAGGCCATTTCCCAGTACCTTCTCTAAATTTTTGTGTACTTGCAAACATAGCCATAGCATAGTTGACTCATTTTCTGAAACATAAAGAATGCTTCATTTGTAAGCATATTATTATGGTAACATTTTAGTAGCAGCATGATATTCAAGTGTGTTGATAAGGTGCTGATTATTTGCCTTTTTTCTCTACAGTGAGCATTAAAGTCACTAACTTTGTAAGGAGTAGCTACTGAAAAAAAAACTCAACAATAAATGGTATGCATGTGCATTTGATTTGTATGTCTACTTTCCCAGGCCTGGATTTCCTGCCTTGTGGTTCTTTGCACTGCCATATCTTGCTTTTATGAGTGCTAGTCACCTAAACTCAGATCTTCATACTTACACCCCAACTATTCTCAACTGAGCTACCTCCTCAGTGCCCAAAATAAGCTTTTTTGCTGAGCTTTAGATCCACTTGCAATTACATGTAGTGAGAGACACGGTCTCACTTTTTGTCTATTATACATATTACACTTAGGTCCCTGAAATAATACCCTGTTAGGATCTATTATTTTTGTTTATTATGTTGTAATAAGCCCCTATCCTCTCAGTTTGCATTGCCATTATAAGCACAGTAATCACATACTCTGTCATTATCATCTTCTCACATAGATTTTAGAAACTTTGTACACAAGAACATCATAGTGCATGACATTGAATAAATGAAAATATGGATTTCTAATAAACACTTGAGGATAGGGTGCTTTCATTTCTTTATTTCTAAACTTAGGTTTAAGAATCTCTAAATATTTAAAATCCCCAAATTTATAAATATATTAATGAAAGGAAGGCCAAACTACTATGCCACTATGATTTCATGTTTCTCCATTTGGCAATGTCTCAGGGAGTGAGTACATGAGAGAGAGATGTTACGAAGATCCTGTCTTACTACTCCTATTGATCCCACCTATTGCCTATCAACAGCTCTAATATCACAAGACACAGACAGTGCCTCTTAAGATGGTACCATCTGTAAAGTGTTCTTGCCAGACAATCCTGAATCTAATCAGACCACTAGACATTGCCAGTCCACAGGAAACACAGGCGCCATAAGAATGTTAAATGATAGTACTCAACTATAGTAAGCAGCTGCTAGAGGATAGATAAATGGTTCCTTTTTTTTTCCAACAAAGTCCAGCTTAGAACAGAACCTAGAGTAGAACTGATCTGAGTGGTTGTCATACTAATGCTACTATGTGTCCTTATTTGAATCCTACCTGAATTAAACAAAACTGTAAAAGTAACACTGAAGATGAGGGGGAAAGGGAAATTTCTTACAATTGGAAGGCAATTGGAAATTCAGACCCCAAGCTGAGACTTTTATGTTAAAAAGCACTAGTTAACTATTTTGAGTAGTGGATTTGCAAAAGCTCTCCATAAAATAATTTGTTATTGGGATAACCAGTGGTACAGATGACAGTAGGAATCCTATTTCTTGACACACTATTGAGCAGTACTGAAACTCAGGCAGGTTTGGTAGCACGTGCCTATAATCCCATCATTTAGGTGGAGACCGGGTTGTTGTGAGTTCAAGGTTATCTTTGGCTACATAGCAGGTTTGTAGTCAGCCAGTCCAAAAGAGACCTGATCCAAAAGTGGTACTGAAACTATCACAAGATGACAGTTGACTTGTGTTTTGGTGTTCATGCCCCATTGTCTGTTGTAGCAAAGAGTTGGAAACAACCTCACTTGAAACAGAAAAATACTGTATATTCTTACAGTAGAATTCCCAGCTGTAGCTCTGACGCCTACTGGCAATGCCTCAGTTTTCTTATGTTACTGAAATGGGAAGTAGTAGTGGACTGCTTTGAGGACTGAATTAATAATAAATACAGTAAGGGAATCCTCATCAACTCAGATAGTTCTGCATTGCTCTTCAAGATCATTACATATTTATGACATTGGACCTGCCAGCTAGCCGTCTTCCCTGAAATGCAGTTTCCCTCTGAGTCCCATAAATGAATTGTGATCCATTTCTAGCCAGGCAGACTTGAGACAGTTCCTTCATACTCACATAACTCCTGATCATCTCCTCAGGTACTGTGTGTCAGTCTGTGAGGGTCTCAGTTGAGCCGCTGTTTGGTGTCTGTTCTCCACATCCCGTCTCATGCTGGGTCTCTTTTGAAAGCTTTGTAGAAAATAAATGGCACTGTTTAATCTAGTACCTTCAGGGTTATTTTTTCTAGATAAGGAAGGAAGTCAAAACATTCTTAAATATCTTACAAAATTGGATGACTAAATATCATTTGTTTTTAGGACATAATTATAAGAAGTGTTATGAACTGTAGAGTAAATATTTGTGCCAGAATAAGGGTAAAAGAGATGTCATTTGACAAGTGTCTCCTATCACCACCCTCTCACCCTCAGGACAGTCACTAAGAGAGCACATGGACCAGTTTGGGAAACCTTCCCAGAAAACGCTTGCTACCAAAGAAGTGATTGACTAGATGAGAGACAGTTTTGTTCATAGTTACTTACTTTCCCAGTTTACTAGACCTGTGCTACTGTCACTGGTTCCACTGATCTGAAACCCTAAAAGGTATCATTGCATCTCTTTACCCATAATTGTATTAAAGTTCCATTTTATAGAATATGGTAATTTTTGTGTCTTAAGGAAAACGTAGTCAGATGTGGTAGAGAAGGCCACTAATCCTATGACACCTTACCTTAACCTGAAGCAGGAGACTCCTGAATTTGAAGCCTGGCTGGGATGATTAGAATGTGAATTCTAGAACAGCTGAGACCCTTTTGTTACATATATACATACATACATACATACATACATACATACATACATACATACATACCACCGCCTCATTTCTGTGTGACTTGGGCAAATCTGTTCTCACAGAGTGTCAGATGGTCAGTGAAGACATCCAATATTCCTTCTACCTACTTTTTCCAAAGTTCTGCTTCTATAATTGCCAGTTGAAACTATGATGATATCTAGGCAGAAAAGGTTTCACTGCCCTCTGCTGGTACTAAGAACATAGTTGTCCATCGGCACAGTATCAATACTAAGTGGAACAAGTATTCCCTCCTCACAATTGAGCTTAGCATGAAATCACCAAGAAAGAAGGCATATTTCATGCTCTAAAGAGGTAATATTTTAAGTGCTTAGGAATTAATGATTTCTCATACATAGCTTAAGCAGACGCTATAGCTATTTGTGGACTAGCTTGCTGCCACAAAAAATTATCTTATGATCCCTTCATTGTGTTGTAATTCTCACCTAGAAAACAAACTGTGGCTCTGACTATTTGGGCCACGGTCATTTTTTTACACCATTTTTCTGCCTTTGTTGAAAAAAATTTAGAAAAGTTTTATGTATTTATTTAGTTTATGTGTAAACTAAACTATTTCAGTGGATATGTGACCAGGAAAAGCAATATGGAGCATGGCTGAGAGTAATGCTTAAGAAGAAAGGCAGGACTTCATTAACCCATCAGATTCATGGAGATTCTCCTAAACCTAGAGACTGATACAGACAGCTCAGTTTCCTGAATTCATCTATATTCATACCATGTCAAGACTACAGACTGTTTAGAGCTTCCATGGTTTACAGTGTGCTACATTTGTAAGAAATGGTTCTACCTTGGGTTAGACTCAAGGGGAAGGCAACTTAGAATTATGTTTTGGGGGAAAGGGTGTGAGGCAGGGTCTCTCTACATAGTCCTGGCTGTCCTGGAGAGCACTATGTAGACTAAATTAGCTTTGACCTTACATAGATCCACTTGCCTCTGCCTCCCAGGTGCTAGGATTAAAGACATGTGCCATTACACCCAGCTCAGAATTATACTTGATCTTATTTAAATTTTATGTTTCTACAATCTCTTTGAGACATGTATGGCATGTTTTCTCTCATGCAAAATCTAAGATGCTCATATGTTTATAATATGACATGAAAGTAGAAGGACGACTATTTGGGGAGGAAGAGAATGGGGAGTAATGGGTAAAAATGAACAAACTACAGTGGTATGAAAATGTCAAAATAAAATGAAAAGTCTCATTCAGAATAAGTCTTTGTACTGAAGTGAGGATCTAAAATGTATAAACCACTCATGAGGGTCTTTATGTAGAGTCTGGAAGGAACACATGATTCAGTGCAGTTTCTGCTACCACAACAAGCAGAACCACACACATTTTTGCCCGTGAATTCTCATGGAAGAAAACTTCTGAAGTGGGTAAATGAGGCATCATGAAAACCAAACATGACCTTCCCCTCTTTCTGCCTCATGGTCAGCATCTATTTATGCCTTATATAAGGAACTGCAGTTTTAGCTAGTCAACTCCATAGCAGTGCACAGCCTTGTCTTGAAAGGAACTTGCATCATATATGGCACATTGATTATTGCAGGCAAAATCGCAGTCACCCTGCTTGTAAGTGTGTAAGACTAAATTTCATGGTATACTTGGTGCTTGCTCTAGCTTTATTTAGGGTTGGTATGCCCTAGATCAAGAGGGAAATTACTTCAAACATAGCATTCTAATGGTATCTTATTTAGGTTACAGAACTCTAAAAATAAACTTTTGCTTCATAATTATATATATAAACTTAACAGTAATGATCTCTAGTATTGAACATTTCAGAAGAGAATTCGGCTTATTAAATTGCTTAAAAAGAAAATTTATTAGAAACTATACTTCTAATTACAAAAAACAAATTCATTCAATACAGAAGATGAAATGGATCACAATTGTTGTGTGGAGCTGCGGGCCTGCTTTTCATCCTGCCCGGCTCCTGCACAGCTAGCTTTACACCAGAAATAACAACACACAAATTGTATTCATTTAAACACTGCTTGGCCCATTAACTCTAGCCCTTACAGGCTAATTCTCATATCCCAATCAACCCATCTCTAATAATCTATGTAGCATCAGTCTTACGGGGAAAGATTCAGCATGTCTGACCTGGCAGCTGGCTGCATCGTGTCTGCCTCAGAGAGAAGAGCTATCAAGTCTGCCCGGGAGAGGGGAGCATGGCGTCTGAGCTCACTTCCTCTTCCTCCCAGCATTCTGTTCTGTTTACTCCACCCACCTATGTTCTAACCTATGAGGGCCAAGCAGTTTCTTTATTATTTAACCAATGACCTTCCTCCATCATTTCCCCTTTTTCTGTTTAAACAAAAAAAAAAAGGCTTTAACTTTAACATAGCAAAATTACATATAACAAAACAGTTATCAAGTAAAAATTACAATATTTACATCTATTTTATCTTTATCATAACTAACTATCTATTCTTCAGCTCCATCAAAGACTCCAGAAGGATATAATATTACCTAAGTAAATGAGACGTAAGCAACTTACAAAACTCTAGAAATCACAGAGACATCTCGCTGCCTGGACAGTCACCCAAAGTTCCTCTGTACCGTTGGGGCATCCATCTTCGGCCTACAGGTCCATAGTTTCCAGCAGACATTTCTATGAAGCAGGAAATTTCAAAGGCAGTTCAGTCACTATCTGCTGTGTCCTGCAGAATGTCTCGCAGACTCTTTCATGAATCAGGAACCCCGAAAGATCATCTCACCTTTAAGCAAGTTCAGTAGTCCTCTCTCTGTGGGTTCTCTGTGTTCAGTTTATGCACTAGTCCAGGCAAGAGCAGTTTCTTGCCCAACTGGCTATCAAACTCCATAAGGTGCCTCTTCGATGCCCATCTTCTTCTTGAAGTAGATTGGTGCTGCCAGGAGCAGACGTGTCTCATTGTTATGAAAAACCCTAAGTTATTAAAACACTTAAAATGCCATATTTTGTAATCTTTGAAAGATATGAAGAATGCCTATCTAACTGAAATATATCTATGCACATCTAGAAAATCTAACATTACTAAAAGCTTGACAATTATCGATGATTATCCATTAACAACCTATATACATTACATTTTTACATGAACTACACAATCACAATACCTTAATCAAGGTCAGAAATATATATACATATAATAAAAATGACCTTAAATTAATATCAGTAAACCAAGATTGATATCAATGCAAATTATTCACATCTAGTTCATCTCTCCTTTAAATGTAAAAGAGAGCACGAGCAAGGAACTCAGGACCGCAAGGGGTGCACCCACACACTGAGGCAATGGGGATGTTCTATCGGGAACTCACCAAGGCCAGCTGGCCGGGGTCTGAAAAAGCATGGGACAAAACCGGACTCGCTGAACATAGCGGACAATGAGGACTACTGAGAACTGAAGAACAATGGCAATGGGTTTTTGATCCTATTGCACATAATGGCTTTGTGGGAGCCCAGGTAGTTTGGATGCTCACCTTAATAGACCTGGATGGAGGTGGGTGGTCCTTGGACCTCCCACAGGGCAGGGAAACCTGATTGCTCTTTGGGCTGAGGAGGGAGGAAGACTTGATTGGGGGAGGGGGGGGGAAATGGGAGGTGGTGGTGGGGAAGAGGCAGAAATCTTTAATAATTAAGTAAATAAATAAATAAATAAGCAAATAAAAGCCTCAGACAGGTAAAAAAAAAAAAAGAACATTTATAAACAATATTTGGGAACATGGGTGCAGTTTTTTCTGTCCAAACTGCTTCCTGCTGAATGGGGGCGCTGTTATTCAGGTCTTTTATGGAATAACCTGTCTGCTAGTTTCATCTCAGTTGGCAGTTGAGCGAAGCAATTTTTTGAGGGTGTTCACAGCAACCCTTCAGGAGGGCGTGGTCTATCATACCATATTGGGATCGAAGAAGCAATCCATAGAGTCTCATTCTCTGTGAAAACAAAAGAAGAATCTCTTTTCCAAAGTATCATATCCTTAGATCCAAATTCTGAAGTCAAGGTATTTTGAAAATATCTATCTTGGATTAGTTCAGCAACATTTATAAACAAATATCTTTTAGCAGCTGTTGCTCCTTCCTCAGCATTCAAACAATTCAAACAGAGCATAATAGCATATAGTATCAAGATTCTCATTATATTTTCCATCTTTGTGCGGCTTTATTTTAACCTCTATTTCGTTTACTTTTACTTTTTGAGACAGGTTTTCTGTATATCTTTGTCCTGGAATAACTCTGTAGACCAGACTGTCCTTCAACTCTCAGAGATCCTTCTGTCTCTGCCTCCCAGGCATTGGGATTAAAGGCATGTGCTACCATACCTTGAAGTCACAGAGGTCAATCTCCCTCTGCCTCCCAAGTGTTGGGATTAAAGGTGTGTACTACCACACCCAACTACTTTCTTTCTTCCTTTTTTACTTTTAAGAACTTTAATTTTTAGCCTGCATATATTTTTAACACACTGTAAATCATTTAAACATTTTCTTTGACTTTGAATCTTTCTTTTACTGTATATCTCTCTTTTTCTGACCACACGAGCCTTGAAATTACTGAGCAGTATGGGTAGGTTTAAAGCTGTGGCTTTGATGGCTGGATCCAGCCCATTCCTTAGCTTTCCAGCCTCATGGCTGAGGTACCAGCTGTAGCCATGTTTATCACCACAACTCTGTGGCGTTTCAAGGTCCTTGCCAGCAAACAAGCTTCAACACTCAAATGCTCTCTCTGTAGCTAACCTCCTGCCTCAGAGTCAGAGTTTGCCCTGGCAGGGCGGACCAGAATGCCAGCATTTTAAAACAGCACAACTTTTTTCCTGCTACGGCTGAAAACAAACAAGCATGCAGTCAGCTTTTATCAATACCATTTAAGTGTTTCATGGCAGGACCTCTTAATGAGCTGCAGGATTTTGCAGCTAAAGCTGAGTCAGGAAGCCTCTCTTAGATGAGAGCACTTACTTGCCTCTAGCAAGCAGAGCAGACCCGAGAAATTGCTGCTACCAAGAAAACATGCTTTACTCTATTCTTTCCCAAGCTTTCTCAGGCTTTCTGTGGATGCAGTTGTCCACGTGGGCGCCATTTTGTTGTGTGGAGCTGCGGGCCTGCTTTTCGTCCTGCCCGGCTCCTGCACAGCTAGCTTTACACCAGAAATAACAACACACAAATTGTATTCATTTAAACACTGCTTGGCCCATTAACTCTAGCCCTTACAGGCTAATTCTCATATCCCAATCAACCCATCTCTAATAATCTATGTAGCATCAGTCTTACGGGGAAAGATTCAGCATGTCTGACCTGGCAGCTGGCTGCATCGTGTCTGCCTCAGAGAGAAGAGCTATCAAGTCTGCCCAGGAGAGGGGAGCATGGCGTCTGAGCTCACTTCCTCTTCCTCCCAGCATTCTGTTCTGTTTACTCCACCCACCTATGTTCTAACCTATGAGGGCCAAGCAGTTTCTTTATTATTTAACCAATGACCTTCCTCCATCACACAATTTTTCAATATTTCCTGTTATGTCATTTATTATTTGCTAAGAAGTGGCGAGTTAAATATTTAATGTATTTTTAAACTACACCATAGTAAGAAACGGTGGTACTTTTATAACCTCAGCACTCATAAGGCTAAGGCAAGAAGATTAAGAGTTCTGAGACAGGCGGCTGGAGAAATGACTCAGAGGAATAGAGCACTGGCTGCTCTTCCAGAGGTCCTGAGTTCAATTCCCAGCAACCACATGGTGGCTCACAACCATCTGTAATAAGATCTGGTTTCCTCTTCTGTACTGCAGGATACATGAAGGAAGAAACCTATATACATAATAAATAAAAATCTTTTTTTTTAAAAAAAAAAAAAAAGAGTTCTGAGACAGCCTGGGCTGAATGGTAAGACCCTGTATCCCAAAAAATAATAATAGTAAATAATAATAATTAAAATTTATGGACCAGTGAGATGGATCAGTGGAAAAGATGTTTGTCAGGAAGCCTGAACATTTTATTTTGATCCTCAAAATCCACATGGTAAGAGAGAACCTACTCTACAGGTTGTCCTCCAATGTCTGAACACAGGCCATAGTGCACGCGCTCACAGACAGAGAGAGAGAGAGAGATTAACGTAAAGAATCATAAATGAAAGTAAGATAAATTTTTGATTACTAGAGTTTTATGTTTAGATTGTGTTGGATTTTAGTGTGCATCCCAGGTATAACTCCACAGTACCCACCCTGTACACGCCAGGTAGTAGATACTTTTTTATAGTCTATAATTCAAAGAATTACATTAATCCTGTAGTTATTAGTGTAGCTACTGTTAAAATTCACATTTGGGTAAAAGTAAGCAAGATTTTAAAGGATTCCATAGAGCACCCTCAGTTGTCAGTTGAACGTGAGTACAGTATTGATTGCTAAGCCTTTAAAGAGATCTTTGTGTCACCTCTACAATTAACTGTAGCACCTGTGTCCGTCAGAAATGCCATAATCTGCCTGCACCGTGCTGATAGATATTACATTTTCTTGCAGAAACTCGCCCCTGGAGTCAGCCAGTTTGCCTACACCTGTGTTCAAGACCACCCCATCTGGACAAACCAGCAGTTCTGGGAGACAACTTTTTACAGTGCGGTACAGGAGCAGGTTCGCTCCCTGTATCTCACAGCGAAAGAAGACAATCATGCCCCACATCTGAAGCAGAAGGTGAGAGAAGAAGGGTACTTGGATGTGGCTGGGGTTGACTTTAAGGAACACTCAGGCAGATGGTCCTAGGGCAAAGGGACTCTACCTACTTTGTTCCTGGGTGTTAGGGAGTCCTGTGGTGAGCATCTTTCTTCCTTTGATTCTGGCACTATATTTTTTAATAATGACCTCATACTACAGTTCTTTAGCACTAGAATTGTTTTGTTATATTTTGATAAGAATTCCTTAAAAACCGAATAGAAGGAACAAACCTAAAATAGGCCCAGGTATAAGCCTCTAGCTGCTTACTTCCTTGAAGAAATCCAAGCTTAACTCAGAAATAGAATGTTTTCATGTAGCATGCTCAAGGCCTTGAGTTCAGGTACCAGCCCTGGAAGAGGAAAGAGAAGAAATTGAAGTTAAGTGACTAAAAAGATAAATGTAAAAATTCAGTATTCCTATTCAAAAATATGTCAGCAATAACCAAAGTCTTCCTTTATTTGTTCTCTGTGTGTATATATATAAGTAGTATTTGCTCCATACACATATATTTAAATACCAGGAAAATAAAAATTTAAATACTCCAATTTTTAAATGTCATTTACTAGCTCTCTTTATACTGACTAATCACATTACCCCCACACTTCCTCATTGGTGAAATGTGTAGCTGTCACTTCTGAATATTTTCATATCTAATATATATATATAAGGCTTATTACTAAGAGTTGTTGGCACACACTAAGTAGTTAGTATTAGAAATCATCATCCTCATGAACTGAGCTTAAAGCAGCCTAAAAGACTCACTGTTGATTCACTTCAGAGTGATTTTAAGATCAGCCTATTTGAACTGCAGATTCTTGGGAAGATATCACTGGAGATTCTGTCCATCATCTTCTACTTTAACTTATGTCTAGATAGGACGGATTGCCCTAAGCATCTGAGAGAAGCTACATAGTCATATTCCAATACATCTGGGATTCATCGTCTTAAAAAATTATTGGTTTATTATTAAGTAGAAGAATAGAAACTTTAATAAAAAATAGCATTGACATGTGTCTGATTGTTTTAGTTCAAATGTGAATTGTTTCCTTAATTAAATTAATATTCAGATTTGTTGTTGTTGTTGTTACACGAAATGTACCACTTACAGTATAACGTAGTAGATGCAGAGACTTTTCCTGGGGCCACACCCGGGAATAATCAGACTGTTAGGATTTCTTTGTTAATTTTATATATTTTTAAATTGGTTTTTATTGGGCTCTACATTTTTCTCTGGTCCCCTTCCTGCCTCTCCCCTCCCCTTCAACCCTTTCCCAAGGTTCCCATGCTCTCAATTTACTCAGGAGATCTTGTCTTTTTCTACTTCCCATGGAGATTAAATCCTTACATGTCTCTCTTAGAGTCCTCATTGTTGTCTAAGTTCTCTGGGATTGTGATTTGTAGGCTGGTTTTCTTTGCTTTAAGTTTAAAAACCACTTATGAGTACATATGATAATTGTCTTTCTGTGTCTGGGTTACCTCACTCAAAATGATGTTTTCTAGCTCCATCCATTTTCCTGCAAAATTCAAGCTGTCGTTATATTTTTCTGCTGTGTAGTACTCCATTGTGTAAATGTACCACATTTTCCTTATCCATTCTTCAGTTGAGGGGCATTTAGGTTGTTTCCAGGTTCTGGCTGTGACAAACAAAGCTGCTATGAACATAGTTGAACACATGTCCCTGTGGCACGATTGAGCATCCTTTGGATATATACCCAAAAGTGGTATTACTGGGTCTTGAGGAAGGTTGTTTCCTACTTTTCTGAGAAATCGCCACACTGACATCCAAAGGGGTTGTACCAGCTTGCATTCCCACCAGCAATGCAGAAGTGTTCCCTTTTCCTCACAACCTCTCCAGCATAAGTTGTCACTGGTGTTTTTGATCTTGGCCATTCATACAGATGTAAGATGAAATCTCAGAGTTGTTTTGATTTGCGTTTCTCTGATGACTAAGGATGTTGAGCATTTCATTAAGTGTCTTTCAGGCATTTTAGATTCCTCTGTTGAGAGTTCTCTGTACTCCATTTTTTATTGAATTATTTGTTCTTTTAATGACAGATTTCTTGAGTTCTTTATATATTTTGGAGATCACACCTTTGTCTGATGTGAGGTTGGTGAAGATCTTTTCCCATTCTTTAGGCTGTCGTTTTGTCTTGTTGACATGTCCTTTGCTTTACAGAAGCTTTTCAGTTTCAGGAGGTCCCATTTATTAATTGTTTCTCCCAGTGTCTGTGCTACTGGGGTTATATTTAGGAAGTGAGTGGTCTCCTGTGCCAGTGCGTTCAAGTGTATTTCCTACTTTCTTTTATGAAGTTTAGTGTGATTGGCTTTATGTTGAGGTCTTTGATCCATTTGGACTTGAGTTTTGTGCATGGTGATAGATATGGATCTTTTTTCATTTTTCTACATGTTGACATCCAGTTATGCCAGCACCATTTGTTAAATATGCTTTCTTTTTCGATTTGATATTTTTTGCTTTTTTGTCAAAATCAGGTATTCAAAAGTATGTGGATTAATATTTGGGTCTTTGATTTAGTTCCATTGGTCCTCCTGTCTGTTCTTATGCCAATACCAGGCTGTTTTCAGTACTGTAGCTCTATAGTAGAGTTTGAAGTCCGGAATTGTGATGCCTCCAGAAATTCTTTTATTGTACAGGATTGTTTTGACTATCCTGGGTTTTTTGCTTTTCCATATGAAGTTGAGTACTGTTCTTTTGAGGTCTGTGAAGAATTTTGCTGGGATTTTGATGGCCATTGCATCGAATCTGTAGATTGCTTTTGGTATGATTGCCATTTTTACTATGTTAATTCTACCTACCCAAGAGCATGGGAGATCTTTCCACTTTTTGGTGCCTTCTTCAATCCCATTCTTCAAAGATTTAAAGTTCTTGTCATACAAGTCTTCAACTTATTTGGTTAGAGTTACTCCAAGGTATTTTATGCTATTTGTGGCTGTTGTGAATGGTGACGTTTCTCTGATTTCTTTCTCAGCCCATTTATCATCTGTGTACAAGAGGGCTACTGATTTTTTGAGTTAATCTTGTATCCTGGTACATTACTGAAGGTGTTTATGAGTTGTAGAAGTTCCCTGGTAGAATTTTTGGGATCACTTATGTAAACTATCACATCAGCAGCAAATAGTGAGTGTTTGACTTTTCTGATTTGTATTCCCTTAATCTCCTTTTGTTGTCTTATTGCTCTAGCTAGGACCACAAGAACTATATTGACTAGATATGGAGAGAGTGAACAACCTTGTCTTCTTCCTGATTTCAGTGGTATTGCTGTGAGTTTCTCACCATTTAGTTTGATGTTGGCTGTTGGCTTTCTGTATATTGTCTTTATTATGTTTAGGTATGTTGCTTGTAATCCCTACTCTCCCCAAGACCTTTATCATAAAGGGATGTTATATTTTGTCGAAAGCTTTCTCAGCATCTAATGAGATGATCATGTGGTTTTTATTTTTCAGTTTGTTTATATAGTGGATTACATTAACAAATTTTTGTTTGTTGAACCATTGCTGTGTCTCTAGGATGAAGCCAACTTGATCATGGTAGATGATGGCTCTGATGTGTTCTTGGATTCGATTTGCCAGTATTTTATTGGGTATTTTTGCATCAATGTTCATGAATGAGATTGGTCTGTAATTCTCTTTCTTAGTAATGTCTTTTTGTGCTTTGGGTATCAGGGTAATTGTAGCCTCATAAAAGGAGTTTGGTAATGTTCCTTCTGTTTCTGTTGTGTGGAACAACTTGAGGAATATTGGTATTAGTTCTTCTTTGAAAGTCTTGTAAAATTCTGAGCTGAAACCATCTGGTCCTGGACTTATTTTGGTTGGGAGACTTTTGATGACTGTTTCTATTTCTTCAGCAGTTATAGGTCTGTTTAATCTGTTTATCTGGTCTTGATTTAATTTTGATAAGTGATATTTATCCAGAAAGTTGTCCATTTCCTTTAAGTTTTCCAATTTTGCGTAGTACAGGTTTTTGAAATATGACCTGATGATTCTCTGTATTTCCTCCATGTCTGTTGTTATGTCTCCATTTCATTTCTTATTTTGTTAATTTGGATATTCTCTCTCTGCCTTTTGGTTCATTTGGATAAAGGTTTATCTATTTTGTTGATTTTTCTCAAAGAACCAACTCTTTGTCTCATTGATTCTTTGTATTTTTTTGTTTCTATTTTGTTGATTTCTGCTCTTAATTTGATTATTTCCTGCTGTTTAGTTCTCTTGGGTGTGTTTGCTTCTTTTTGTTATAGAGTTTTCAAATGTTCTCTTAATTCACTAGAGTGGAATTTTTCCAGCTTCTTTATGTAGGCATTTAATGCTATGAATGTTCCTCTTAAAACTGTTCTCATTGTATCCCATAAATTTGGGTATGTTGTGTGGTCATTTTCACTGACTTATACGACGTCTTTAATTTCTCTCCTTATTTCTTCCTTGACCCATTGATGATTCAGGTGAGCATTGTTTAATTTTCATGTGTTTGTGGGATTTCTGGAATTAGTATTGCTGTTGAATTCTAATTTTAAGCCATGGTGATCTGATAAGATATATGGGGTTATTCCAATTTTTTTTTTGTCTCTGTTAAGCTTTGTTTTGTTACCTAGTATATGGTCAGTTTTTGAGAAGGTTCCATGAAGTGCTGATAAGAAGGTATTTTTTTTTGTTTGGATGAAATGTTCTATGGATGTCTGTTAAGTCCATTTGAGTCATAACATCTGTTAGTTCCCTTATTTCTCTGTTAATTTTTTGTCTAACTGACACGTCCAGTGGTAAGAGTGGAGTGTTGAAGTCTCCCACTATTAGTATGTGGGCTTTAATGTATGATTTAAGCTTTAGAAGTATTTGATTGGAAATTTTTTTCCAACCCTTGCTCTGAGGTGATGTCTGTCTGTGAGGTTGAATTGTGTTTCTTATATGCAGCAGAAGGATCGTATCCAATTTGTTAGCCTGTGTCTTTTTATAGGTGAGTTGAGGTCCATTTATATTAAGGGATATTAATGACCAGTGATTGCTGTCTCCTGTTGATTTAGTTTTCGTTGTTGGTTATGTTAATTTGTGTGTTCTTCCCTTCTTTGGGACTTGCTGCTGTGAGATCATCAAATGTCTGTTTTTTTGATGATGTAGCTAACTTCCTTGAGTTGGAGTTTTTCTTCTAGTACTTTGTGTAGAGCTGGGTTTCTGGCTAGGTATTAGTTAAATCTGGTTCTGTCATGTAATATCTTGTTTTGTCCTTCTATGGTGATTGAAAGTTTTGCTCAGAATAGTAGTCTGGGCTGCTATCCGTGGTCTCTTAATGTCTGCAAAATGCTTGACCATGACCTTCTGGCTTTCATTGTCTCAAATGAGAAGTTGGGTATAATTCTGATAGGTCTCCCTCTATATGGTTTTTTTTTTTTTTTTTTTTTTTGGTTTTTCGAGACAGGGTTTCTCTGTGGCTTTGGAGCCTGTCCTGGAACTAGCTCTTGTAGACCAGGCTGGTCTCGAACTCACAGAGATCCGCCTGCCTCTACCTCCCGAGTGCTGGGATTTCTCCCTCTATATGTTACTTGGCCTTTTTCTTTTGCATCCCTTAATATTCTTTCTTTATTTTGTATGTTTAGTGTTTTGATTATTATGTGGTTAGGGGCTTTTTTTTTTTTTTTTTTTTTTGATCCAGTCTATTTGGTGTTCTGTTAGCTTCTTGTATCTTCACAGACATATCTTTCTTTAGGTTGGGAAAGTTTTCTTCTATGATTTTGTTAAATATATTTTCTGTGCCTTTGAATTGAACTTCTTCTATACCTATTATTCTTAGGTTTGGTCTTTTCATTGGTGTTCCATATTTCCTGGAAATTTTATGTTAAGGTTTTGTCAGATTTAATGCTTTGTTTGGCTGATGAATCTATTTCCTCTATTGTATCTTCAGCTCTTGAGATTCTCTCTTCCATCTCTTGTATTCTGCTGTTTAGGTTTGCATTTGTGGTTCCTGATCATTTTCTCATGATTTCTGTTTCTATAATGCCCTCAGCTTGTGTTTTCTTTATTGTCTCTATTTTAGTTTTCTAGTCTTGGATATTTTCTTTCATATGTTTGACTGTTTTTTCTTGGTTTTCTTTAATGGATTTGCTGATGTTTGATGTCTTCCAATTTTTTGTCTTTTCCTCCATTTCTTTGAGGGAATTTCTCATTTCCTCTTTAAGAGTTTCAAACATTCTCCTGAAGTTATTTTTTATGTCATTTTCTTCTGCTTCATCTATATTTGGTTGTTCAAGTCTTGCTGTTGTAGGGTCTCTAGATTTTACTGATATTGTGTTGCTCTTTGTGCTGTTATGTGTGTTCCTACCTTATCTACTCATCTTTTCCTCTAATTGGTGTGGTTGGTGCTATCTGTGACTCTGGTGCCAGTGAATCCAAGGCTCAGATGGTTGTTCCTCATGGTACAGTCAATGCCTTTGGTCACTTTGTGTTTCTGGAGATCACTCAGAGCTTCCAGGGTTTGCTCAGCTCCCGTGGAGTTTGCTGTCTCAGGCCTGCTCTGGTCTAGCTTCACAGCTCAGACCTGTTTCTGTAAATGTCCCTGGTCTGGATCTGCTCCTGCAGAGGTCCCTGGCTTGGGGTTGGTCTGCAAAGGTCTCTGGCTCCAATCTTCTCCCTCGGAGGTCCCAGACTTGGAAGCACCCAGACCCACAGAGGTCCTGGCTCAGGCTTAGCTCCTTGGAGGTTCCAGACTCATGCCCAGATTCTCAGGGGCCATAGCTCAGGTCTACTCCCTAGAAGGTCCCAGATTCATGCCTGGACCTGCAGCGGTCTCTGGCTCTGGCCCACTCACTCAGCAGTTGCTCACCTGTACCTGCTCCTATAGAGTTTTCTGTCTCAGCCTTGCTCCAGCCTAGGTTGCTGGCTCAGTCCCACACCCATGGAGCTTGTCACCTTAGGCCTGTTCCAGCCTAGGTCGCTGGCCTCTTCTTCATTAATTTTTAAGCAACTGTGATTTGCTGACATTGATAAATCTACAAATCATTCATACAGCAATTGTGTCACAGCTGTTTTGTCCTTCCTTCTGAAAAAGAAACCTATCTCTGGGTACTGAATTAGATACAATATATGTTTTAGCTTTCCCTGGCTAGATAAAATACTTTGCAGATGTGAGTTGCTGTTACCAGCTATCGCTTCAGCCTTCTAGGAAACCCATCTTTAAAATTCCACAGTATGGTTGTGTGTGTGTGTGTGTGTGTGTGTGATGCTTAACTATCACATTATAAGGAGATCTAGCTGTAGTTTTTATGACCTTTTGTGACCATTTCCTCTCAAAGAGCAGAAGAGAAAAAGACAGTAGTTTGGGCAGATACTACTGAAGTGTTCCTGCAAGGGCATTTATGAAAAATCTTTGTTAATTTTTGTAACGAGTAGCTTCAAAGAGGCAAAACCACAGAGTGAGATGTAAACACAGTGAGATGTTTGAGTGAGAAACATGTATCTGTGTTTTGCTACTGTTCCTTTGAATTTTCCATGTGATGCCAACAAAAGTATGCAGGCCAGGGGTAAACACTGCAGTGCACTTTGGTTGTTATGCTGAGTTTCACTCTGCTAATACAGGTACTTAATAAGTGCTTCCCATGATTTTCAAGAGACTCAGCCCAACATGCTGACGTACATTAGTAATCCCAGCACTTGGGAGGTGAGGGCAGGAGGCTCAAGAGTTCACAGTTGCCGGGCGGTGGTGGCGCACGCCTTTAATCCCAGCACTCGGGAGGCAGAGGCAGGCGGATCTCTGTGAGTTCGAGACCAGCCTGGTCTACAAGAGCTAGTTCCAGGACAGGCTCCAAAACCACAGAGAAACCCTGTCTCGAAAAACCAAAAAAAAAAAAAAAAGAGTTCACAGTTATTTCAGCATACAACAAATGAAAGATGAGATCCTTTCTCAAAATAAAAAAGGAAATCCATTTTCCTGGTCTTTAAATATTTTCTTGATTTTTTTTTTAAAAATTTTGTATATACTGATAAAAACTATACTAAAAGATACAGAATATCCCAATAGAAGAACTAGATTTAAGTCATGGACAGATTTCAGCACCTTCCATGTCTGTGGAACACACATGCAGTGATGGGTATTCACCCATGCAGCACACATGCAGTGATGGGTATTCACCCTTGACTTGTTTTGTTTTATCTTCTGGGTTAAGCTTCCCAATGGCCAACATCAAGAGAAGACAGCAATGGACTTGGCAGCCGAGCAGCTTCGCCTTTGGCCTACTCTGAGCAAGTCAACTCAGCAGGAGCTGGTACAACATGAAGAAAGCACTGTCTTCAGTCAAGCCATTCACTTTGCAAACCTAATGGTTAACCTACTAGTCCCACTAGACACAAGTAAAAACAAGCTCCTTCGAGCATCAGCTCCAGGAGACTGGGAAAGTGGGAGCAACAGCATTGTCACAAACAGGTACTAAGATGTAGCACGCAGCTCCTTCTCTTCTCCAAGTTAATCAGACCTCAGCAGAAACAGCACATATTACTGTATATATTTCAGAATTGGCCATTTTTCCCATCTATAGCTTGCTCATCCTTTCTGTTACAAACAAACTTTCCTTCATCCTGCATAATCTGAGACATACATATACTTTCTTCTGTTTTATGACCTAATCTGGCAGTCTGTTACTACTGATGTGGCCCATCAGTTACATTCTGCTAAAGCCAAGTGCTCTGAAAAACGACTGGTGAGCAACTTCTGGTCAAAGTGATTGTTTTTTTGGCCTTATGGAGGTATGGTATTGAGTTTGGGGTTTTTTGAGACCAGATCTCACTAGGCTGGCCTCAAGCTTGTAATCATCCTATCAGCTTCCCACGCTGTTCTATCACATCACGGTCTGACATGTTTTCATGTCTGCATAGTATCTATGTCCTTTCTTTGTTGTGTTCATTGTTCAGTTCTCTACATCTTTGCAGATAGTAGGTGCTGGGTAAAAATATTTAACTGAATAGGTGCTTGAATGAAGAATGAATGAATGAACGAACGAATGAATGAACCAGCCCTGAGCAGCAGTTTTAGCTCTTTATCATAGGTGCTCCAACAACACCTGCTAGTTGTAGTTCTCATAAACTTTTGTCAGACTCCTTCAGACAGCTCCTTTTTTCCTTTTTATTCAGTCCTGCTTCGTTTCATTTCAGATGTGTTGCCTTGCCCTGGAAGAAGAATGTGGCTTCACAGTGGCTCTAAGGGTTGTAATTTACTGCAAGGGAGGAGTGCAGGGGAGCTGGGAGAAAAATTCTGGCAAGAGAAAGAGGGTCATAACAATCGCATTCTTCCATGTGGAAGAAAATGTAGATTTCTCAAAAGGGTTCATTTACTCTGCCTACCAAGGCACACTTTCCACAGTCACTAGCATCAGCCACATTCCTCTTGCCTCTCTGTGACGATCAACTTGGAAGGACAAGTTTTTTTTTTTTTTTTTTAGAAGGTTCTGGTAGCAGAAAATAAATGACACAGTATTCCTTTGCTTTATTTTCTGTGGTTTCTAAGTTCCTTTTGGGAGAGTAATAGAAGGTATTGCTTACAAAAATAAATCTTAGTCCAATAGATGATGCTTAAACATAGGCACATAGAAAGCAACATTTCACACCTGCCACCGACAAGAAAGAAACCCTCTACTGAGTGTACACCTCTGTGAAAGGGTCTATGATGTTGTCATTCTTTTTCCTTAATTTGAGACCTGACCATGATTTCTTTCCTTAACTCTCTTAGTATTGCAGGAAGTGTAGCCGAGAGCTATGATACAGAGAGTGGGTTTGAAGACTCAGAAAATAATGATGTTGCCAACTCCGTTGTAAGGTTCATTGCCCGATTTATTGACAAGGTTTGCACAGAGAGTGGAGTGACTCAGGACCACATCAGGAGTCTCCACTGCATGATACCAGGTAATGGATCACCTCACATAGGCTAAGGAATCAGAGTGCTCCAGGGACCTAGGTCCCAGGACAGTGCCTGAGCGCCTGCTTTTTCTCTGATTTGCTTTTTATTTCTTTTACTGTTGTTTTGTTTTCTAAGACAAGGTCTTGTGTAACCCAAGCTAACCTCACATCTCACTGTCCCCAGGCTGGCCTTGATTTCCTGATCCCCAGCTTGTACTTTCCAAGTGCTGGGATTATAGGCGTGTGCCACCGTGACAGGTTCTAAAGTTTTATTGCATTGTGGCAAATACATAGCATAAGAGTTGCATTAATTATATTCACAGTGTTCTATAAATCACCATTATTTCCTAAACTTTTCAGTCACTCAAAATAGATATTCAGTAACTAATATTAGGTAATAAATTTTGTTTCTTCAGTTCCTGCCTCTGGAAATAGCTAACCAGCTTTCTGTTTTCATGAACTTTTCCATTCTAATGATTTTACATATGTAGAGTCATATAATGTTTCAATTTTGTGTCCAGTTTTTTTCACTTAGCATATGATGTTTACAGGGTTCATCCATGTGTTATTTCGTTCATTTTTTATGGTTGAATACTACTCCATTCTATGGATATATCTTATTTGCGCAGCCATTCATTTGTCAATGGAGACTTGGGTTTTTCTACTTTTAGAGATTTGTGAATGATGATTCTATGAATATTTGCTTACAGGTATCTGAGTATTTATTTTCAATTTTTTAGTTGTATATACCTAGGAATAGAATTTTATGGATTACATGGTTATTATATTTTAACTTTTGGAGAAACTGTCAAACTTTATTAGTTTTTCATTCTAAAATATCTGGAATTTGCTTTTGTTCTCTCTGGTTTATTTTCTTTACTTTTGAATCCTCTGACTCATCCTAGGAATTGTAGCTATGCACATTGAGACCCTAGAGGCAGTGCATCGAGAGAGTAGAAGACTTCCACCTATCCAGAAGGTAATGACTCAACACTGTGCTTTCACAGTGCAGCAGCCCTTTCAGAGCACAGCAGCGGCGGGCTTCTTCTCAGCTGCTTACAGTTTGAATGGTGCAGTGAAGGTTCTGGGGAATTTGCCATATAGAATTTTGTAAACCGCTGAAATACGAATGCTGTCTTTTTTATGATTCAACAAAAGAACAACAGTAACCTCTTGTTAACTCTACTTTTATACAGAGGTCATAAATTATGAATAATTTTAATTCCCAAGACCAATCCCAGGGTTTATATACCTTCCTCCTACCCAAAAAAGAAAAGATTTAAACGTTTACCATAAAAGTGCTGGGTTCTTGAATCTGGCTGTCCACAACAAACATCAGGGAAGTAGATTAAGGATTTGGCGTCCTTGGTCTCCTGATTAGAAAACCCTGGGACCTAGAAATCTGTATTTGAGGAAGCCACTCAACAGTTATTTTGCTACTGGCTTCATGCCTATTGCAGACTAGAATTTGGGCAGAACTATTAAAAATACACCCAAAGGAGTGATCTGAAGCCACACAGGTTGGAGCAGCAGTTCTGCCTGAGGCTTAAGACACAATAGTCAATACACTTTGATTTCTGCTTTTAGTTCTAGGATTCCTAGAGCCTGGAAAAAAAAATAATGCTGATTTAGGTCATTTTTGTTTTGAGGGGTGTTTTATTGTTGTTTTGTTTGTTTAATTTTAATTTTGGTTTTTGAGGTTCTTTTCTTTCTTTCTTTCTTTTTATTTTATTTTTATTTTTTTATTTATTTAATTTTTTTTTTTGAGACAGGGTCCCAGTATATAGCTATGACTATCCTGAAACTCACTGTGTGGGCCATTCTGGCCTCATACTCACAGAGATCTACCTGCCTCAGCGCCAAGTGCTTGGGTTAAAGGTGTGCACCACTATGCCCTGCTTGACTTAGATAGTTTTAATTTCTGATTAAAGCACAGATGTTCAAGGAGAATGATTTCCTTCCTTGCCCACATCTCCCAAGATGAATGTCATCATATTGTTTCTCTTATACTGGACATTGAACTAAATTTCTCATGTGTAAAGTTCATTACTTGGCCAAAAAGTATAACTCTCAGACTGGAGAGATGGCCCAGTGGTTAAGAGCACTGACTGCTCTTCCAGAGGACACAAATTCAATTCCCAACACCCACATGATAGCTAACAACTGACTGTAACTCCAGTTCCAGGGGATCTGACACCTTCACACCAATGCACATAAAATAAAATTAAATTTAAAAATATTTTTTAAAAAGTATAAGCCTCTTTTAAAAATACAAATCCATGGCTATCCATGGCAGTGCATGCCTTTAGTCCTAGCACTGAGGAAATGGGCAGGTGGATCTGTGTGAGTTCAGTGCCAACCTGGTCTACATAATGAATAGCAGGCCAGTCAAGACAAACAACAAAAGCTCACTATGGAGCCAGAAATGGCAGCACTCACTGTAGTCTCAGAACTTAGAAAGTGGTTGCAATAGAATGAGGAATTCACAGCCAATCTTGAGTATCTAATGGTCTGTATTCTTTACTCTCAGAAGAAACCCTGCCCAAAAGATAAATAAAGTAAAATCTCAACCCTCAGGAGGTAGAGGCGGAGGCAGGCAGATCTCTGTGAGTTTGAAGCCAGCCTGGTCTACAGAGTTCCAGGACAGCCAAGACTGTTACACAGAGAAACACTGTCTCCAAAAACCAAACAAATAAAAAACAAATCCATTTAAGTATTTGTTTCTTCTGTTTACAATATAGTATTGTTTTGTATAAAATGTGAGCTTAAAAGAAATGCACAATGTAGTATTTTCCCTTCCCTCCCTTGCTTCTGCCTTAGCCACCATAGCACTACCTTTATCAGTTATTCATAGTCTTAATGTTTTTTTCTTTTACATTTCATTTTATAAAAGATTGTTCAATGGTTGTTTGAATGGACATGGCAAATTTTCAAGTTATTTCCTTATATTTTTAGTATTCAAAAGCAATGCTGCTAGGAATCTTTTTATACTTGGACTTAGAAACTTCACATCTGTTTCCTCCCAGTCAGGGTTGGGTTGGCTCAGGGTTTCCAGATCATACGTGAAAAAGTAACCTGGAGCTAAATGGTGGAAACCCCACAAGAGTTGCTTTTAAATCATTCCCTATTCTTAGCCCAAGATTCTTCGGCCAGCTCTCCTGCCGGGAGAAGAGATTATATGTGAAGGTCTCCGCGTCCTGCTAGACCCTGATGGTCGGGAAGAAGCCACGGGAGGTCTCCTCGGAGGTCCACAGCTCCTGCCTGCAGAAGGCGCCTTGTTCCTCACCACATACAGAATTCTCTTCAGAGGGACTCCACATGATCAGCTAGGTATGACCCAGCACATGCCATCAGAGCAGGGGTCCCTGTATGGCACTTGAGATTTTATCCAGTCCATGACAATGATTTACATATCATTTCAAACCCAGAAAAGAAAAAAGGTAGATTTTTGAAATCTCATTTTGTTCTCTTTTTTTTTTTTTTTTTGCAATTTTAATGTTAATTGTGTGTTTTGGGAAAATGTTTTTGTCAGAGAAAACCTTTTTTTTTTTAATTTCTAATTTAAAATTTCCCCTTTATTAACACATAGAAACTTGGGGGTTTTCCATGTATTATATAGGTATAGGTTGTTTAATACTTATTAGAACTTAAATGTATATCCCAACTTTGCTTAACCTCTGGATATGAACTTAACAAGTAGATAGTCGGGATTTTTCAGGATGGAGGTTGACAAATCCAGAGAATGAGGAGTTCTGAGGAGAGGGAACAAATAGAAGCAATCCAATAATCCTAGTCCATGTCTTCCCTGCTCTGGCTCACTGGCTGAGGCCCTTATTGCTGTTTCTGTCATGTTATCTATCACATTGCCTAAAATGCCTTCCCTCTTCCTCTGCAAATTCAAACCCTGTCCTCTCTCCAAAGTTTGTCTTCCCTCCCACATGTTGCAGAAATTCTCCTCTATACACCAGCATAGAGATTATTATCTCCTTTTCTGAAGTGCTCAGACCCTCGGATTACTTGTTCACTTGAACTGAGGAGTTGTTATCATGTCACAGTCGTGTTCATGTGACATTCCCCGGATGGAAACCTGGAAACTGTCCAAGGAAGGCCATGATAATTCTTTTCTAGACATATCTTCATACCCACAGGTGGTTTGTATTTTCACATTCTTGCTTTATAAAATGTTTAAATTCCTAAAACTCTTGGACACACTTCTAGTCTCATCTTCCAAAGGCTTTCTGAAAGAAACATTGAGCAGTACTGAATGAAAAAAAGAAATAAGAAGGAAAGAACATGAGAGCTTCTAGGTGTGGTGGAGGAGAAGTTTATTGTAAATGTATGGGAGAGCATAGTCAGACAGGAACATCTGGTAGAACTCAAGGTGGACATGACCAGACTGAGCTTGGCCATATGGGGAGAGGGAAGAAAGGGGTACCAGGTGCAGCAGCCAGGAGGCCAAAGTATAAAAGGGTGGGTTAAGAGCAGCCCAGCCCCCAGGACTGGTGAGTTCAGGGGAGGAAGCAGGGTGTGCAAGCCAGAAGATCCCTATAATAGGAGTGGGGGGTGTTGGGAGCACCTGACAGGTCTACTTTCATATGTTAAATAGGTACCTTAGCCATTTGTCCTGGGTTTGAACCTTAACAGATACCTTTTACTACATGTGGAAACAGATTTTTATAACTTAGGCCTATAGTACTAGCCCTCGTGAGGATGATGCAAGAGGATCATGAGTTTGTGGTCAACCTGTAGTAACAAACTATCTCCCCTACTCAACCTCCCCAAAAATATGTTCTTTTCTTTAACATTACATTAACTATCTTGGCTTTCCTTTCAGTATTGGAGGTTACATCTTTATTACAGCATAAAGCCCATTCCTGTATGACTGCCTTAAGCTAGGCAATTTTATACGCACCCAATAGATAGAAACAATGAGGATGGGCAGATGTCCCAGTTCCTGTATTCATATATATATATAAAATGTCTTAGGAGTGAATTGCAGTACAATAAAACAAATGATTTTGGGTGTGATGGCACACTTGTTTAATCCCTGTACTTGGAGACAGAGGCAGGCAGATCTCTGTGAGTTAAGGCCAGCCTGGTCTACATAGGATGTCCCAGGACAGTCAGGGCTATACAAATTTTGTCTTTTTTTTTTTCTTTTGTTGTTGTTGCTTTGGTTTGTTGGTTTGTTTGTTTGTTTGTTTGAAATAGGGTTTCGATGTGTAGCCCTGGCTGTCCTGGAGCTCACTCTGTAGACCAGGATGGCACAAAACTCAGAGTTCTGCCTGCCCCTGCCTCCTGAGTGTTCGCATTAAAGGCCTATGCCACCACACCCAGCATGAGAGACCTTGTCTTTAAAAAACTGAGATTCCAGAATCTTGGCATTTTCTCTCACTGCATCCCTGGCATTGTTCTCTGCTGATATATGTCTTTAGAAGAGACTAGATCTTAGCTATAAAGTGCTATTGGTGAGTCTGAGTCCTGTCTTCTACAGTTGGTGAACAAACAGTTGTGCGGAGTTTTCCCATTGCCTCCATCACCAAGGAGAAGAAGATAACCATGCAGAACCAACTACAGCAGAACATGCAAGAAGGGCTGCAGATTACATCAGCATCTTTCCAGGTACACCATAAGTGTTTCAGATTTTAGAATACTTGCAAAGACTTTCTCACTTGATGTCCCGGTTCAAAACTTCAAAACCCAAATCACACAGTGTTTTTAGAATATTTTCAACTTTATATTTCCACATGCACAATACTCAACATATATCAAGAAAGAAAGCCCTTCTAATAAAAAATCTTCTACAGATCTGGTAATGTATCTATTTTCTATGGTCATGGGGTCAGAAATCAAAGGCTGGGCATAAGAAGGTGAGTATCTGGGAGGGTTGGCTTTGGCTTTGAATATGACACTACACTTCAGGGTTGCACAAATTCTAATTGGTTTTAATTGAAAAAAAAAAAAAAAAAAAAAAAAAAACCAGAGACAGATACTGGGGTAAATGCTGAAAAGATAAGAGAGACAAAGGAACAAGCCACAGCCAATTCTTACCTTGCTAACTCTTCAACTGAAAAACGGGCAAGCTCCTGTCTCCTTCCACTTTAAATTTCTCTCTCTGCCCAGCCATATCACTTCCTGTCTGTCTGTACAGACCTCCAGACCTTTATGGTTAACAAGGGGCTAGCACTACCCTCTAGTCTTTAGGCAAGCTTGATTTGTTAGAGCACAAACAAAATTATCACAACACTTCAGGATTCTCTTGGCCAACAAATTATCAGTCAGATATACAATGGCTCTTATTCTCTGACAACTTATTTCTCAACTCCTGCTGATAAAACTTTAGGTAACAATAATTCTCTGTTTCAGAAGGAAATACTCTATAGCTTTTCCATGGGGAAAGTAAAACTCTGAGTTTAGTTGGAGCTCAGACACTATTGTCAGGAATGACTAAGTGACCCTCCAATGAAACGGTGACTTTTCCAGAAGCCTCTGACTTACCAAACCTATAGAAACAATGGTGCACACTGTGGGTGGGAGAAGGGACCTTTTCTTGATTGTTTCTTTTTTTATTAATTTATTATATTATTACTTAAAAAATACCAATCCAATTCCCACTTCCTCCTCTCCCCCACTTCTCTCCCTCTCCCTGCACAGACCCTCCCACCCCACCCCCTCCAATTCTAAGAGAGGTCCATGCACCCCGCCCTGTGGAAAGTCCAAGGCCCTCCCCACTACATCCAGGTTGAGCAAGGTTTGCATCCAAAGGGAATAGGATCCCAAGAAGCCAGTACATGCAGTAGAGACAAATCCCAATGTCACTATCAGAGGCCCCTCAGTCTGCCCCAACTGTCAACCCCCTTCAAAGGGGCTAGGTTGTTCCCATGCTCGTAAATATCACCATAGAACCTTGGACCAACAACAGATGGGAACAGAGGCAATGACCCACATCGGAGTACTAGACTAAGCTCCCAAGATCCAGTTGAAGAATGGAAGGAGTGAGAGTATGAGCAAGGAATTCAAGACCTTGAGGGGTCCATCCACTGAGACAGTTTATTTGAGCTAACAGTAGCTCACCAACTCCAACTGGACTGGGAGTGAACGAGCATTGATTGTTTATTTTAAAGTTCGTGTCTATAAGAGTTTGATTTTCCTATTCTTTGCTTCTTGTTGCTGACTTCTCAGACTCCCAAGAATCTCAGTGTTTACCTCTCTTTTTCAAGTGGAGGGGCCTCACCTCAGAGGTCCTGTGCTCTTTCAGTGAAGCTGCTGGTTAGAACTTGACCCTTCTCACAACATCTGGCAGCCTTAACTACTAGAGATCTTCCTACTGTTGTAGCTACCAATGAGTTCTACACTTAAATGTTGCCTATCTGCACTATTTGCAATTCTTGTGACACTGACTTTCTATTCCTAGATTTGTTTGTATCTATGGATAAGGAGGAACCCTATTAGGCTACATTCTTTCTCTAGGCCAAACAGTTGAGAAATAGAAAGAGCGCATTTTCTAATTCACCTAGGATAATTCCCTATCCCATTATAGAAAAGATAGTTTTCAAGAAAACCAACTTCAAGAGCATGATTTTTCTCATCAACTGACAGCCTGTATTGCAAATACACTTTTCTAAATGTCACTTTTTTACTTTTAAGTTCTATTTTATTGTCTGTATATGCGCATGCATGCGATAATGTGTATGTAGAAGTCAAAGGACAACTTTGGTTTTTCTTTATTAAAAATTTCCACCTCCTCCCCTTTCCCTCCCCCTTCCTCCACTCCCCCTCCCCCTCCTTCTCCAGTCTGAAGAGCAGTCAGGGTTTCCTGCCCTGTGGGAAATCCAAGGTCCTCCCCTCTCCATCTAGGTCTAGGAAGGTGAGCATCCAAACTGCCTAGGCTCCCACAAAGTCAGTTCATGCAGTAGGATCAAAACCCAGTGCCATTGTCCTTGGCTTCTCAGTCAGCCCTCATTGTCAGCCACGTTCAGAGAGTCCGGTTTGATCACATGCTCCATCAGTCCCAGTCCAGCTGGCCTTGGTGAGCTCCCATTAGATCAGCCCTGTCGTCTCAGTGGGTGGGTGCACCCCTCGCGGTCCTGACTTCCTCGTTCATGTTCTCCCTCCTTCTGCTCCTCATTTGGACCTTGGGAGCTCAGTCCAGTGCTCCAATGTGGGTCTCTGTCTCTATTTCCATCCATCGCCAGATGAAGTTTCTATGGTGATATGCAAGATATTCATCAGTGTGGCTATGGGATAAGCCAGTTCAGGCACCCTCTCCTCAGCTGCCCAAGGAACAAGCTGGGAACATCTCCTTGAACACCTGGGAACCCCTCTAGAATCAAGGCTCTTGCCAACCCTAAAATGGCTCCCTTAATTAAGATATCTACTTCCCTGCTCCCATATCCATCCTTCCATTATCCCAACCGTCCGATTCCCCCAAGCTCTCCCCATCCTCCCCTTCTCACTTCTCTCTCCCCATCTCCCCTTACCCTCACCTTACCCCCACCCCCAAACACCCAATTTTTGCCTGACAATCTTGTCTACTTCCAATATCCAGGAGGATAACTATGTTTTTCTTTGGGTTCACCTTCTTATGTGGAGTCACTTCTCTCTACCCACCTTTACATGGCTTCTAGGGATCAAACTCAGGTTGCAAACACCTTCACCTGCTGAGCCACCTAACTGGTCACACTGTTTTCTTTTAAAACTTTAAAAGCTCATATTATCCGAAGTTCCTACAACTTCCAAAATTCTATAACTTCTAAAGTTATAATTCTGTTACTAATATTTTTTTATTTAATATTGTTATTTTCTGTTCATTTTTATTTGTTTTTTGTTTTCAATGATGTGAGTAAAAGTTGTCAAGAAATCCTTAATGATTCAGAGTTGTCTCTTTTATCTTTAGTTGATTAAGGTAGCATTTGATGAAGAAGTCAGTCCAGAAGTGGTAGAAATCTTTAAGAAACAGCTAATGAAGTTCCGTTATCCTCAGTCCATTTTTAGTACCTTTGCTTTTGCTGCTGGACAGACTACTCCACAAATCATTTTACCCAAGCAGAAAGAAAAGAACACATCCTTCCGGTAAGAGAGAAGGTGGTCTCTTGCTTTCAGCCCTTCCATAGCCAACAGAGAAGTAACCTATAGTTTATTAATGACTTTTCTCATTGTGTGTGTGTGTGTGTAATCTTCATCCCACAGGTGTGTGGTGGTCAAAGGACACCTTGTAGAACTCAATTCCCTCCTTGTTCCATCATGGTGATGTGGGTACCAGGGATTGAACTCAGGTCATCCAGATCATCAGTAGCAAGCATCTTATACCTGCACTAAGCAATTTTGCTAACACTTTTTACTCCTAATTTTTATCTTATTTTCTCATTAATTAAAACTTATATTCAAAAGGATTCTCAAATATCTGAGTTATTTTCTCCTCTTAAGACAGAAAAATTATTCTTTTTCTGTGGTTGAACAGGTTTACAGCTAGAGAAAAGGCATCATGCATGCGTACATATCTAAAACATTTAAGAAGTAAGTGTTGCCAGCCATTAGTGTCATATGACCTCAGAGAAAGTTTGAAAGGAAGGAAAAGGGAGACTTTCAGTGCATGATTGAAGACTTGCTAATATAGTTTATGGGAACCATAGTGGAGGCAGTGGTATGGATAATAGAATAGGCTTAGGAATGCCCAAAAGCTAAACCAAGGAGTTTAAGATCTGAATGATCAGCTGGGCATGGTGGTATTCTTTTTAATCACAGCACTCATGAAGCAGAGACAAGTGAATCTCTGTGAGTTCAAGACAAGCCTAGTTTACATAGCAAGTTCCAGGACAGCCAGAGCTACATAGGAGAGCCTGGGGAGAAGGGATATTTGAGTGATCAGTAGTTTGTGCCACACTTTAAGTTCTTGTTCTTTTTGCCTGAAACAGTGTCCTGATGGTAGTAACGTTTATAGGAAAGTAGTTCTCCACAATATGGAAAGTGATAGAAAGAAGCTTAACAAAAGTATGCATCACAGTATGTCTGGAGAAGAAATGAGTAATATAGGTGTCAAAAGTATTAGTGGTGCCTTTTATATTAAATTGATTTTCTCTTTGTTTTTATGACTTCCAGAACTTTCTCAAAAACAATTGTAAAAGGTGCCAAAAAAGCAGGAAAAATGACAATTGGAAGACAGTACTTATTGAAAAAGAGGACAGGAACGACCGTGGAAGAAAGAGTAAATCGTCCTGGGTGGAACGAAGAAGATGACGTCTCTGGTATGTAAGAGCTCATTTTCCACATTCTTTCTTTCTTTTTTCTTGAAACAGGGTCTCACTCTGTAGTTATGACTGGCTTGGAACTTGCTGCCTATACCAGGCTGGCCTTGAATTCACAGAGATCCACTTTCCTCTGCCTCCTGAGTGCTGGGGTTAGGTGTGTGCTCCCATGCCTGGCTATTCTTATATGAATAACAAGAGACTTAGTTGTAGCAAACTGTAATGTACAAAAACTGAAAACTTTGTGAGTGCTTAACAGTTTCTCAGAACTGGCAAGATAAATTTTTACTAATATTCTATTGTTTAGATAAGATTTTGGTTGACTTTTTTTTTCTTAATGAAGACAAGGTCTCATGTACTCCAAACTAGCCTTAAACTCACCATGTAACCAAAGATGAATTTCTCATCCTCTTGCCTTCACCTCTTGGGTGCTGGGATTACAGGTGTATGTGCCATAATGCCTGTTTTATAGTGCTGCATGCATATGGTGCAAACACTCTAGCAACTGAGCTACATCCCCAGCCTGATGTATCATTGCTAACTTATATTGCTCCTTTACTAAGTCACATACCATCCGTCTTTATCTGGGTCTTATTAAAGGGAGAAAGAAGGAAATCCTACTTATAAAATAAGAAAAAGGGAATAAGGATCTGGGCGGTGGTGGCACACACTTGTAATCCCACACTTGAGAGGCAGAGGCAGGCAGATTTCTATGAGTTTGAGGCCAGTCTGGACTATAGAGCTAGTTCCAGGACAGTCAGGATTATACAAACCCTGTCTCAAAACAACAACAACAAAAAAAAATTCCAAGTTGAAAATTAGGGAAACCTAAGATGAAGAAATTCTAAGGTGATTTAAAAAATTACCTAAAAAAATAATTTTAAAAATACATACAGTTAACCAAGATACTTCTCAGCTGAGAAAAATTGAAAAAAAGCAAGATATCTTGTTGATTGATTTTGTTTCCAGTTTTTGATCATTTATTGAGTATGCTATGGCTATAATACATAAAATACGATGTAATGGAAGGATAGTGTCCCTTTTTCTATCTCAAGAACTTAGAGTCCATCGGCGGCAATCATACAACCAGCACCCAAACAACCTTCTAAAAGAAACCTCATTTTTAGTGAGAGCATTGCCCCAAAAATGTTCACCTGGCTTGCTAGAACAAAGAACCTACAAGATTGTATGTCTGTATCCTTCTCCGCTGTAAGAAGGAATACATACACACTTATCCCTGGGGGCAATAAAAAGATCTGTCATTACATTGCTAAAATGAACACTTAGTAGAAAAACTCCGGCCTATTCACAGTCATATACAAAACGTTGCTACCTATAACTATTGAATCTCCTACTTTGAATTATTTCATGAAAAAAAATAAAAAAACAGTCTATGACTAGACATAATGGTACATGGCTGAAGTCACAGCTCCTAAGGAGCCACAGAAGGGGGATCACTTCAGCTCATAAATTCAAGTCCAGCTTGGGAACCAGAGTGAGACCTTCCTCCAAAAATCAAACAATAAAAATCATCACATGATAATTATATAGTGTTCTTTCCTCTCTAAAACTAAAAAGACAACATGGAACTGGCATCTAAGTGTGTTATTGTGAAATTCTCAAGCTGAAACACCAAGTCTTACTTTTAGGGATAATTGTTGTGGATAATACATATAGATGCTCTGTGTCCAGGTTAGCGTCACACACATTTTTCTGCCTCCACTTCCTAAGTGGTAGGATTGCAGGCATGTGCCACCATAACCAGCTCTTTTGCTTTGTTTGGGGTTTTGGTTTTTGTCTCATTTTGGAGAAGGCATATTTTCTGTTTTTTTAAGACAGATTCTCTATGTGGTTCCAGCTGTCCCAGAACTCACTGTATAGACCAGGCCGGCCCTGAACCCGCAGAGATCTGCCTGCATTGAGTGCTTTAAAGCCGTGCAGCGCCGCCGTGCCTTGTCCTTGTCTGTTAGTACTCTTGAGTACATTTCTGAGACCTTTGAAACTTTAACTTTTTTCATATTAAAAACAAATAAAAAATTAAGACAGTTTTTATTTATTTTTTTTTAATATGATTTTTTTTGTTGTAGCTACATGCAGTACCAATTAGGAATGTCCTTTAAAAAAAAATCCTCTCTAAAGTACTTGGTTATTGAGTAAATTCTTTCAAATTTAAGTCATAGAGGAATCTGAACCTGTGATTACAAAGAGTGTCAGAGTTTTTTGTATATATTATATCCTCAAATGAAAGGATTTCCAGAAATCAGTTCTACTATGCTTTTAGTTAACCTAAAAATTTCAATATGCATGTATTCTTATGAAAATAATACAAAAAGTTGGATAATGAGTTTGTGTAGTGATTAAAAATAAATTTTACTAACAGATTATCTTCTGTTTTAGAGTCCAGTATATAAAGTACTGAACTTTAGTATCAACAGTCAGGCCTGACCAAAACAAAAAAATGTGGCTAATGAATTTAAAATCATGTTAATTTTAGTTGTTTTGCTTTTACTTTGTTTTGTTTCTTTTAAAGACAGAGTCTTAGGATGTGTTCCTGGCTGACCTGGAATACACTATGTAGCCCAGACTGGCCTTGAACATCTAGTAATCTGCCTTTACTTCTCAAATGCTGGGGTTTTAAAAGATGCAACTACCATGCCTCACTTAGTTTTTAGAAGTTATTTAAATGGTATTACTTCCCTGATTTTTTTTAGTTGTTACCCTTGATAATATTTCCTGACTTCCATTACTGTTTTCATCTATATTGAGCTATATAATCCCTTGTAGAAATTATGGGATTTAATTTATGATATATAAAATCCTGGTAACCGTAACATAAAAACCTTCTTCAAAAGGAAGTTTTGAACTAGGCATATGGTGTTGCATGTCTTGAATCTCAGCATTAGGGAAGCACAGGCAGGCAGATTTCTGTGAATTCCAGATATGTATCAAGTTCCAGGTAAACCCAAGCTATATAGTGAGACCCTGTCTCCAAAAAGAAGTAGTTGTTGTTGCTGCTATTGCTGTTGTTTTGAGTCCTTTACTTTGACAAAACCATGTTGACATTTCTGCCTGTCAGTTTCAGATGATAGTGAACTTCCCACAAGTACAACCCTGAAGGCCTCAGAGAAATCCACAATGGAACAGTTGGTGGAAAAAGCGTGTTTCAGAGATTATCAGCGCTTAGGTTTGGGAACCATAAGTGGCAACTCCTCCCGTTCAAAACCAGAGTATTTCCGAATCACTGCTTCTAACCGACTGTATTCACTATGCAGGAGGTAAGTGTCAAATCAAAGAACTCCAAAAAGAGACCTTTCTTTATTTTCCATTCGAATACTTTTAAGAAAGTATTTCATAAACAAGATCCCAGATTTGAGAGATAAGTTTTATGCAATATTAGTTGACATCCCATTTGTATCCTCAGAACAAGTAGGTGACTAAAAATTACCTCTGCTACAGCAGAAGGTAGCAGTGCTTGTTCCGTGTGCGTTTTCCTTATTTGCTGTTTCAGGCATGTGCGTGAGGATGACCTAAAGTAAGAGTAGCATTTTCCCAGGTGGGTGGAAGAGAAGAACACCTGCTGTGGGCCTAAGGTCCACAGACGTTTTCCAGAGCCAGAGAGTAAAGACTGCCAGATTGCAGACCATATGGCCTCTTACTGCAGGGGTTAAGCTCTGCCACCAAAGCAGCCATAGACTAAGGAGTGAGTACATGTGATGGACTTTGGCCACAAGCTTTGATTTGCTGACCCAAATATAGATAGGGGTGCTCCTATATTGCCTACTTATGTTTTCCTAAGATACTACTTAGAGAATGTAAATAATGGGGGCTGGAGAGGTGGCCCAGTGGTTGAGAGCATTGGCTGCTCTTCCAGGGGACCCGAGTTCAACTCCCAGCATTCATATGGCAGTTCTTACCTGTCTGTAACTCCAGTTCCAGGAGATCTGATGCAATGCACATAAATAAAGTTAAATAAATTTTTTAAAAAGAATGTAAATAAGCACATCTTTTCTGTGTTTCTTGCCACTTATTGCTGTTTTCTAAAAATGTTTTCTATTTTATGCTTTACTATCTATGAAAATATATTCTTTAAAACTATATTCCACCTTACACAAATTTAATACTTTGATTACACAGTAGGTGATTTACTTGAATTTATAAATTTCATTAAGTAGCTCTACAAAGCACTTTGTAAATTGTAAGCCTTGTCTATATTTTAGCAAATTGCCTTAGCTGGGCAGTGATGGCTCAAACCTTTAATCCCAGCATTTGGAAGGCAGAGGCAGACAGATCTCTGTGAGTCTGAGGCCAGCCTGGTCTATAAGAGCTAGTTCCAGAACAGCTAGGGCTGTTGCACATAGAAACCCTGTCTCAGTAAAACAAACAAACAAAAAAAACAAAACAAAAATAAAAGAAAGTTGCCTTAATGTTGCTGTTAGTCTCAACTCTACTTGTTGAAAAACTATAGGTTTGTTGTTTTAAATGGTAATTCAAGTTTGCATGACTTTGTAAAACTTAGGAAACAAGTTGGGAATATAGTTTGAGACTATAGCCAAGAAAAATATTTGCATGAAAAACTTAAAAAATTAGGACTCTAAATAGACAGTCATTTTCTGGGCTTCTGTCCTTCATAGTAACTCCTCCTCATAAATAAATACAAGTGGAATTGTCATTGGGATATCCTGCTAGGAAAAGCTTGCTGTCAGAGTTATGTCTGCTAGTGAGAGAACAGACTTCATCATCTATCACTCCAATCTGTCAGAAACAGTAAAATCTTTTCTTTTTTATTGTAAGCTTATGACTATTGTCCTGGTTAGCATTTTTTGTAATTAAAATATAATTGCATCATTTTCCCCCTTCCCTTTCCTCCTAACCCCTCCCATCCATCACTACGCCTTTACTCTCTTCCTAAGTGATGACGTGCATGCATGCGTGTGTATATTCCTAAGTGTATGAATACCACCGTCTCGGTCCATATAAATGTTACTTGTTGTCCTGGTTACCTAGTTGTCCTAGGATTACGATTGCTGTGGTGAAACACCATGACCAAAGCAAATTGGGGAGGACAGGGTTCATTCAATCACAGTTCATCACTAAAGGCAGTGAGGACAGGAACTCAAGCAGGCCAGGAACCTCGAGACAGGAACTGATGCAAAAGCCGTGGAGGGGTGCTGTTCATGGCTTGCTTCCCATGGCTTACTCAACCTGCTTTCTTACAGACCTAGGACCATCTGCCCTGGAGTGGCCCCACCCACCATGGCCTGGGCCCTCCCCCATCAATCACTAATTAAGAAAATGCCCTACAGGCTTGCCTATGCCTGAGCTTATGGACACACTTTGTCAATTGAGACCCCCTCCTCTAATTACTCTAGCTTGTGTCAAGTTGACATAAAACTAGCCAATATGTGCATGGTGTGTGTGTGTGTGTGTGTGTGTGTGTGTGTGTGTGTGTGTGTGTGTACATATGATTTCAGGGCTAATCACTTGGTATTGGATAACCACTTTAGGGACCCTTCCCTGGGTAAGACTATTTCTCCACTCTCAGCATTTCTTAGTTACCAGTAGTTCTTTATGTAAGATTGAAGCCTGATGGTCTTTCCCTGTCCACTTTCTCATGTCTGTTGCTGCCTTAATAGAGCATTGTTGGAACACTTCTTATTAGAAGGATCTATGGTAAAGTAAAAGAATATATATCAAGCAAACTATTGGAAGGAAATAGAAAAACAGTCCTGTCAAGGAGGAAAGAGAGGGGGAAGAAAGAAAAGAGAAATACAAAGAATACAAGAATGAGATCAGGGCTGGAGAGATGGCTCAGAGGTTAGGAGCACTGCCTGTTCTTCCGAAGGTCCTGAGTTCAATTCCCAGCAACCACATGGTGGCTCACAACCTTCTGTAATGAGATCTGGTGCAGAATACAGCATATATGATAAATAAATAAATCTTAAAAAAACAAAAAAGAATGAGATCAAAGACTTTCACACATATCAATAAGAAATTATAAATTGACTAAGTCTCCAATTAATAGAAAGGGATTATGGAGACCTTTTAAAAAGTGTTCTGCTGCTGTTAAGGGACATGGTTAATGCACAAAAATGCAAAAGGGTGGAAACTAAAAGGTTAGGAAAACACATCTTGTGAAACTGAAAACGAAAGCTGTTGTCGCCATAAAAATGTCCAAGTAGACGTTAAAGTAAAACTTATTAAGGAACAAAAAGGAAAATACTAAAAATAAAAAGCATCACTAATAATAAAGACCAAGTTTTTACAGCTGCAGAACTGCATTGATGCTTGAAATTCCATCAGAAAAAAATCCATTGATAAAAAGAAGAGTATATAATAAGTTTTTATGGACAGAAAAACATTTTAGATACAATATACATTTATGGTTTTTATTTTAATTAAAAACTCTCAAAAATAGGAAATAGAAGCTATTCTTTATAGCTCACTCTGGTCTCACTCTCACAGCAGAAGTCACTTGATGCTAAGGTGTCGAAAGCTTTTCTCTGCATCAGAGCAAGAATTCCACTATCACTTCTGTATGATGTTGTACTTAGCATGCTAAGGTGTGCAAAAGACTAGAAAAAATTGTAGGAAACCTGAAGGAATCTACACATAAACTTTTAAAATTAGTAAGTAAATTTGGTAAGGTAACTGGTACAAGTTGGCAATACAGTAATTAGTTACATATAAACCAGAACCAAATCATTACAAAGAGAATTTTTTAAATGACAGTATTTAGGTGCTGCCAATTGTATATACAGAAACACTAAGGAATATTCACTACTTTGAAGTAAATCCCATGGAAGAGGTGCAGTACCATACTATGAAACATTCAGAAATAGTAAGGTCATTAAAAGTTTAAATAGATATTTCAAGTTTTTTAATTAGAATGGTCCATATTTTAATACATGCATTTTCTTCAGAAGTTGCATTGAGCCTCAATGAAAAACCCAATAACAAAGGCTGAAAAGGTGATTGTAAGGTTTACATAGCAACGCAGAAGACCAAGAGTAGTTCAGGTAGGCTTATAGAACAATATTATTCAGACTTACAGATTAATACTGCTGGCTATCAAGATTTTATTTAGCCAAAGTAATCAGGGATGGAGAGATGACTCTGCGGTTAGGAGCATATACTGCTCTTGCAGAGGACCCAAGTTTGGTTCCCATAGCCCATGTTACAGAGGGGTTCACAACCTCCTGCAGCTCCAGCACCAGGGTTTCTGATGGCCTCTTGTGGTTTCCATGGTTACCTACACTCATATACACATACCTACACAGACACAAACATGTTATTTAAAACATAATATGAAGTTTTTAAATATTTTATTTTATATGCATTGGTGTTTTGCTTGCATGTTTGTCTGTGTGAGGGTGTCAGATCCCTGGAACTTGAGTTACAGACAGGTGTGAGCTGCCATGTAGATGCTGGAATTGAACCCAGGTCCTCTGGAAGGGCAGCCAGTGTTCTTAACCACTAAACCATCTCTCTAGGCCCAATGGTACAAATCTTAAATAAAAGAAGTACTGTCAAAAAAAAAATCCTACAGCAGTTGAGATAGCCTTGGAGTAGCATAAGCAGACTGGTGGAACAAAGAAGGAATATAAGAGCAGCCTCACACATGGACATGTGGTTTCAGAGAAGAGCTGTGGATGGAAGCTTTTTGGTTTTTTAATAAACAGTCCTGGAGATACATATATATAAGAAAAAATAATCTTGACTCCAGCTTATATATAAAAACTCAATTCCCATTGATTTATAGACTTACATATAAGATGTTTTTAAAATAAAGCTTCTGTAAAATTGGAGAATAGCAAGGCAGGGGTGGCCCACACCTTTAATCCCAGCACTCAGGAAGCAGAAGCAGATAGATCTCCGAGTTTGCGGCCAGCCTGGTCTATAGAGTAAGTTCCAGGACAGCCAGGGCTACACAGAGAAACCCTATCTCAAAAAAAAAAAAAAAGAAAGAAAGGAAGGAAGGAAGGAAGGAAGGAAGGAAGGAAGGAAGGAAGGAAGGAAGGAAGGAAGGAAGGAAGAGATAGGTTTCTTGGAACAGGAAAAGCATTACCCACAATGTATGTTGATCAGTTATAGCACTCCACGTCAGGACTAGCATTAAGAAAGCCAAGAAGAGCCAGAGGCCTGTTCACACCTATAATCTCAGCACTCTAAAGGCTGAAATGGACAGCATGGGCTACAGTGAGAACATGTCTCAAGATAAAAGAAGGAAGAACAAAAGAAAAGGGATAAGGAAAGAAGTTAAAATGATAGCAGAAAATTTTAATAAACATTTCATTAAAAAGTGGTTATTTGGATGGGAAAAAAATTAAACACAGAACCATCCATTCAGTAAATGAGCAAATGTTTGAACAGACTTATCCCAAAAGAAGAAATATAAATGTCCCATAAATATATGAAAAATGTTAGCCATACTTAATCCTCAGAAGAATGCAAATTAGTGCATTAATATTCTCTTTCCATCCCCAGTCAGAATGGATATTGACAGGACAATGATGGTGAGGATTTTAGAGAGGGAACCCTTTGATACTGCTGATGAGAATATGAGCTGACGTGACACTAGAAATCAGAGCTCTAGAATAGAATTTCCATGTCATCTAGCTATACCACTGATGGATGTAACTCGAATCTAAGTCAGCCTACTACAGATGCGTTTGCCTGTCCATGTTTATTGCAGCACTGTTCACAGTAGCCACAATATGGAAGCAGCCTAGATGCCCATCACAGATGAGTAAAGAGAATGAGAAATACACACAACAGAATTTTACTCAACTATAAAAAAATGAAATATATCTTTTTTAGAAAAGTGGATGGAACTGGTGAGCATCATGTTAAGCAAAATGAACTAGATTTGTAAATACAAATATCATATCTTTCTTAATATGCAGAATCTATATTTAAATATATATGACTTGAAAGTAAAAGTACTCGTGAGGGGAGGAGTTGTGAAGAAGGAGGTAAGCAGGGAACAGGAGAAGGTAATGGAGGAAGACAGAGTACCACATTTTCTCTTAGGAGGTATGTGTGTGACCTGAAAGCAGGAAATCCTGTTTGATGGGAAAGCAATGGCCAAGAATTGAGAGAGGAGTGTAGAAGAAGAGTGGGGTGATAAATACAGCTTTATTAATGTGTTTAGCTCCAGAGACCTATATGCTTAAAATGAATAACATGGTAAATTTTGTGCCATGTTTTACCATATTTTGCCCCATAATAAAAAAAAATCAACAAAAGGATGCTGGATTAGTAGTCAAAGAGATAAAATATATGTGATTCTTAAAGCAAATTGCTCTCGTTTTTTACTTACAGATTAGGTACTCATACACTTTACTTCCCCAGAGTCCTGTCCTGAACTTTGAGAGCCAGTCTTTAAAAATAAACACATGACAATTAAGATATGCTGTAAGAAGTTCTCTGAAAATTAATTTTAAGTTTTTAATTAAAAAAATATCATAACACAGACTTGGTGGCATATGCTTTTAACCCCAGCCCTTAGGAGGCAGAGGCAGATGGGTCTCTGTGAATTCAAATCCAGCTTAGTCTCCATCAAATTCCAGGCCAGCCAGGGTTGACTATTAATAGACAAATAAACATCACTGTATAGTGCTAATGAAGCAGTTAAACTTGTTTTACATTTGAACTTTTTGTTGTCACTCCAAAAATCATTTGGTTTTGACCCTTCCACTTCTCAGGCGTTCTACAGGCGGCTTTGTTCTCTGTTGTCATTATTGTAAATTGTAGACAGGTTTGGCTTTTTCTCATAACACAGACTTTTAATCCTAGTACTCAGGAAAGCAGGGGCAGATGGATCTCTGTGAGATTAAGGCCATCTTGGTCAGTTTAGCAAGTTCTAGGCCGAAAAGGGCTACATGATAAGACCCTGTTTCAAAAAAATTGAGTTTAAATGAACTTACATATTTTATGATACATCTCCACCAACATGTTTCTGCATGTTCAAAATTCACAATGATAACTGCAGTTTGTACTTTGATTATCTCCTTCCCCATATTTCTTACCCTTCTCTTCCCCAATCACTCTTTCTCTCCTGCATTCCTGAAGCTATCCTGGCCTTTTAGTCATACCTCAAGCTGTACAAGACAGCAGTTTACCAAGAGTAGCCCGCTGCTATCGACACAACCGCCTCCCCGTCGTGTGCTGGAAGAACTCAAGAAGTGGTACTCTGCTCCTCCGATCTGGGGGATTCCATGGCAAGGGAGTTGTTGGTCTTTTCAAATCACAGAACTCCCCTCAAGCTGGTAAGCATATCTGTACAGCACAGCTCTCACAGAAGAGTATTCTTAAGCCTCCGCCAGGCACAGTATCTAGACCTGTGGACTCAGTTCCCTGGGAAACTGTGGCAGGGCATCCTGAATAGGACCAGAGAGAAGGAGTCTTCCCAAGGTACAGGGAGTATAGCCTAGGTCCAGCTACATCACCACAACCTTTTCACTGTGTCTCATGCAGAATTTGCAACACTGCACTTAAGTGAAGACGGGTGCAGGCATGTGGGACTCCACGCTGATTTTAACATCTTTCTTACCATATCTGATCTTTTCTTTTCTTGGTTTTTGACAAATAGTAGTCTTTGGTTCTAGGCTGTTTTCCTTCTGGCAAGCCAGAATATCTATTCTTGGAAACTAGACTGTACCAGTCTTTGTACTCTTTTTTTCTGAAAAGTATCCAGGTACATTTAACAGCTACAGAGATAAATATGAATTTTGTCTTGTATGCCATGTGAATATATATAAATGGTAGCAGTATACCCAACCAGAATGAAGCTTTTGGTGGTCTCGGACAAAGAATATTTTAGGAAACTAGGGAAATAGTGATATAGTTCCTTGTCCTGGGAAAATTTGTAAGTACCATAACCAAGGTAGTCAAGTCTTGAGCTGACTTTTTTCATAGTTTCCAATTAAACTTTGACCCACTAAAGTATTAGGTATGATTTGGGGAATAGCATTCTTTCTTCTTTAGAACCCAAAATTTTGGGTCAAAAAGGTAGAAGACCCATGTGGTTTTTGAGATCTCCATTTTCATCTACTTCCCTCCTGAAAATTGACCAGTACACCCCTCATAATTTGCTTGATTAAGGGCATCTTGCGCGGTACTGTATTGTGCCTGGGTTGGATTTTCATCAGGGTTGTAATAAAAGGAAGTTTGATTTTACCATTCTCTGTTTTGGGGAGCTCTCCCAAGCCAAAGTATGTATATTAGATCAGAAGCAGATAGAACTGCAGAAAAGCTGTGAGCTCGGGAGCACTGGCAAGCATATTACTGAATATTCAATAGGAAAGTTATGTTATGATTTATCTAATAGGAATTTTGTTGTTATAGTATGTATTTTATATTTCTGAATAAGTGCATTTGTTTATTTTATGCTTTGGTGTTTTTCAAATTGGGATGTACCTCCTAATTGATATGATCAGAAAGAATAGTGTCATACTTGAAAATGGCACGTGAACCTTATATTTGATGATGTCTTAGAGCAAATAAAAATAATGTTTTTTTTGTGTGTGTTCAAGGTACAAGAAAATGTATGATTTTTCTGTCCTTTTAGTATACCTCTTCAGATGCCTGTGCCTGCCAACTATGTGGTACCCACCTGTGATCCCAGCATTTGGGAGAGGTGGAGGCAGGAGGATCAATATGTCAAGGTCAGCCTCGGCAACATAATGACTTTAAGGCTAGTCTGTAACATGAGGCCTTTATCAGAAATTAAAATACATAAATAAAGGACTTGAACCCATTTCAGTGATTCAGTTTTGCTTCACATAAACTAGGCTGATATTCCTGCCAACTATTTGCTTTACAGTTGTTTGTATTTGTGACTACTTTCTGCCCTTCTTTTAGAAGGACCAGGGCATGTAGCAGAAGTGACTCCCATATTCCTCCTGTCTTCCTCTGCTCTTCCAGCAACAGAGCCCCCACAGGCCCATGTCACCTGTTACGCCTGTTAGGACATTCTCAGCTCTGCCTGTTCTGGAATGCCAAAGAAACTTACTCTATCCTCACTGCTTCCACACAGTAGTGTGGGCAGGATGTGAAGAGATCATCAGGGAGATGTTGTTTGTGAATCTTCATTTTGATTTTATCAATACATCTGTATTTAGAATCTGAGTCCTGTGCTGGCTTTCCAGTCTTGGGCCCTTTATGGGAGAATGATGAGCAGTTGAGAAATAGATGTGAAACCAACATCAAAAGACAAGCCACATAATTGATCAGGCTTTAAATCTAACTGGTTTCTGTATTTCGGTGTGGTAGCATGAAGTTATATAAAGAAAGTTTAAGCAAATATATTTAAGATTAATTTATTAGCAGACTTTTATTTTATATGTTTTTCTTTTGTATCATAGTTTCTACCTCCTCTTTAGAATCTTCCAGTAGCATAGAGCAAGAAAAGTACTTGCAAGCCTTACTGACTGCAGTTACCGTCCATCAGAAACTCAGAGGCAACAATACCCTTACTGTCAGGCCAGCACTTGCTCTGTCCCCAGGTAAGATCTGACAGTATTTTCTTGACAACTACTCGAAAAAGACAGTGTCTGTTTCTGAGGTTAATCTCTTTAGATAAATGCTTTTAGTTACTTCAATATGACTCCTCAAAATTTTTACCCTGCAAGGCCATAACTTTAGCTTCTCTTACTTAGAAGTCAAAGTACCACTGTTAATGTCTAGTATTTAGTAACTATGTGTATTCAATTATTTTCTTTTAAAAGTAGTAATAAAACAATAGGAAGTATCAAGCATAAAGTAATTCCTAAGTCCCAGAGTCTACATAAACCTTAAAATATTATTATGAAGTTGAATGTATAAATTTAAAACTGATTATTAAGTGTATAGTGATTAAAATTATCATATAAATTTGAAATTCTAAAAATTTCTTTAGCCTTTTATGATTTTGCAGTTTGTTTTCTGTAAATGTGGATGAAGCCATTAAGACTTGTACTAATATTCTGTTTCAGTTATCATGTGATGGAACCCCAAAGGGTTCATGTAGAGGTAACCCTGATGTGTTAGACAGGAGCATGTGACTGGAGAAGCTGGTCTCTTTGGCTTTATCAGCTATCTGAATTACCTCAACATAAGCAGAAAGTGGCTTTTCTTGCAAAGTAACACCATGCATGTCTTGCTTCATTTATCATTGGATTCTCTGATTGCACTTGCCAAACCTAACTCTATCATCTTTCAAATATGTGTTATCTCTGATGAAATAATAACATTGCTGTGTTATCTCTAATAAAGCTTTTGGGGATTTAAAAAATACAATGTTTGGCAGCAATTAGACTTGCTACACATGAAGATAACTTTTTGTCATTTGAGTAATGTTAACCTGAACACCATGGTTTTGTTCTTTTTTTGTTTTGGCTGACTTTAGGGACTGAAAGGAGGACTTCAAGAATGTCCACTGTGCTTAAGCAGGTAGTGCCAGGACATTTGGATGTAAACCCATCCAATAGCTTTGCTCGAGGAGGTTAGTAAGACCAATTTTATAACTGAGCCTGATACAAGCATAACAGAAGAGAGCATTCTTCTAGATAGTAGATGTTTTAAAAATCAACTAATCATGTTTCTGAGTTGTTCTTAATTACCCTTCTCCAATGAATGACCAAATTTACTTCTAGTTTGATGACAAAGGTGTTATGCCTTATGGAACAATGAATATAATTATTAATGGTATCATACATATTGATGGATTAGCGATAATTAGGGGGTGAAATAATTATGTTTAAATGGTAACAACTCACCAAGTTCACTGGGTAAAAAGACTACTTACAAAATTAGAAGAGATATCAGTCTGAGCTGTGTCTCCAGTACCTTTCATTTTACTAGTCTTGGAGAGTAAGCTAAAAGGATATCTAAATTTCTCTTCCTTACTCTCTCTGGACATGAAGATATAGAAGAGAGAGACGTAGTCACTGCACTCTAGTCTCTACAAGTCGCTGCAAGATTCTTTTACTCTGCAAAGAAAATTCTAAACTGGGGGTCTTGACAGCAAAGCTCTACTACTCCTTAGTGGAGTCACCATCATAGGTTTTTCCTCTTGCTCCTATACAAGGATGACTTTCCTTGAAAACAAGCCACCCACATGACCTGGTTCTGCATGAACATTATCAGCTATGGGCAATTTCTTTCTTCCCAAAAATAGTACTTTGCATATACAAGCAACTCTCTGTTAGGAACATCTTTCTCATGTTTCTAAAATTCTATCAGCAGATAATGTTTACATGTCGGCTGTTGGGGGGAACTGCGGGCTGTGTTCCTGCCGCCCCAGCTCCTGGTCGCCTAGCTAGCTTATGCCCCAAAATAACAACACACAAACTGTATTCTTTTAAACACTGCTTGGCCCATTAGCTCTAGCCCTTACTGGCTAATTCTCATATCCCAATCAACCCATCTCTAAACATCTGTGTAGCATCAGTCTTACCGGGAAAGATTCAGCATGTCCGACCTGGCGGCTTGCTTCATTGCGGCCTCTCTGGAGAGGAGCGGCATCGCGTCTGCCCCAGAGAGGAGAGGAAATGGCATCTGAGCTCACTTCCTCTTCCTCCCCGCATTCTGTTCTGTTTACTCCACCCACCTATGTTCTAACCTATGAGGGTCAAACAGTTTCTTTGTTATTTAACCAATGACCTTCCTCCATCAGTCGGCTCTTGTTCAAGTGGTGTACACCTATAATCCTAGCACTCAGAAAGCTGGGACAGAAGGATAATAAGTTTGAGACCAAACTAAGTATCAGGAGTGAGAAACTAAATCCTAAATCCAATTTCTCGCACTTCAGATCTTTGGCTTTAAAAGCTGTTCTGCTTTCTCTGTTGTAATTGTCTCTGGTTTCCTCAGGTTCTCTGGCTGTCGTCCACTTACTAATCCTCTTCACTGTGTGGACTCTGCAGAGTCACAGGCAGCAGGCTGGGAAAGACTCCCAGGAAAGCCCCATCCTGACACAGGTCCCTGCTAGAGTAATGCCACGTGAAGTCTTTCCACCTGTTTGCCACGTGCTGTTTTCTTAACATACTGGCCTAGAGAATTGCTTTTGGTCATAACTATGCTATCAGTTGTACCTATAAAATTTCACCCTTCTCGGTGTTTTCTAATATGGACTATTCATTGTGTTAGGATTTGGATATTAATTCTGTTCACTGGTATATTAACTGCTTTTACAGACCCTTTTCATCTATAGAGTCAATTACTGTTCTCAGAAAGACAAAAAAGAACAAATCATTAGTAAGGCGAAGGCAGAGTAATGTGAGTCATGAAGGAGAGAGGTCCTTACAGGCTCTGTTCTTCCTGAAACCCACTTGGTCCTTATTTCTAAATCTATGGCATTCTTTTTCATCTAGAACTATTTATCTGCATCACCAGGTATGTTATCGTTATTTGGGCATGACTTAATAGACTCAATGCTTTCTCCTAAGAACTATAAATACTCTGTAAATAATACACTGCAGAATTTGGTTCAGAGACAACTTAAAAGCTATGTTTTACAAAATTCAGATTTTTTTTTTCCTTTGAAAACCATAAACATGCCCAGGTAGTCACTGAATGCCTCATCAAAGCCTTCTGAAATTACAGTTCTTCCCAAGAGCTTCCATCTTTCTGAGTCGTGTTTCCAGCGAATTTGTTAGGCCTTGAGACTGTGGTGTTTCATTTCCCGGGGCTACTAGAGCAAATATCATAAGTGGTGGCTTAAACAACTTTAGTCCCACAGTTTTGGTACAGCCAGAAGTCCAGAATCAAGGTCAGCATCCTGAGGGCTTTAAGGAAGCTTGTTGGATGACTGCCTTCTAGAGACTGGAGGTTGTCTAGAAATCCATGGCATTTGTTTCCTTGTGGAGGCATCACTCAGATCTCTGTTTTCATCTTTATGTGGCATTCTCTGTGTCTGTGATGGTCACTGTCCTGTTGCTGTGAAGAGGCACCATGACCCTGACAACTCTTGTAAAGGAAACGTTTAATTTGGGGGACTTACAATTTGAGAAGTTCAGTCCATTATCTTCATGGCAGGACATGGCCGTGTACAGGCCAACATGGTGCTGGAGAAGGAGCTGAAAGTTCTACATCTTGATCCACAATCAACAGGAAGCAACTGTGTGCCACACTGAGAGCACCTTGAGCATATGAGAGCTCAAAGCCCACCCCCAGTGTCACACTTCTCCAACCTGCCCAATAGTTCTGCTCCCTACAGGGGCCATTTTCTTTCAAACCACTACAATATCTTTCCCCAAGTTTTTTTTTATAAGGATCCAGTCATATTGTAGTAGGGTCTAGTCTGTTCCAGTATGGCCTTATATTAACTAATAATGTCTGTACCACATTGTTTCCAAATACAGTTACTTCTGAGGTTCCAGGCTCAGGATTTCAATATTTGATTTTGAGCAGACACATAACACCCATAACAAGTCACATGTAGTTTTCTTTTTTCTGGATTTTTTTAAGTTTAAGATACAAACTTCATTCTTTTCATTTTTTCTTCAATGAATTTGAAGCAAGAGACAGTATATTTTTCCTTAGAATCCTGGGATTTCTCCTGTCATGAAGTATTGCCAGATTTTTATAAATGGTTACAACTTACCCTTTCTGTGTGCTTCTAGTACCTGTGGGGTTGAAGTTAGGCCTCCTATATGCTAAGCAAGAACTTTACAGATGAATCATAGCCCAACCCCAGCTTTCTCCCTCCCCCTCCCCCTGTATTTTGAGACAGGGTTTCTCTGTAGCTTTGGAGTCTGTCTTGGATCTCACTTTGTAAACCAGGCTGACCTCGAACTCGCAGAGATCCACCTGTCTCTGCCTCCTGAGTGCTGAGATTAAAAGCGTGTACCACCACTGCCTGGCCCAACTCCAGCTTTCTGATGAACGTTTATACAGGTTGCATATCTTTTATCTCAGATGCCATGGACCAGATGTATTTGACATCTTAGAGTGGGTTTGTTTGTTTGTTTGTTTGTTTGTTTAGATTGTGGAATATTTACACAGCCTTTAATTAACATGCTAAGCATCCTTCACCCAAAAATACAGAATCCAAAATCAGAAAGTTTTTGATCCATCATGTCGTCATCCAGATGTTTCAGATTTTAGTGCCCTTCAGGGATTGTCAGTAATTTTTTTTCATTTAATTTTTAGTAGAATGCAACTTCCAGAAGACACCTAGATATTTTCATTTGTCCCCCAATACCCTACTCTTGTATTTTATTTTTATAAACTTCAAGAACATTTATCTATTCCCGTATTTGGCTGGTGGCCTCTAAGATAAATTTAGGTTTAAAAATTGTCTTTCTAGTTTAGGACCCATTTTTTCATATATGAAGTTATAGTTATTATTTCTGATCCCTTAACCAAATATTTCTTGCTATATTTTTTTGTGAACTTGGTTTGTATACTTATTACCACTTTTTGCTCTCAACCAGTTGCCTGTCTTCTGACCCTTAAACAGGTCTCATTATTTCACTCTATCTCTTTACTGCCAAAGCCTCCCATAGTTTTCAAAGGCCCAGTGATTAACCATTATATACTGAGATTCACTTACTCCTCTATGGTCCTAGAGCTGCTGTAATCTCTCTCTCTCTCTCTCTCTCTCTCTCTCTCTCTCTCTCTCTCTCTCTCTCTCTCTCTCTCTCTCTCTCAGGCTATTTTTTTGAGACAGGGTTTCTCTGTGTGACCCTGATATATCTCCTATGTGCATTTCTTCCATGTAAAGTTACAATTGATGGATGATAGGACGTCAAGTTTTTAAGTTTACATGACCTTGACAGGCAGATGCGCAGTTGGATCAGACTGGGCAAGACCTGACACCGACAGTCTGCAGGTGCTTCCTTAGGCCTCCTGGAAGTCCAGGTCTCATTTCTTCCTGAGGGCTGGGCATTGCTTCTTTATCAGTCCCTTCGTCACCCTGTGTCAGAAGAGCCTCCTTTTTGCTCTTCTGTTTTCATATTCCTGTCTTTGACACAGTCTTAATTTGGGGTTTATTTCTTATGTCCATTGTATACTTTTCTTGTTCTAAGGAGCAGGGTGAGAAGGACTTGAGATTGGCCATCATTGGTTTTCAGATCACTTTGCAGTTAGTCTATAAGTTGATGAATTATAAGAAAGAGGGTATATCTTTTGTTTTTCACAAAAATTGCTTAAGAGCCGGACAATGGTGGTACATGCCTTTAATCCCAGCACTCAGGAGGCAGAGGCATGTGGGTCTCTATGAGTTCTAGGACAGCCTGGTCTACAAGAGCTAGTTCCAGGACAGGCTCTAAAGCTACAGAGAAACTCTGTCTCACAAAACCCAAAGAAAGAGCCGGGTGGTAGTGGCGCATGCCTTTAATCCCAGCACTTGGGAGGCAGAGGCAGGCGGATCTCTGTGAGTTCGAGACCAGCCTGGTCTACAAGAGCTAGTTCCAGGACAGGCTCCAAAACCACAGAGAAACCCTGTCTCAAAAAACCAAAAAAAAAAAATGGAAAAAGCAACTTAAGAAGATGTGAATAGCATTATCTTTTTTTTTATTTCAAAGTTATCCTTGAAGTGACTACTGAATAGATATTTCAGCTATTTAAAATTAACTTTGGCTGGGCGGTGGTGGCACACGCCTTTAATCCCAGCGCTCGGGAGGCAGAGGCAGGCGGATCTCTGTGAGTTCGAGGCCAGCCTGGTCTACAAGAGCTAGTTCCAGGACAGGAACCAAAAGCTACGGAGAAACCCTGTCTCGAAAATCCAAAAAATAAAATTAAATTAAATTAACTTTGCCAAGTTTCCATAGCAAGCAGCAATCTATTTAGTGTTGAACCGTTTCAGTGCAGCATTGACTGACTGTATCTGTATCTTGTGTACTGAGCTAGGTGTAAGGTCACATTGAAAGTAAACTATGTTACCAACAGATCCAACTTAAGCATCACTTTCCCTTCTCTCTGAAGTTGGTCTGAACAAAGTAACAATGTGTCCCATGAGACGAATGAGCCACATCATTCCCCTCATAGCCACTTCTGGACAGGTCCAAGTCGCATGGTTACACAGGCCACTACTGAAGGTTTATCCTCTTTGAGAAATTAAGGCAAGATTAATGTAAGTTTCAAGTCAGCTTGGGCACAGCGTAAGCAAGCAGCCCTTACTCGGGTGTCATTTGGCTACTAAGGCCATGAGTACCTATTATTTCTTGCTTCCAAGGGAGTGAGATAGGAATGAACATCACTTCCAATGATTTTTTTCCTATTATTAGATTTGAGATCATGTTTTATGCAGTTTTTGCTCTGTAGAGATAATAATGTTATTAGTAATTCTGAAAACAGTTATTTCCCTTGATTGATTTGAATAGTTCTTTTTCTCTGGAAATAATGTAGCTACTCACCATTTTTGTTATTACCAGGTAAAGTTTTCCATAGTCACAAAACTCTTTCTGTCTAACAGGTAAAAATATTACTCAAATTACAAAAGTATTTTCTCAAATGTTGCCTATCATTTTGGTGCTAATAAGAATTTTAAGAGAAGCCATTTACTTCAGCCATCACAACTTGTATTGGGGGTATTAGGTATTGTCACAGGATCATGAATTTTTGCTGATTGCAACTTTACTTATTTATGAAATATAAATATAATTTCTGAGTGCACAGGAGAAAGGAAGATGCTGTGGCAATCTTAATGCTCACTGCAGAACAGCCCTCAGTTATTCCAAATGGTTGCTAGAGCTTCACTGTTCCCTGGTGTGGTGACCTTGCTCAGAGAACAGATCTGTGGGACCACTCTCCTTCAGTGTGAGGGCCAGTGTACTTCTAACACTAACACATATGCCCAAATTCCCTACTTTTATTATATAGACTTATTTCTGTCTGACAGTCTTCAAAAGCTTGTTCCATTTGGTATAATTTTTTAGTGGCACCCTCTGCTGTGCTGTCCATTGCATTGCGCTTATAGTGTTTATAAACAGGTGCTGAGAATTCATCCAGTAGACACTCAATTCATCTTTTTTTGTTGTTGGGAAGCTTTCTGTTTGTTAATTAATACTTGCATTTGTATTTTCCTCCAGTGTTAACTTAACCTTAAAAACTAAACATTCTTCTCTTACTCGATTGCTCTGATATTTGCTGCTGTATACATTTCATTTCTTCTGTCTTTAACCTTACCTACCAGTGCATGGGTACAGAGACAAATGTTTCACTCAGTCAAATCCCAAATCTTCAGCTAAGGAAACAGTTCATAATCAAGGTATTGTATTATGTGTCCCAGTGTGTCATATTTTACCATCACTTTCATATGATAGTTAATACTACAAATAACTTTTTATGTTTGTCAAATTATATTCTTTAGTTTCATTTGTATTATGAAATTCCTGTGATTCCACTTAAAAACCATTTGCCATGATGCCTAAGGAAAACTTGCAGATCACATAGAAAAATACCTTCCTTTTAAGCAGTAATCACCTTCCCTTTTCTTTTTAACTGGTCTATTAAGCTCCAGAAATGCTGATAGAGAGAGAAGGTAACAGCATTATTGAGGCAACTTCTAGTGATTTAGAAACAGGGTTTGATTTATCATTGGGGAAAGATTCTGAAATAGCCTTTTCAGGTTTACACAAGAAAACCCAACTTTGGGGAGGTCTTTCTGCCCTCACCCTCTGCAGGTGTGTGTGAGAGGCTCTGCAGCCTTGAAGGTACTGTAGGGTTAAGTTTGAGAGTTAGTATATGCCTCTGAATGTTCAACATTTTAATCATCTCACATAGGAAGTCCTTGATATTTCTAATTAATATAAACTTGGTTTATATTACTTATACAGTAAGGCTCTTCTGTCTGTTTAGTGTGTATGGACGTTTTCCTGAAAGATGCCTGCTTCTGACTGTATATTTTAAATACACCTAAATTAAATGAAGTACACATTACTAAATTTATAAATTCTTTCTTTTATGAATATGAAAGAATGTTTAGTGGTTTAAAAGTAGGTCATTTTTTTTTTTTTGCTTACCCACATATGCATTCTATACCCAGCATTAGTAAGTTTCTGGTTTATCTCATGATGTAGTTTATTCCACTGAGTAAATAAGCAGAAGAGCAGTCCTCCCGTGAAGCCTGAGAGCTGCAGAAACCCGTGCTCAGGCCCCTCCTTGTCTCCTGCTCCCACTGCTCCCTGCATCACACACTCTGCTTATGCTCTCATATTTACTTTAAATACCAAGTTTTTGTCAGCATGAAATGAGATATGATTTACTAAATTCTTCTAAATCTAAGACAAAGTGATTTTAAACTGCTATATCAAATAATGTTTATATTGCAAAAAATAAGTGGCAAATGATTATGATCCATGGCTTAGACTGATTACCTGACATCCCCACCTAAACTGCCCAGAGCATGCGTCTTACTGTCATCCCCACATTTTCTCATTCCATTTTCTCACTTTTGTGAAGGCGTATGGGCAAGTCTTCGTTCCAGCACGCGTTTGATCAGCTCTCCAACATCCTTCATCGATGTTGGTGCCAGGCTGGCAGGCAAGGATCACTCAGCCTCCTTCAGTAACAGCACCTACCTACAAAACCAGCTCTTAAAACGACAAGCCGCCCTTTATATATTTGGTGAAAAGTCACAGCTAAGGGTAAGCTTTTTTTTTTCTCTCACTTAGAAAACTTGGCACCATAAAGGAAGCTTATAAACCCTATCACAAACTAACTTTACCATAAGGGGGAAATAAAGCTTAGTTCTGAACCAGGCATGGTGTGGACAGAAGAGGACCAGGATTTGAAGGCCAGCCTCCACTGTATGAGAACCTTGTCTCAAGAAAACATAGAAAAGGTTAGAGAGATAGCTCAGCCAGTAAAACTCTCTTACTGCACAGCATAAGGACTTGAGTTCCATTTCTAGTACCCACATTAAAAACTGGGATGATTGTGCATTCCAGTGGTGTTAGCACTGGGTAAAACAGGAAGATCTCTGGAGCTCACTAGTTGGCCAGCAAAGCTCAGGTCCCATTGAAAGACTCTGTTTCAAAAAATTAAAATTAAAAATAAATAAATAAATAAATAAAAATAAAAAACAAGGTAGATGATTGATGGGGTGGAAAGATAGTTCAGCAGTTAAAATGCTTGACATGCAGAGCAAGACCCCAGAAACCCACTAGAAATGCTGGGTGGACATGCCAGCCTGCCTGTAATTCTAGCCTGTCAAGGAAGAAGCAGGATCCCCTGAGCAAACTGGCTAGCAAGACTAACCATATTAGGAAGTCTGGTTTGACTGAGAGACTCTGCCTCGATGAATAAGGTAGAAGAGCAGCTGAGCATGAATCCTGACATCACTCTGAACCTTTTTGTGCGTAGTTGTGTTCATACACACATGCTCCATACACACACATGAAAAATGGAAAAAGAGAAAGGGAAAAAAAATAGACAGCTTCTGAAGAACTACAAACAAGCTTGACCTCTGACCTCCACACAAACCTGCATGTGCATGTTGTTCACCATGCATTTACATGTATAGCCAAACACAAGAACATGTGGGCCAAAAGAATGTTTAATTTTTTTAGTTAGCTATTTATAAGTGTGTGTATTTATATATGTATATTTATGTATGGATGGTTCTGTGAAGTGCATTTTATTAGCCATGAGGATGAATATTCATAATCTTTTTTAAAACAAAAGATATCAGGAAGTATAAATACAAAAGAGAAGTAAGGCTTATTTAGACTGTATTTCCACTGTCTTCATTCAGTTCTCATAGGCATCTGTGCTCTATAAACAAACAGCCTTTATTCTGTGAACTCTTGATACAGAATGCTGCACTGCATTTGAAGACAGGGGAAGATAAGGCCTTGTTTATTATGTAACAGTTTTCAAACTTTTCAGACCTGTATACATAGAGATATGGGTTCTAAGGTCAGATAATTCAAAATATCAGCTGTTTTAGCCTGTTACTGTGCTGAAGGGCTTTACTATGTAAGATTTTATAAATTGTAAAAATAGTATCTGCTTCCAGAATCAACAGTAAGTTTTTAAGTTCAATGTTTTCCAAGTTGTGCATTAAAAAAAATAAATGTTGAGTCAGCCATCCCAGTGGGTAAAGATACTTCTTTTTTTTTTTTTTTTTTTTTTTTGGTTTTTCAACACAGGGTTTCTCTGTGGTTTTGGAGCCTGTCCTGGAACTAGCTCTTGTAGACCAGGCTGGTCTCGAACTCACAGAGATCCGCCTGCCTCTGCCTCCCGAGTGCTGGGATTAAAGGCGTGCGCCACCACCCGGCCTAATCCCAGCACTCGGGAGGCAGAGGCAGGCGGATCTCTGTGAGTTCGAGACCAGCCTGGTCTACAAGAGCTAGTTCCAGGACAGGCTCCAAAACCACAGAGAAACCCTGTCTCGGGAAAAAAAAAAAAAAAACCCGAGTGCTGGGATTAAAGGCGTGCGCCACCACCGCCCAGCAAGATACTTCTTATCACAAAGTCTGATGACTTAAATTCAATCCTCAGAGCCTGCAGAACAGGGTGTGCTAACAATCCTAACCTCCAGAGATGCTGTGGCATGTGCCCACCTCCACACACAAAAAGTAAATAAATAATGAATAAACATTTGTGGGATTTTTTTTGGTTTGGTTTGGTTTGGTTTTCCAAGACAGGGTTTCTCTGTGTAGCAGCCCTGACTGTCCTAGAACTTGCTTTGTAGATCGGGCTGGCCTTAAACTTAGAGATCTGCCTGCCTCAGCCTCCCAAATGCTGGGATTAAAGGCATATGCCACCACCACCCGGCAAATAGATTTTTTCAGCTAAAATAATGTTATTTCTGTCAACAAATATAAAGTGGAAGCATCTGTTAATTCAGAAATCTCCTCAAAGTCTAGCACTGAGCAATGCAGACAGACCTTTGGCTGAACCATAGAGCAGAGACTGTGTGTGAGCTACTCTCAGCAGGAACCCACATGCTTGGCCCTTGCAACGCCAACAACTGAGTCATCTCTGCCGTAACATGCTGGCATGGCTAACTCTTTCCCACTACCTAGACAGCTACAACCAGTTAGTCACAGCCTAAAAGGTAAAGGCCCTGAAACCTTTAGATAATGCTCAGATTTAAAATTTGTATACATGTCTTCTGACACAGGAGTTAATTATGTGTCTAGAAAATAGAACTCTTTTCCACAGCAAGCAAAGGTTGCCTGCATAGTGTTTGTTTTTGGCACACTTATATGACCTGAACTTCCTCCCCAGGTTTCACTATCTGAATACTCACCTCTGGTATTCCCATTGTGTATGAGGTCTCAGAGGAACTGTGTGATCATGGATAATTAGTGAGAAAGACAGACCACTTAGGATCTTTCCTTTCTTTCTTCCCTTCCTCTTTTTTCTTACTTGTGTCTATCAGTAAGTCTCATATATGTTATAGATTCTAGCTGTTGTTGGTGATTTTCCGTTGCAACTACATACCTTTGTATCCCAACAAAGGAAGCAGAAAGAGAACAGAACCCAGGTCCTCATGCCTGCAAGCAAGCACTTTACCAGCTGAGTCACTCCTACAGTCTTCTTCTTAAAAAAACATTGTTTTGTTTGTTGAGACAGGGTGTCTATTATGGATCCCTGGCTGTCCTGGAACTCGCAGTGTAGACCAGGATGGCCTGGAATTTACAGAGCTCCATCTGCCCCTGTCTCCCCAATGCTGGGATTAAAGATATGCACTAATGCATCTGCCCCCTCTTTTAAAACTTTAATTGGATTTTAACAACAAGTAAAATACAAAATTAAACATCAAATGAACCAAATATATAAGCAGCAGTTTTTAAACTTTCTTTTAATAATTTATTTTTATCTTATGTGTGTTGGTGTTTTCCCTGAATTTTTGTTTGTATGGGGGTACCCTTGAACTGGAGTTACAGACAGTATGAACAGCCACGTGGGAATTGAACCTGGGTCCTCTGGAAGAGCAGTCAGTGCTCTTAACCACTGAACCATTTTTAAGATCGTAATACTAGGTATATTCACATTGTTATACAACCAATTTCCAGAATACAGCTTTACTTTTTGAAAAAAGAGATGATCTAGTAGATATCAAAGAAAGTGAGAAAAGGCTAAAAGAATGATTGATTCTTTGGCATGAGAATTTAGAGGTCTCTTCAGATTATCAAACTGAAATTACATCCCTATGCCTGTATCATTCTTTAATTATAAATATGAGACTAAGGATGAAGTTCAGTTGGTAGAGTGCTTTCCTTGAATGCACAAAGCCTGGGTTTTATCCCCAGCCCCACATAAACCAGGTATGGTAGCACATGCCTGTAATCCCAATACTTGGGAACTAGAGCAGGAGGATTAGATGTTCAAAGCTGTCCTCAGCTAGTAAGTTTTGAGGCCAACTTGGAATGCATGAGATCCTATCTTTAGATACAAGAGGGGGGGTAGTTGGAAGCTTTTATAAAATGTTCCATCTGGTCCCACAACTGCTTATAAGATAATCACTCTGAGGCTTAATATTAATTATAATTTTTTGGTCAATGGCTTAGGCATATTACTGACTAGCTCTCACAATTAAATTAACCCATTTCTGCTAATCTGTGTATTGCCACATGGCCCTGGCTTACCGGTGATGCCTTGGCATGTTACTCCTTCAGCAGCTATATGGTGTCTCCATGAATCTGCCTTCTTTCTCTCCATATCTTTGTTTGGATTTCCAACCTGGATCTATTCTGGCTGGCCATTGGCCAAAACCATTTTATTCATCATATTCACATATTCACAGTATATAGAAGGACATCCTACATCAGTGAGTGTGTGTATGTCCCTTTACATGCATGTGCACAAGCAAAGCCCATACCTCACAGAATAAATTCCATGTGAACTAAAGACATAAGTAAAAGGGTACTCAAGAAACATAAGTGATACATGTTTCAAGAAAAGACAGTTTAGAAACCAAGAAAGACTCACATTTTATTGTAAGTAAAATCTTAATGACTTAAAAAGTAACCAAATTGCAATGAGATCATAATGTTTATCTTTTGATACTAATATAATAAATTTATTTTATTTGCATAATAAGAAATTTGTTTATAACTACAGAATTTTGTTGGTTCAGTTCTGGAACTCCAACAGTATATTTTACCCTTCAGTTAACAATGTACATCTTGGGAAACAAAGTTTTTGCTGTTATATTAACTATGTTGTTTATTTGTCACTGGTTTTTTGTTTGTTTGTTTCCCCTGAGACAGAGTTTCTCTGTGTAGCTCTGGCTAAACTTGAACTCACTCTGTAGATCAGGGTGGCCTCGAACTTGAGATCTGCCTGGTCAGGTGGTGGTGATGAATGCTTTTAATCTCAGCTCTCAGAAGACAGAGGCAGGCGGATCTCTGTTAGTTTGAGGCCAGCCTGGTCTACAAGAGTGAGTTCCAGGACAGGCTCCAAAGCTACAGAGAAACCTTGTCTTGAAAAACAGAGGGGGGCATGGGAGGGAGGGAGGGGAGAGAGGGAGGGAGGGAGGGAGGGAGGGAGGGAGAGAGAGAGAGAGAGAGAGAGAGAGAGAGAGAGAGAGAGAGATGCACCACCATGCCCAGGCATTTGTGGTTCATGGCCTTAGAATTGCCCTGTATTTGGTGTTAGATACTGTAAGTTCTCAGAATGACATCATTTTTGAGCTAAGTAATCTACCCCTAGAAAGGATTAGACTTGCCATTCTGGCCAACCACTAAAGCTGGCTGCAGCTATTTGACAACATAGTGTTTATTATTAAGCATTGCCCTGGGAAAAGCTTTGTTCTTTTATCTGCCTAATTCTCTGTATCTTCATATTCAGAGCTTCAAGGTAGAATTTGCTTTAAACTGTGAGTTTGTTCCTGTTGAATTCCATGAAATTCGACAAGTGAAAGCCAGTTTTAAGAAGCTGATGAGGGCTTGTATCCCGAGCACCATTCCTACAGACTCGGAAGTGACGTTCCTGAAGGCCCTGGGAGATTCTGAGTGGTTCCCACAGGTAACATCAGGGGAAAGATATTGTGTACTCAGAGAACACCCTAAGTGGGTATACAACCAACATCTGAAAAGTCTTTATTTTCTCCCCTCCACTCCCCATTTTCTTCCTTTGTCATGTGCCTATGGTAAAGACCTCTCAGTTCCAAGAAACAGTAGGGCCTAAGTGTGAGGACAGATTCTTGATCACCTAGGGTTTTTTCTCTGTGTAACTGAAAGTGTGGCATATTGTGCAGGAATGTTGATGTGCAAGAAAGTCAGTCACATGTATTCATAGCTCCCCTGTGCTGTTGTCAAGTCAGCAAGGGTCCGGACAGAAGGTGATTTCTGCATGACTCCACATGCCTTTCCCTCTGACTCTCTTTCCTCCCATTTACTTCTGCCTTTCTGTGTCTCTAGATTTCAGATTCACCCACACACTAGCCATCAATTACTAGATACTCCAAACTACCTAAGGTCATCATTCAGCAAATCACCCTGAAGACATTTCTAATTGAATTTTTATTGAGAAATTAAGGGAAACGTGGTTTGCCAGCACACATATGCCTACATTTCTTCCAAACCATAGAAAGAAAGGTATTTACGACTTACACATTATAGGCAGTAATGCCAGTTTGGCAGAGAGCAGCGTCTCTGCAGTGTAATCTGCTGTCTGTGCTCATGTTCCTTCCTATCTGCAGCAAGCTCTAGTTCCTCCGATTTCTAGTTTGACAGTTTTCTCCAAGTACCCTGTCTGCCTGTTCCTCCCAGTGCTGAAGAGCAAACCCAGGCCCCCATGTAAGCTAACAGGTATTTGTCTCTGAGTTACAGCTCCAGCTCCCCCAACTCCCTGTCTAATTCTGATCTGTCAAGGAGAGAGTTATTTCTCATAGTCATTGGAGTAAATGGTAATGACACCAAGAAATGTCAGCACCCAGGGCAGTGAGTATTATCAAGGCACTTAAACTACAGAGAAACATAGGCACATGTGCAGTGATACGTTCTCTACCCTGAGGTGGTTCAGAATACTCTTGAGTGCCCATGGAAGAAGTTCACTGGCACGTTGCTCTATCCCTAAGCTATGAGCCCAGCCCCAAATTATCCTCACCACCCAACTCCCATCTACATTTCTGATGGATTCTATGTTTTGTTCCTTGCCAGAAGGTGGACTTGCACCAGAAATTTAATGCTAAAGATACTTAGTGCTGTTGTTCAACTCTTTTAGCATATCCTCTCCAGAGCACTCAGCTGATAGCTGTGCAGTAGGAAACAATGAAGAACTTTCCCTGTACCTTGCTCCTGTGATTACTTAAATAACTCAGGTCTGTTTGAAATGTGTGTTGTACTTCAAAGATGAGTTAATTGTGCATATTGTGTCATATCGTGCTCAAAATATTTTTTAAACTCAAATTTGGGACATATGGTCTTGAAATCTGTACTGTTTATTACTCAGTATGAATTTTGAGTCAGTTGGCCTGGCTTTAGAAGTTAAGCTAGGCACAGTAGTGCATGCCTTTAGTCCCAACACTTGGAAGGCAGAGGTAGTCTACACAGAGAAATTTTATCTTGGAAAACCAAAAAAAAAAAAAAAACAAACAAACATGTTAAGCTGGGGAGATGGCTCAGCCATTGGAGCCTAGGCTCACAACCACAAGGGTGAGCATAAACAGAAGTTTCTTACTGTAGTACACAGTATAAACAAATAGAGTTTCTCTGTGTAACAGCTCTGGCTGTCCTAGAACTCACTCTGTAGACCAGGCTGGATCTGCATGCCTCTGCCTCCCAAGTGATGGGATTAAAGGTGTGTGCCACCACTGCCAGGAAGAAACATCTTTTTTCTAACATAATTCTCTTACTATAAAATTCATCCCTTTAGAGGTGCACAGTGCAGTGTTTTATAGCATATTCTCAGTGTTATACAGCAATCACATTAATGCCAGAAAACAGTGAGTCATTAAAATAGAAATTATTATGTTATAGAAAAACAAAACAAGTCCAATTAGAATCTCAGTCTTTTCTACTTCATAATATAATAGGTCTTCCACTAATGAGGAAATGGTACAAGGCCATTTTATTACACCTCATTCGACACCTTTATTAATTAATAGCATTTATTAATTATACCTAATATGACATTTATATATATAGTATATTTTGGATATATTCACACTCTATTACCCTCATTGCCCCCCTCCTAATGAGTCCATTTGTGACCCCCTGCTGATTCCTTCCCTCTTCCTAATTAACCTCCTTCTATTTTTATGGGTTTTTTGTTTTTGTTTTTGTTTTTTGCCTTTGGTGATACAATGCATTTTGTTAGGATTGCATGGTGAGGGCGTATTTACAAGACCAAGGGGGCCTTATCAGTGGTTGCTCCACTGAAGAAAATGCCTCTTCCTCCCCTGGCACCCATATACCTCTCCAGTGAGGGGTTGGGCCTCAGGAGACTTTGCTCCCTCTGTGGGATGGGATGTTGATTACCCCAGTTTTGTACAGGTCTTTTGTAGGTAATCACAGTTGCTGTGAGTTCCAAAGTGCAGCAGCCATGACATCTCCAGAGGACAGGATGCCACAACATTCTTCCCTTCTTCCCGGATCTTACATGCTTTCTGTCTCCACTTCCATAATGTTCCCAGTGTTTTGGAGGATGTGGTATAGATCTTCCATTTAGGGCTAAACAGTCAACAGTCAATCTTTCTCATCACTTTTACCAGTTAAGTCTCTACAGTTAACCACTACCAACTGCACACAGAAGCTTCCTGACCTAGCTAATGACAGCACCACTCTGTGGGCATGAACAAATTATATAGAAGGCAGTTTGACAGGTAGAACATGTTTACTTAGATAAGCAACAGTAGTAGCCTTCCTACTAGAACCTATGACCTCCTTGGCCATGGGCTTTCACCCAGTTTTACAATAAGCAGACATGAATTTTTCTTCTGTGTAGCAGGCCTCAAATCCAGTCAGGTGCAATTGGTTACCCTCAGTCAGACTTGCCAGTGTTGTCGAGGGGCATTATCTTTCCTGTCCAGTTGGTAAGGTTACACACAGGAGCCACAGCTGACTAAGGCTGTAGAGGATAATTCTTTCCCCTGCAACCTGCATAGCATAGCACCTTCAAGCAGTCTGAGCACTAGACTGGTCCAGCTTGATTTCTCAGTGTTCTAAACCAGAGAGGTTAGTATCTAAAGCAGCAGGATCTGACATGTTATATTTAAGTATATCTGCCTGGGCTAAAGAGAAGTTCAAGCAGTTAAAAACTTGTCCTCTTCTTGAAGATAACCCAAGTTCCCAGCACCCCCTTTGTGTGACTTACAACTGCCCATAAATCCAGCTCTGAGTTCTGACACCTTTGTTCTCCAAAGGCACCTGCATGCATATGGCAAACAGATGCACACACACACACACAAATGTAGTTAATAAAATAATCTTTTGCAAAAAAAAAATAAGGAGTTGGAGACATGGCTTGGCACTTAAGCACACTTGCTGCTCTTCCCAGATTTAGTTTCCAGCATCCTCATGGTAGCTCACAACTGTACGTAACTCTCGTTCCAGAGGATTCAATACCTCCTACTGACATTCACAGGCTCCTCAGGCACATACATACTATGCCACACACCATACTCACACACATATTTTTTAAATAAATAGATCTTTAAATTTGCTTATATTTAATTTGATTTGGCAAGAACTTTAACTATTTAAGCAGTATGTGGTTCTTTTGTTCAAGTGCTTCATCTCATCTTTTTTTGTTTTCTGAGTTTTCTGTCCTACCCAGTTCCTGCATTCATTAAGTCCCAAAGAAATCACACAGAAGTCTACATTAGTTATAAACTGATTGGCCCATTACCTCAGGCTTCTTATTAACTCTTATAACTTATACTAGCCTGTTATTCTTGTCTTTGTTTGCCACATGGCTCGGTACCTTTTTCAGCGAAACAATCACATGCTTCTTCTGTGGCCAAGTCACGACTTCCCAGAATTATCCTGTTCTCGTTGACCCACCTCTATTTCCTGTCTGGTTGTCCTGCCTATACTTCCTGCCTGGCTACTGACCAATCAGTGTTTATTTAAAATATAATTGACAGAATACAGACAATTATCCCACGCCATTGTTTGATTCTTCAAAATTGATAGTGAGTCTGACTTCTGCTTCGGATCAGCTAATGCCACATTACAGGTCCCTACAGCATGCGTAAGCTTTATAAATAAGGGAAACTTTTAATGCCATCAGAAGTAAACTGGCCAGTTATTAAAATATGTAAGTATGAACCATTCAGGACACAAGAGAAGGATGTAAAAATATCATTACCAAGCTGTTCATTTAAAATAGGAATGTTTGGGGAGTGTAGAAGACATTAGTAATACAAAGGAGCTTAATTTAGTCAGTGGTCATAGCTCATAATGCAGAGTAAACAAAATAATAAAAAAGCAGCAGTATGGGGCTGGAGAGAGAGCTCAGGGGCTAAGAGCACTGGCTGCTCTTCCAGAAGACCTGAGTTCAAATCTCAGTATCCACATGGCAGCTAACATCCACCAGTGCCCTCTTCTGGCCTCCACAGATAGCAGGCACCATTGCAGTACACAGACAAAAATGCAGGAAAAAATACCCATATACATACAGTAAAATAATAAAAAAAGATGTAATCAGTAGCCTTACTAGTCACAGCTCCTGCTTAAGGCTGACTGAAACATGAGAAATAGGATTCTGACCCTGGCCTCATAACTTCAATTATTTGCATCGTTTGAAAAGTAGTTATGGGAATTGTCAGTCATTCAGTGCCCATAAAATAGATTTATCGATATTAAGAAATAAGAAACATATTTCCATATTAGTATTATATTTCCCTCCCCTGAAAAATGTAATTCAGAAACTGCTCTTTTACCTTGAGAATTGTGCTGTTGTAAGATCGTAAAGTACTTTGAAAAAACAGCACCAAGTGTTACAGCAAGCACTATAAATCTGAAATTGTTTTGAGGAAGCCAGTGGTTAGAGGCATCTGTTCGTGAGCCTAATGGTGTGAATTTAATCCCTGATCCTACAAGATAGCAAGAACTAACTCCCAAGAATTATCCTCTATCCCCCCACACAACTCCACAGAACACACAAGCCTACACTTACACACATACACATTAAAAACAAGTGAATAAATAATTATTTTCATTCTATATTATACAAATTACAATAAGTCAAAAAGACAATCAAGTGCTTGCTCTAACTGTGCCTTCTTTCCTCTCCTAGCTTCACAGGGTGATGCAGCTGGCTGTGGTTGTATCAGAAGTACTGGAGGGTGGGTCTTCCGTTCTGGTGTGTTTAGAAGAAGGCTGGGACATCACTACACAAGTAAGTCATTACACACATTTCTCAGTGTTTTATATTTGTATTTCAATGTAGTTTTTACCTTTGAAGTTATTTTATGTAATGACTAATGTGTATGGACAGACAAAGTCCCCTGCTAAACAGCCCCTGGCAAGCCATGCCCCTACACAGCTCTGGGTCAAGCATCAGATGTCCTCATCCTCATTAGGTACACCATACAAACTTGCAGCTAGAGCCCTGGACTAACAGTGTGCGACATGGACCACCCTCCTGGCTTTCCTCCATTCTTTCTCTAGCTCTCTCTAAGCCTGTGTTTACTCCAGAATAAGTAAGAAAATGTGTGTGAATGTCAGCAACATTAAGACATTAACCTACTCCCGCCAAAGAGTAGAATAGGTTTGAACTGATTGCCTAGTACCATAGTCAACAAACTAGCCAGTTAAAGGATTAAAATCTTAATTCTCTAAAAGAAAACATGTAGCCAAAGTGAATTTGGGTTTTTGTTATTACTGTAAAGTTTTAAAATTCATTCGATTATCCATCCTGGAGCAGCTAGTCAACATATTTGCTGTTCAGGTAACTTTGCTTGTGGATTAGCTATCATCAAAAGAAAGTTCAACAGGACTTGTTTAGCTCTAAAATTAATGAAGTGTCCATCCTGCTCTTGACCTAGGTGACATCCCTGGTGCAGTTACTCAGCGATCCCTTCTACAGGACAATCGAAGGCTTCCGGATGTTGATTGAAAAAGAATGGCTCTCTTTTGGTCATAAATTCAGCCAGCGCAGCAGCTTGGCCCTTAACTCTCAGGGCAGTGGTTTTGCTCCCATCTTCTTGCAGTTCTTAGACTGTGTGCACCAGGTAAGTGAAGCAAGCTTAGAATGACTTGACCTGAAGGACACACTGCTTGGTAGCTGCTGCCACAGCTCAATCATAAGACATGCTGGGATTGGAGAAGAAAATTTCAGTTTCTGAAATTAGAAATGTTGATCTGGCTGTTGAACTAACCTCCAGATAAGGGAGTCAGCACTCTTCACTGGTTAGTAGAGCAGGGAGTCAGCACTCTTCACTGGTTAGTAGAGCAGGGAGTCAGCACTCTTCACTGGTTAGTCAGAGTGTGCTCCACAAAGTGTGGACTAAACAGCAAAAGTCTGTATGTATGGCATGCCCTGAAATGCCACATTGTGGTCTTCCCAGTTTGGATACACTCTACCACGTGCATGGGGACAAGAATAAGAGCCTCATCCCTTGAGAAATAAATAGGCCCAGCCAGGCAGGCTGATAGGATTGAGAGCCGTGTTTAGGTTGGTGAAGTAACCAAACTGCCGCTGATAAAGAGGCCATACTGTGTGACCCAGTCAAATGCAGGGAAGGGAGAAGAGAATAAATCATTCCCAGTTCTCTCCATCTTTCTAGACATGGCAGTTAGACTCCCTTGCTAGGTCCTTGCTCAGGATTGGAATGAAGAACAGGGTGCTACTAAGCTTTCATCACAAAGGCAAAATTGACCTAGGAAAATAGCACTGATGCTGCAGCCTTGTTTTACCCACATCATCATTCTAGGAGGATCAGTAGGTTCTCCCATGTCAAAAATAGCAGGGAACCTCTGAAATATGACTGGGAGGAAAGGTGAAGACAGTTTCAGAACTGAAAGTAGGTCTTCTGAAAAGGCCAACTCAGCATATGACTATATTTTGTTTTGTTTTTATTATGTTAATCATTTGCTTTTTAAATAATAGCTTCATTGTATTCTCATTTACATATCATATAGTTAGCCTATTTTAAATGTTAAGTTCCATTTTCCATTCACAGAGTTGCAAAATTATCACCACCATTTTAAGACTTGTTTTATCACCCAGAAGACACTCTGTAGCCACTAGCAGTGATTTTCTATTCCCCTTCCCCATACATGCATGGGGCGGTGCCTGATTGCTCTCTTCTCTTTTTGTGAAAAAGTACTATACTGTAGTCTTAGGCCGCCTGCCAAACAGGATGTGGAGCGCTGATAACAGGGGAGCTTAAACTTTGAAACTCTTTGCAAGAAATAACATATATGTTCTCTGTTTGAATATTTGCCTTTTTATTGTATTTTGACTCATAGACAAGGGATATTTTAGGGGACAGTTGTGCTTACCTGAGGCCAGAGGAGAAAAGTGAGTCTCTTAGCTCTCATCTATGTAGGTATGAGGATTGGGAACTGCTCTGTATCCTAATTCCAATGGTGGTAACTTATATGTATCATGACTAAAACTAATCAAACTGATGATTACACCGGAGAATTTAAAGAAACTTTATATAATGTTTATTTAAGTAGGAAAAAGTGTAACATCTCAGTACCCTGACTTTCAGAAAGGAAACAGCAGCAGTCTTCCAGAACAGATCTGTAAAGCTGTGACCAGACAGGCTGAGGAGCTCGGCTGTCACTAGCATTGGGTAGAAGAGATACCCATGACATTCCAGTTCAGGAGAGAGACAGTCAATTTTCCATGCTGTTTTCAGTCACATCTCTTCACTAACCAGACTGCGTCTAGTAGTCTCAAGCTTGGGATTTGTCTAGTTATTTTTTCCAGAAACTAACCATCCAGTCTCTTACTCTGAAAAGGGTTATCATGATAACATAAGGCAGGAAAAGACTCTGGGGTCTAGCTACTTTAGCCCCATTTCACCTTAAGTACTGTTCGGGGGCTTCTCTGTATCCTCAGCAGGTTAGTTAGAGTCTGAAATCAATTTCCTTCTGCAGGATTCCCACTGTAGCTTTCCTCTGCCAGCCACCACCGCTCTCCCTCTAGTCTCCTCGGCTTCAAAATTCTGCTGAACTGGTTTTGGCCTGTTACTATGTTGTCCTTCTCTCCCCATTCATTTCTGGGGTTTTGTTTTACCTACCTTTAAAAAGTCTTTACTAGCCAGGCATAGTGATACACCATCTGTAATTTCAGCACTCAGAAGGCAGAAGCATGAGGATACCCACAGATTATTCCACTCCAGCCTGGTTTGCATAGCAAGTTCCAGGCCAGCCATATCTGCATAGTAAAACTGTAACTTTAAGGGGGTAAAATTCTTTAACATAACTACAATGAGATGTAAATTATATATATATATGTGTGTGTGTGTAAATTATATATGTAAATTACAGCATAACTACAATGAGATGTAAATTATATGCCTGCTGGATTTAGAATAAATATAATAAATGCTAAATTTTCAAAGTATGGTTATTAAAGCAACCTGGCATAAAAATTAAACTTCTCATAACTGTTTTTCTAAATAGGTAAAAATTAAACGTTGTATATGTATACAACGTTATACTTGACCCCAAATGAAAAATAAGGCCAACTTTTAAATGAAAACTCAATTGTTTACAAGTGAAGGCTTCATGACCAACAAAATGTAACTTCAAAGTCTAAAGACTGGACTATGTATTCAGTTCTAACTGTGTCACGTTAAAACTTTTCAACTGAAATATTATTCTTTTAAATTTGCCTGAACCTGCCTTGGATATAATAGGCCTTTTTGTTTGTTTGGTTTTTGTTTTTCAAGACAGGGTAGCTCTGACTGTCCTGAAACTAGCTTTTGTAGACCAGGCTAGCCTTGAACTCACAGAGATCCACCTGCCTGTGCCTCCTGAGTGCTGGGATTAAAGGTGTGCTCCACCACCTCCCAGTCTGAAAATACCTCTTAAAGATAAGTCTTGACCAAGGGTGTGTGTGACCTTAACTGTGACACTTTAGGGGCTCGACCTTGATAGGTGTCAGCTTGGTTAAAGCAAATTATCTTATCTCAGAGAGAGACTGTTTATCATTTGAAAACATAGAAATCTAAGTAGTTAGCAATAGTGCTCTGTCTCTTGCTGACTTAATTATATGGTAGTGTTTCATCATCTCCTACACACTGGTTTGAGGCATTATAAAAATGCCTTCTTTGAATGCCTTTCAAGTGAATAGTGTTTTACATGCCCCTTACTTTTACCAAATAATTTTAATTAGTGCTGTCTTCAGACTTTTTGGTACACAAAACAGAAGCAGGCCCAATAACAATACAAAAATAAGTTCAGAATTTCATAGACACAAGCAAACTTTCCCAGGGTAAAATGTGTTCCCTGCTTGTTTAACCATTTATAACACACTGAATTCAAAAGGCTGTATCTATTAGTACTAACAAAGTTACAAAGAAAACAGATGAAGCACCATTCTTAAATTAGAAATTTCTCATCATATAAAAAGCCATTGTTTATGCCAGTATATCCAGGTGTCAGATGAAGAGAAATGCTAGGTCACTGTTTCATAATAGCAGCATCTGCAGTTTTTTTACTTCTAAAAGTAGTTGACCTAACTGAAGTGATATCATGACAGGATGCTTCCTTTCCTTGAAGTAATTGAGCCAAATCTTTCAAAAGAAAAATATAACCAAAACATAAAAATGAAATTTTTACCTAAAATTTATTTTTAAAACACAATACCAGGGCTAGCAAAATGAGTCAGAGAGAAAAGGTGCTTCCCACCAAGCCTGAGAACATGGGTATAGTCCCAAGAGCCCATCTGATAAGAGAGCACCACTCCTGTGCATTGTCCTCTGACCTCCACACATAAGCACATGTGCACATGTGTTATAGGGAGCCCACCAGAAATGACCACTCAGACAACCGTTTATAGCCAACTGAAAGTCTTTATAATAGCTGGGAATGCACAGGCAGGTATTTAGGACCCAAGTGTAGCCCTGAGCATTTAGAACAAGGAGTTTTTATAAGGCAAAAAGCACATCCTAGGTATATCACTCAGCAGCTGCAGGGGGGTGTTTTGTGCAAGAAGGCAGTTTAACAGAAGCTGAAAGAAGCAGTTAGCTGGAAAAGGAGGTTTGCACAAGCAAGAAGTTTAACAGAGTGGGACCTCCAAGGGAGTAGGCCTGAGCCAGGACTTCTGCAGGCCCCAGCATATAGGTCTGGGACCTCCAAGGGAGTAAGCAGGAACCAGAGACCTCTGTGGGTCTGAGCTTGAGTCTGGGACCTTCAAAGGAGTAAGCTGGAACCAGAGACCTCTGTTGGTCCGGGTGTGAGTCTGGGACCACCAAGGGTGTAGGCCAGAGCCAGAGACCTTTGCGGGACTGGGACCAAGCCAGGGACATTTATGGAAACAAGACTGAGTCAACTACCTATGTCAGAGCAGGCCTGAGACAGCAAACTCCACAGAAGCAGGTACAAGGGAACAACCACTGAGGGAATAGGCCAGAATCAGAGACCTCTGCAGGTCCGGGCGCGAGTCTGGGACCTCCAAGGGAATAGGCCTGAGCCAGAATCTCTGCGGGTCTGGGTGCAAATCTAGGACCTCTGAGGGAGTAGGCAGGAACCAGAGACTTCTGTGGGTTCAGACATGAGTCTGGGATCTCTGAGGGAGTAGGCAAGAACCAGAGATGTCTGCAGGTCCAGACAATGAATTCAGAACCTCCGAGGGAGTAGGCCTGAGCCAGGACCTCTGCCAGAGCAGGCCCAAGGTAGCACCCTCAGCAGAAAGAGCTCCAAGGAAGCAATCTCTGTGGGAGCAGGCCCAAACGACCACTGGTCTTGCAAACCCTGGGAGCACCCAGTGACCTCCAGGAATGCAGAATGACCAGCAGGGTGACCGGAACTGTGGCCCTGACTGCATCATGAGGAGCAACCATCTGAGTCTTGGATCCACTGGCATCTGGAAGATTGCTCATCAGAGAAACAGATAGCCCCACCTACACCAATCAGAGGAAAAAATGAGTAGACAAGGTAAGAATACACACAGCAACACAAAGAGTAACATAACACCAGTAAAAACTAGTGGCCCTAAAACAGCAAGACTTGAACAACCAAATATGAAGAAAATGACCTAAAAAAAATAACTTTAGGAGAATGTTGGAGGCCCTTTAAAGAGAAAATGAAAATTTCCCTCAAAAAAATGGAGGAAAACACAAACAAAAAATTGGAAGAAATCAACAAATTTCTTAAAGAAAACCAAGAAAAAGTAATCAAACATATGGAAAAAACTATTCAAGACTTGAAAACTGAAATAGAGACAAGAAAACACAAGCCAAGGGAACTACAGAAACAGAAATCATAAGAAAACGATCAGAAACCACAAATGCAAACCTAAACAGCAGAATACAAGAGATGGAAGAGAGAATCTCAAGCGCTGAAAACACATTAGAGGAAATAGAGTCATCAGTCAAAGAAAACATTAAATCTAAAAAAAGGTTAACCCAAAATATCCAGGAAATATGGGAAACCATGAAAAGACCAAACCTAAGAAGTTCAACTCAAAAGCCCAGAAAATATATTTAACAAAATCATAGAAGAAAACTTTCCCAACCTAAAAAAAGATATGCCTATAAAGATACAAGAAGCTTACAAAACACTAAATAGACTGGATCCAAAAAAAGTCCCCTTGCCATATAATAATCAAAACACTAAACATGCAGAATAAAGAATATTAAGAGCTGCAAAGGAAAAAGGTCAAGTAACATATAAAGGGAGACCTATCAGAATTACACCAGACTTCTCAATGGAAACAATGAAAGCCAGAAGGTCCTGGTCAAGCATTATGCAGATATTAAAAGGCCACAGATGCCAGTCCAGACTACTATACCCAGCAAAACTGTCAATCACCATACAAGGACAAAACAAGATACTCCAAGACAAAATCAGATTTAACCAATACCTAGCCACAAACCCAGCCTACACAAAGTACCAGAAGAAAACCTCCAACCCAAGGAAGTTGGCTACATCAACAAAAACTCAGACAATTGATGATCTCAGAGCAGCAAGTTCCAAAGAAGGGAAAAACATACAAAATAACGAAAACTAAATTAACAGGAAATAGCAATCACTGGTCATTAATATAAATGGACTCCCTTAATATAAATGGACTCAACTCACCTATAAAAAGACACAGGCTAACAGATTGGATACGAAAACAGAATCCATCCTTCTGCTGCATACAAGAAACACACCTCAACCTCAAAGACAGACATCGCCTCAGAGTAAAGGGTTGAGAAAAAAAATTTTCCAATCAAATGGACCTAAGAAACAAGCTGGTGTAGCTACCCTAATAGCTAACAAAATAGACTTCAAACTAAAATCAAACAAAAAAGACAAAGAAAAACATTTCATATTAGTCACAGGAAAAATCCATCAAGAGAAAATCTCAATACTGAACATCTGTGCCCTGAATACAAGGGCACCCTCATATGTAAAAGAAACACTTCAAAAGATTAAATCACACATTAAACCCCACACACTAATAATGGGAGACTTCAACACTCCCCTCTCACCACTAGACAGGTCAGTCAGACAAAAAATTAACAGAGAAATGAGGGAACTAACAGATGTTATGACTCAAAGGGATTTACCGGGCATCTATAGAACATTTCATCCAAAATTAAAGAATATACCTTCTTATCAGCACTTCATGGAACCTTCTCAAAGATTGGCCACATACTAGGTAACAAAACAAACTCCACAGGTACAAAAAAAAAAATGGAACAACCCCATGTATCTTACCAGATCACCATGGCTTAAAATTAGAATTCAATAGCAACACTAATTCCAGACAGCTCACAAACACAGGGAAATTAAACAATGCTTACCTGAAGCATCAGTGGGTTAAGGAAGAAATGAAGTAAGAAAGACTTCCTAAAATTCATTGAAAATGACCACACAACATACCCAAATTTATGGGACACAATGAAAGCAATGTTAAGAGGAAAGTTCATAGCACTAAATACCTACATAAAGAAGCTGGAAAAATCCCACACTGGTGATTTAACAGAACACCTGAAAACTCTAGAACAAAAAGAAGCAAACTCACCCAGGAGAACTAGATGGCAGGAAATAATCAAATTGAGACCTCAAATCAACAAAGCAACAGAAAACAATACAAAGAATGAGATAAAGAGTTGGTTCTTAGAGAAAATCAACATCATAGATGAACCTTTATCCAAACCAACCAAAAAGCAGTGAGAGAATATCCAAATTAACAAAATCAGAAATGAAAATGAGGACATAACAACAGACACAGGAAATTCAGAGGATCATCAGGTCATATTTCAAAAACCTGTACTACGCAAAATTGGAAAACTTAAAGGAAATGGACAATTTTCTGGATAGATATCATTTACCAAAATTAAATCAAGACCAGATAAGCAAATTAAATAGACCTAAAACTGCTAAAGAAATAGAAACAGTCATTAACAGTCTCCCAACCAAAAAAAAAAAAAAAAAGCCAAGGGTCAGATGATTTCAGCTCAAAATTCAACAAGATTCAAAGAAGAACTAATACCTATACTCTTCAAATTGTTCCACACATTAGAAACAGAAGGAACATTGCCAAACTCTTTTTATGAGGCTACCCTGATACCCAAATCATGTAAAGACATTACTAAGAAAGAGAATTACAGACCAATCTCACTCATGAACATTGATGCAAAAATAAGAAAATACTGGCAAATTGAATCCAAGAACACATCAGAACCATGATCAAGTTGGCTTTATCCCAGAGATGCAGGGATAGTTCAACATATGAAAATCTGTTGATCTACCATGTAAACAAACTGAAAAATAAAAACCATATGATCATCTCATTAGATGCTGAGAAAGCTTTCAACAAAATACATCATTCCTTCAAGGGATTTCAAGGAACATACCTAAACATAATAAAAGCAATCTACAGCAAGCCAACAGCCAACATCAAACTAAATGGAGAGAAACTCACAGCGATACCACTGAAATCAGGAAGAAGAAAAGGTTGTCCACTCTCACTATGTCTATTCAATATAGTTCTTGAGGTCATAGCTAGAGCAATAAGACAACAAAAGGAGATCAAGGGGATACAAATCAGAAAAGTCAAATTCTCACTATTTACTGGTGATATAGTTTACATAAGCGACCCCAAAAATTCTACCAAGGAACTTCTACAACTTATAAACACCTTTAGTAATGCAGCAGGATACAAAATTAACTCAAAAAAATCAGTATCCCTTTTTTCACAGCTTATAAATGGGCTGATAAAGAAATCATAGAAACATCACCGTTCACAATAGCCACAAATAGCATAAAATATCTCAGAGTAACTCTTAACTAAACAAGTGGAAGTCCTATATGAAAAGAACTTTAAATCTTTGGAGAAACAAATTGAAGAAGACACCAGAAAATGGAAAGATCTTCCATGCTCTTAGGTAGATAGAATTAACATAGTAAAAATGGCAATCTTACCAAAATCAATCAATATTAAAAGACAATGGAAAACTTTGTTTTAAAACCATTTATGTGAAGTTTGTCAGTCTTCAGCTGAATAGGAAGCAGGCAACAGTCTTGAATATACCATGAAGCCATCAGTTACAACTATTTTATCAATATACATGGCTGAATTTTAGAGTAACCAATGTCTAGGGGCAGCTGGACCGATCCCGTGATGTCACAAGGAAGGAACCAGTCTTAAGCAAAACAGCTTTTGCATTTGGGTTGGGACCTTCACAGTGTTGGCATAGTAACTGTGAGGAGGAACATGACTACGCAATGCCCATCAAAATTCCAGCAAAGTTCTTCACAGACGTCGAAAGAACGGTACTCAACTTCATATGGAAAAGCATAAAACCCAGGATAGCCAAAACAATCCTGTACAATATAAAGGAACTTCTAGAGGCATCACAATTCCTGACTTCAAACTCTACTACAGAGCTACAGTACAGAAAACAGCCTGGTACTGGCATAAAAACATACAGCAGGGCCAATGGAACAAATCAAAGTCCCAGATATTAATTCATATACCTAAGAACACCAGATTTTTGTCAAAGAAGCAAAAAATATCAAATGGTAAAAAAATCTAACAAATGGTGCTGGCATAACTAAATATCAAATGTAGAAGAATGAAAATAGATCCATATCACTCTGCTCTGACTGAAAGGGCTTTTCTGTCACTGCCTGCCACTCACCAGCAAAGGACCAGACCAGAGCAACCGAAGCAATCGCATCCTGGCAACAAGTGACCAAGACTGAAACACGGGATGGGGGATCAGCAATGCCTTCCAAGAAAATCGTTCAGAGACAAGGGATGAAGCTGTCAAAGAAGACAACGACACACAGGAAGGAAGAAGGGAGGGAGAGGGGGGAGGGAAAAAATGGAGTCAGTTGTACCAGCCCTTCCAAAAGTAAGCAAAGCTGAGAGATTACAACCAGGCTCTTTTCCATTAAATATTTATTTTATTTAAAAAAAAAAAAAAAGAAAATAGATCCATATCTATCAGCATGTACAAAACTCAAGTCCAAATGGATCAAAGACCTCAACATAAAGCCAACCACTCTGAACCTCATAGAAGAGAAAGTGGGAAGTACACTTAAATACATTGGCACAGAAGACCTCTTCCTAAATATAACCCTAGTAGCATAGACACTGAGAGAAACAATTAATAAATTCTCCTGAAATTGAAAAACTTCTGTAAAGGGCATAGTCAACAAGACAAAAAGACAGCCTACAGAATGAGAAAAGATATTCACCAACCCCACATCAGACAGAGGTCTGATCTTCAAAATATACAAAGAACTCAAAAAATTGGACACCAAAAGATCATATAATCCAATTTAAAAAAATGGAATACAAACCTAAACAGAGAACTCTCAAAAGAGGAATCTAAAATGGCTGAAAGACACTTAAGGAAATGTTCAACATCCTTAATCATCAAAGAAATGCAAATCAAAACAACTCTGAGATTCCATCTTACACCTGTAAGAATGGCCAAAATCAAAAATCACTGATGATAACTTATGCTGGAGAAGTTGTGGGGAAAAGTGAACACTTCTGCATTGCTGGTGGGAATGCAAGCTGGTACAACGCCTTTGGATGTCAGTGTGGTGATTTCTCAGAAAATTAGGAAACAGCCTTCCTCAAGACCCAGTAATACCACTTTTGGGTATATATCCAAAGGATGCTCAATCGTGCCACAAGGCCATGTGCTCAACTATGTTCATAGCAGCTTTGTTTGTCATAGCCAGAACCTGGAAACAACCTAAATGCCCCTCAATCAACGAATGGATAAGGGAAGTGTGGTACATTTACACAATGGAGTATTATACAGCAGAAAAAAGTAATAACATCTCAAAATTTTCAAGCAAATGTATGGATCTAGAAAACATCATATTGAGTGAGGTAACCCAGACCCAGAAAGACAAGTATCATATGGACTCATCAGTGACTTTTAGACTTAAATCAAAGAAAACCAGCCTACAGTTCATAATCCCTGAGAACCTAGACAACAATGAGGACCCTAAGAGAGACATACATGGATCTAATCTCCATGGGAAGTAGAAAAAGACAAGATCTCCTGAGTAAATTGGGAGCATGGGGACCATGGGAGAGGATTTAAGGGGAGGGAGAGAAAGGGAGGGAAGCAAAGAAAAATGTATAGCTCAATAAATTCAATAAAAAAGATTAAAAAGTAAAAAAAAAAAAAAAAAGTTTAACAGAAACTTGGAGTAGTTAACTGGGGCATCTTGACCTCTGATACTTAAAGTTGGGTAATTTTCCTTGGAAGTCTCCATGAAGGAGATCAATTTCTAATTAAACCTAAAATGACCTCAGCAACAATACAAGATGGAGGAAACTCTGCACTGTCCTGCCCTTTCACGCCTCCACAAACATATATACTAAATAGATAAATTTTTTTAAAATAATTATTAATTTTTAAAAACATAGTACCAAAGGGGGAAATATGTATAATATGAATGAAAATGTGAAGTACAAGAAATTATCCTTTTAATTCAATATTGAATAATCCTTGAGCATGTCCTAGAACCTTTTCATGCTGTCCCTCTTTGAGAACCTATCAGTGCTGAATGTGCCTTCAGAGTTTATTTACATTGTAAATTGGCTCACTCTAGCCTGATGTAGTCATGTTCCTCCTCACAGTTACTATGCCAACGCTGTGAAGGTCCCAACCCAAATGCAAAAGCTATTTTGCTTATTTAAGACTGGTTCCTTCCTTGTGACATCACGGGATCGGTCCAGCTGCCCCTAGACATTGGTTACTCTAAAATTCAGCCATGTATATTGGTAAAATAGTTGTAACTGATGGCTTCATGGTGTATTCAAGACTGTTGCCTGCTTCCTATTCAACTGAAGACTGACAAACTTCACATAAATGGTTTTAAAACAAAGTTTTCCATTGTCTTTTAATATCATGAGTTCTAAAGCCTTATATGAAGGGCTAGCACAGTACAAGATACACTGTTAGTCCTTCTTAAATCTTACTTTGTAAGGTCTTTTTTTATTTTCAAGGCAGAGTTTTTCTGTGGTACAGTCCTGGAACTCACTCTGTAGACCAGGCTGACTTCGAACTCACAGCAGTCCACCTGCCTCTGTCTCCCGAGTACTGGGGTTAAAAGTGTGCACCAGCACCACCCGGCTACTTAATTGTCATTAGTGTGTCTTATACATTAGCTCTCACATAATCCACTGCACACTCTAGTTTACCATCCCTTCTCACCTGAGAGCACAATCCAGGTTTGTTGCAGCATATTCCCAAGGTGCTGATACTGCTCAAGTATCATTGTAGTATTTTTTATTTTAATTTTTAATTGAGCTATAAATTTCCCCCACTCCCCTTCCTTCCCATTGTAGATTTTTTTAAGTAGGTTTTTTAAGTTTTAAAAAAAACCTAATGACACATGGACAAAAATAACAATAAATTTATATTTCTCTAAGTTCCATCTCATGTTCAATTCTTACTTATATAAGTGAAGCTGTCAGGTTTTACTACATATGTAAAATAAAACTAAAATGTCTACAGTTTAGTCCTTTAACCCTGTACCTTGAATCTTTAGCAATATACATACAAGATTATTATTTAAAGAGTATTTAGATGATATCTGAGAGAAACATACAAGATTCAGTAGAGTTAGTTTACTGACTGACATGCCTGTCATTCCAAACACTACATAAAGTTAAATTGTTTGATGCATACTTGCCTTGATGCTCTGAAAATCTTATGATCAATAATGAAAAATATTGATGAAGCCCAAAAATATTCTTTGAGATCAGTAAAACTGATGAACCCCTAGCTAGGCTAACTACAGGGAAAAAAGGGGGGTGTAACATGAGGGCCAGCTTGTCGGGGGGGGTTTCTGTCCCACCCAGTCCCTCAGCCGTTTAGTCCTAGAGAAAATCATACAGAGAGTCTATATTAGTTTATAAACTGATTGGCCCATTAGCTCAGGCTTCATATTAGCTATTATAACTTATATAGCCCATTGTTTCAATATATGTTAGCCACATGGCTCAGTACCTTTTACAGCAGGGCAGGTCACATCTTGCTTCTTAGGTGGTTGAGACAGGACTGGAGAAAAAGCTTCCTTCTCCCCAGACTTCTCTTGTTCTCATCACCCCGCCTCTACTTCCTGTCTGGTTGACCCGCCTATACTTCCTGCCTGGCCAATCAGCATTTATTTAAAACATGATTGACAGAATACAGACAGTTCTTTTGCACTGGGGGAATTAGTTGATTACCCGTGTTAGAAATGAACATCACCAGAGTCTATGCCAGCAATCACCACTATACATCTCTGACTCGGTCATTTGATTCTCGGCAGCTTACAAGAGGTGGAAGCTTCGGTCTCCACGCACGCTCGCAGCATACCTCTTTATAGCAACTCCGTGCAGTAGCCAAGGGGTGGAAAAGCTCCCTCTACCCACAGGGGAGTAGGTGTGGTGATCAACACAGTGGAATACCATCTGTAATAAAAGAAGCATGAACGGATAACTAAGCCGCATGGATCATTCACAGATAATTGTGCTTAGTGACATAAAGCAGACAAGTCATTTCTGACAGCCAGTACAACATAGCCCAGAGCCTCCTTATAGCCTCGTGGACTCCCGTGTCACCTCCATTTATGTGAAATGAACTCTTCCCCACTGTGCGCTAAGACTTGTAACAGCCAGTGTCGACAGGAATCCCATGTCTTACCCATACCCAGCACTGGGCTTGTAGCATGTATTACCATACCCAGCTTTTTATGTGGGTGTTAGGGATCTTAACTCAGTTGTGCCATCTCTTCAGTCCCAAATGCTGACCTTTAGACAGGCTGCCTGTAATACTCATTAGAAACAGCTTTTAGCAGTCGGGTGGTGATGGCACACATCTTTAATCCCAGCAGAGAGGTAGGAGGATCTTTGTGAATTCGAGGCCATCCTGGTCTACAAGAGCTAGTTCCAGGACAAGCTCCAAAGCTACAGAGAAACCCTGTCTTGAAAAACTAAAGAAAAAAAGAAAAGAAAAATGAAACAGCTTTTAGCAAATACAGTTATGATTGAAACTTACCTTGATCTGGCAAGATCCTATTACTGCTTTTAAGACTGAGAAGCACTGCCCAGGCCTTTAATTCCAGCACTCGGGAGGCAGAGGCAAGTAGATCTCTGAGTCCAAGGCTAGCATGGTGTATAGAGAGAGTTCTAGAACAGCCAGAGCTACACAGAGAAAGCCTGCCTAGGGGAGGAGGCATTGAGCAGTGTGGGTGGGGCTGCCTGGTATACTGGGGCACAAGCCTACTTTCTGTCAGTGTGAGCTGGCTCCACAGAGGCTGTGGACAGCTTGTCTAAGATAGGCTGTAAACAGTGAAACAATGATTTCCCTTCCCAGTCA